>NC_143576.1:14749425-15101883 GCF_048544385.1 Mastigoproctus giganteus
AAAAAAAGACCTCGGGGTAATTGTGCAGGGAGATATGAAGTTTTTCTGAGCAGTGCAGATGGTCTGCAATAGTAGCTCATGGTGTCTTGTCAATGACATACAGGAATTTTTCTAGCAGGGATAAGGAGGTGATTATCCCCTTGTATAAGGCAAAAGTCAGGCCACACCTTGAGTACTGTATACAGGTGTGGAGGCCTCATTTTAAGATGGATGTAGAGCAGTTGAAATGAGTACAGAGAAGGGCAACAAGAGTAGTGAATGAAACAAAGGGTTGCTCTTATGAAGAAAAGCTTAAGTTTTGCAAATTACAGCATCTGGAGACTAAGCACCTGGGAGGTAATCTGATTGAGGTACATAAAGCCTTGAATGGTTTGAGCATCCTCAATGCGGATGGGATTCATCCTCTTGCTCAGAATAATTGCCTGAGAGAGCATAAATTCAAACTGAGGAAAGACGGTTATAGGATAGATGTGCGGAAGTTTGCCTTTAGCCAGCGGGTGGTTGATTGCTGGAACAAACTTCCAACTGTCGTAGAAGTTGATAGCTTAAATAGATTCAAGGCAGCACTTGACAAACATTTGGAGCGAGTGGATGGGTGAAATAAGGGTTTTTTTTTTTTTTTTTTTGGCTGATGCTATATAAGCTTGCTTTCTTGCATCATGTGTTTTTGCTAATTTTTTTTTCTTTTTTTTTTTTTTATGAAAACCCCAAACACGAAAGGTATCAAAACCTATAGTACTGAGTATGCATGAGTTGAAGGAGAAGTATGGGGGGGGGGGGCGCGGAAACTTTGCTCTAGAGACTAAACATGGGTTTCACAACTTCAAGCCTCCAATAAGTAAAGTGGTGGTATTTCACCGGTTGATGAAAGTCATCCTTGCTAATGCTAATATAATTACCATCAGGGGTAAAGGAAAGGGTTTTTGCTTCCATAAAGGTAACTACAGTGCCGCAGTGGCCTAGTGGTGAGGCACGTGGGTGCATAAGTACACATGCCTTGAGTGACCGGGGTTCAAGCCCGTGACTGCTGAATACGGTGCTGTTTCTTGTATTCTGTCTATCTTGTGAACTCCTCTGATCATTTGGTCACACAGAGTATAAACAGAAAATTTATTTATTTATTTACAGTGGCCCCAGACAGTTTTTAAATTCTGTACAGTAGTACCAACTGATGATATCACCCAACAGCAAATTCTAAGTGGGAAGCTTTCAAAGAACTAATCGTGGAAGCTACTATGCTTTTCATACTGATTAAGAAATATTGTTCAAGGTTTAGGCCTAAATGGATGTCAGATGAACTAATGAGACTCGTGGCTGTGAAGAAAAATGCATAGGATGCACATAAATTATCAGGTGAAACATTAGCATTAGTAGAGGCATTTGATGCAAGAAAGCAAGCTTATGCAGCATCAGCCAAAAAAACAAAAAAAAACCCACTTCCACTTCACCCTCTGTTCGTTCAAAATACCTGTCCAGCTGAGCCTTAAACTTATTTAGGCTATCAACCTCCACCACAAGGGATGGCAGTCTGTTCCACCAACCAACCACCCGCTGGCTAAAGGCAAATTTCCGCACGTCTATCCTACATCTGTCTTTCCTCAATTTGAATTTATGCCCTCTCAGGTGATTTTTCTGAGCTAGAGGAAGAATCCCATCAGCATTGAGCATGCTTAAACCATTCAAGGCTTTATAAACCTCTATCAGATCACCTCGCTGGTGCCTAGTCTCCAGACACTGTAATTTGCAAAACTTAAGCCTTTCTTCGTAAGAGCACCCCTTTGTTCAATTCACTAATCTTGTTGCCCTTCTCTGTACTCGTTCCAGCAGCTCTACATCCTTCTTGAAATGAGGCCTCCAGACCTGTATACAGTACTCTAGGTGTGGCCTGACCATTGCCTTATACAATGGAATAATCACCTCCTTATCCCTGCTGGAAAAATTCCTGTATATCATTAACAATACTCCATGAGCTACTCTTGCAGCCCATCTGCACTGCTCAGAGAACTTCATATCTGCCTGCACAACCACCCCCAAGTCCCTTTCATTCTCTACCACTGTCAGTGTAGTACCACAGAGTTGATACGTTGCTCTGGGGTTGCTGTTTCCCATGTGTAGTACTTTACATTTGTCAATGTTAATCTTCATTTGCCACCTCTCAGCCCATCTGCTCAACCTTTCCAGATCCTGTTGCAGCAGCATAGTGTCAGTAGTGTCCTTGACAACCCTGCCTACCTTTGTATCATCTGCAAACTTGGACATTAAGCTTGATATACCATCATCAATATCATTTATAAATACAGAAAGCAATAATGGACTGAGCCCTGAGGGACTCCACTAATAACATTAGTCCACGATGAGCAGTGTCCATTGATTACCACTCTGTCTTCTCCCTCTCAACCACCCCTTTATCCATAGCAGCAATTTGCCTCCAATGTCACACTGCTCCAATTTGTGTAGCAGTCTTCCATGTGCAACAGTATCAAAAGCCTTTCTAAGATCCAAGTATATAATATCAAAGTTATTCCCTGCATCCAGTTCTTTTGTGACTGCATCATAGTATCCAATCAAGTTGGTCAGGCAAGACTTCCCCTTAACAAAACCATGATGTGTCTGAGCTATAACTGAAGTCTTGTCTAAATGATCCTGCAGTGCTTCTTTAACCAGTGCCTCCATTAATTTTCCTGGAACAGAAGTTAAGCTCACAGGTCTATAATTACTTGTGTCAGCCTTTGATCCTCCTTTGTGAATTGGGGTCACATTTGCACATTTCCAGTCTATGGGTACCTCCCCTGAGTCCAAGGAAGCTCTCATAATTATGGCTAAGGGTTTGCTTACTTCCTTTGCTGCCTCCTTTAATATAACTGGATAGATCCCATCCACCCCGGGTGCCTTTCTTGTGTTTATCTTCAACAGTTTCTCCTCCACTTTACTCCCAGTTATTTCAAGATTCTGTAGCTTACTGCTAGAGTTGAATACACCTCTGGCATTCCCCTTGCTGAATAACTCCTCATGTGTGAATGTCGATGCAAAATATTCATTTAGTTTGTTAGCTACCTGAGCAGGATCATCAACAGTTGACCCATCAATATCAAGTGGACCAATCTGATTCATCCCCTTCCTTCTAGAGTTTACATAAGTAAAGAACTCTTTGCTGTTTTTCTTTGCATCCCTTGCCAAAGATTTCTCGTAATCTGCCTTTGCCTGCCTAACCTCCTTTGTAACTTGGTTGCATATCAACTTGTATCTATCATAGGCTTCTGTGTCATGTGTTAATTTGTAAGTATCCCATGCATTTTTCTTCTCTGCCATATGCCTCATTAGTTCATCTGACATCCATTTTGGCCTAAACCTTGAACAATATTTCTTAGTTGGTATGTAAAGCCTAGTAGCTTCCAAGATAAGTTCTTTGAATGCTTCCCATTTTGAATTTGCTGTTGGTAACATCATCAGTTGGTCCCACTGTATAGAATTTAAATACTGTCTCAGTCCATCGTAGTCGCCTTTACGGAAGCAATAACCCTTCCCTTTACCCCTAATGGTAGTTACCTCTTTGAGTAAGTCCCACTTCAGCACACTGTGATCACTGCCACCTAGTGGTTCATTTATCTGCAGATTCTTAATGCATGAAGAATCACTGCTGATAATCAAATCAAGAGTATTCCTCCCTCTAGTTGCCTCCCAAACATGCTGATGTAGAAAACAATCATCCATAAATCCACAAAAGCCCTGCTAGTGTGTGCGTAACCAGCCCCCAAATTCCAGTCAATATCTGGGAAATTAAAATCTCCCATTATAAGACTCTCTGATTTACTGGCCCACTATTTCCCTGTACAGTTCCTTATTATACTCATCAGAGTCATTAGGCCTATAGCACACTCCTACTCTCAATTTTGATCTCCCAATGCTTATGTCACACCAAACTGACTCAACACTGCACTGTCCAGCGATGTCGACTGGCTTCACTTCCTTGGTTTTTATGTGTTTCTTAACTAATAGCATAACCCCTCCCCCCTTCCTATCCTGTCTATCCTTTCTGTAGACGTTGTACTCTCCAATTTGCAGTTCTGCATCCCTTATATCTGTGTGACACCACGTCTATGATATCCCAACAATATCTGCCTTTGATGTTTTGAGCAATACCTCAAATTCATCAAATTTATTTACTAAACTCCTAGCATTGGTGTACACGCAAGTATACCTGCACCTGTTTCTATTCTTAGCTACCCTAACACAACACAACCCATGTGTTTACTTGTACCGCAATGGCTCCCAGCAGTCTCTGAAATACCATGCATCTTGTTTTTCAGGCTTCTGCTCATTCTAATAGAAGCAGTGCAAGAATCTCTTTCACCTCTGCCAGTGGCTACTGTCAATCTATTAGTCTTTGTCTCCCCCCAAGCTAGCAGTTTTCCGACCCACCTAACACTGCCTCGATAACATCAGCAAATATTCTTGCACCCTTTCTATTTAAGTGTATCCCATCCCTGTAGAAGCAATCTCTCCTGTTAACAAGTACAGTCCAGGCTGAAAAAAATTCTACCCCTTGAGCCTTGCACAATCTTTCCAGGGCCGAATTGATTGACAAGGCTCTCATCATATACTCCCTCCTATCGTGTCTGGGCAGAATTGGAGACACTTTCAAATTCAACCCTAATTCCCGGCTTTTTTTGAACAGTGACTTGTACTTGTTAAGCAATTCTGCCGGTCTCCTACTCTTGATATCGTTAGTGCCCACGTGTACAACTATATCACCTTTTGTGCCCTTAAAAGATGATATTCGCTCTACAATGTCATCAACCTTTACCCCTGGCAGACATACCCTAGGCCTTTTCCACCTATCTTTTTTACAAAGCATGTTCCCCGTTTCCCTGACAATAGAGTCACCAACAACTACTAGTTCCTTCGGGACCAGCGCATTCTGCCTTGGGGGTTGTCTCTGTGTCACGCGATGCCCAAGTGCAAGCTCTGGCGTTGATGTGGGCAGCTGAGAGCTTGATGGGGCCCTCAATTTAGTTTCTTCGAGGGCATCCACCCTGTCCTTCAAGCTCTCATATAGGCCCACAAGAACGCCGAGTTGTTGCCTGATATCGATACACTCCTTGCATCGCGCACACACAAAGACATCCCCCTAGCATCATGTCCCGTACCCGATTGCTCTGCAAACATCAAGCAAACAGTGCATTTTATAAGGCTGTGAGTCAGAGGACAACTGCCCCCCTCAGTTCTGCTCTGAGCCACAGCACTTCCATTAGCTTGAGCCTTTTGCTTTGCTGCTCTGGTCTGAGTCATGATTCTATTAATTTATTAATTAATTATAATTAATTATGTTATGTTATTAATTATGTTAAATATAATTAATTATATTACGTTTGTAATCTAAGTCGTTATATGTATTTATTTAAACGTACAATTTAACTGCTAATGAAGTTCAACTAACGCTATCTAGTACGGTATATAACTATCGTATCACAAAGGCGGGAAAATTACAAACGGTAGCGAGTTGAAACACGTGGAAACCTTTACCGATACTTTTATGCAATTACAAGGCCGAGTAAAGAATAAATACACCAAATTAATCAGAAAATCACAAAATAATGTTATACTACTAAATTTAAATCAAAAGTTTTAGAAAAACAATAATTTCAAATCAATAAATAAGAAAAATCCACTTTAGCGGCTTTGACGACCAAAACAGAAGCCTATGGGAGATATAAGCTAGTGTGTAATCAAATCACACAAAGGAGGTTAGGCAGGCAAAGGCAGATTACAAGAAATCTTTGGCAAATGATGCAAAGAAAACCAACAAAGAGTTCTTTACTTATATAAACTGTAGAAGGAAGGGGATGAATTATATTAGTCCACTTGATTTCGATGGTTGATGATCTGTTGATGAAACTGTTGATGATCGTGCTCAGATAGCTGATAATCAGAATGAGTATTTTGCATCTACATTTACACGTGAGGAGTTATTAAGGGAGGAAAATGCCAGAAGTTTATCAAACTGTAAGTGCTTAATTATTTTGTAATAACTAAGAGCAAAGTGGAGGAGAAATTGTTGAAGTTAAACATAAGAAAGGCACCTGGGGTGGATGGGATCTATCCAGTTATATTAAAGGAGGCAGCAAAGGAAGTAAGCAAACCCTTAGCCATAATTATGAGAGCTTCCTTGGACTAAGGGGGAAGTCCATATGGACTGAAGATGTGCAAATGTATCCCCAATTCAAAAAGGAGGATATATAGGTGACACGATAATTACAGACCAGTTAGTTCTGGGGAAAATAATAGAGTCACTAGTTAAAGATGCATTACAGAATCATCTAGACAAGACTGCAGTAATAATTCAGACACAGCATGGGTTTGTTAAGGGAAAGTGTTGTCTTAAAAATTTGATTGAATGCTATGATTTGGTTACAAAGGAAATGGATGCAAAATATAATTTTGATATATACAGTGGATTCCGGTTATTTGGGCCACCAGTTAATCGGGGCAGCCGGTTATTTGGGGCAAATCTTAAAAAACAGAACCCAATCGAGAAAATAGCCAGGGTTTAATTCACTTAATTGGGACAAAATTCCATATAATCAGTGCAGAAGACCACAGCACTGGAGATTACCCTATGGTAATCTGGAGATTGTCTCTGACTGAACCACGTGGTAAGGTCAGATTTCTGGAGGTCACAACCATAAAACAATAAAAACAATTAGCAGTCACCTGTTTATTGGGCTTTTCTGTTAGTGCAATCTATCATAAACGGATAGTAAACTCGATCTTATTGAATTTGCGATAATACCGACAGCTGGAATTCTGTGGGTTATTATGGTGAAATAACTTAGCTATCCATGGCAACCAATTTATTATCCTATTAAATTGGTTGCCATGGATAGCTAGGTTATTTCCATGAAATCTTCGATCATATAAAAAAATTAATTTTCAGAATCTTCTCTTCATTCCTATTTGTAAAGCTTCTTAACTTTTTACTCCGTTCTCACTTGCGCGTATCGTGTTACTTGCAATTTGTCTGTGCTGAGTTGTTTGTTATTGATTACTTAACTTTTTACATTTTAACCCCACCCACAAATGTCAGTGAACAGAAATGTCAACTAGTTAGCGTGTACATATTACAGTACATATTAATTATTCTGATTATCACGTATATTCTTCCGATTTTCGGGTATCATTTAATTTTTTAATTGGTAAGGTAATAAAGGGTAAATTTGTGCTTAATATATTTTTACTTTTATAGCCTGTGGATAATATTCCTCCTATTTTTGCTCATTAGAATCGCTGCTTGATAGAATTAAAATTGAATTCACAAACGTGATCACACTGACCGGCGCTTACTACACATTGTATAGCGAACGGTACTTTACTGTGGTGAGTCCATCGTAACGTCATTTGATTGTACAGTGAAACAATTATAAAGCGGGGGGTCCATTGTATTTTTAACTTCTTTTACGTGAAACTTCGGATAATTGGGGCAGCCGCTTAATCGGGCCAAAATGCACTAGTCCCGGTGTGTGTGTCCCGAATAACCGGAATCGACTGTACTTGGATTTCAGGAAAGCTTTTGACACTGTTGCACACGGAAGACAACTGTATAAATTGGAGCAGTATGGTATTAAGGGTAAATTGTTACAATGGATAAAAGGGTGGTTGAGTGGGAGAAGACAGAGTGGTAATCAATGGATGCTGCTTTTCTTGGACTAATATTATTAGTGGAGTTCCAAGGTTCAGTGTTCGGCCCGCTGTTGTTTTGTATATTTATCAATGATATTGATGACGGTATATCAGGTTCAATGTTAAAGTTTGTTCAGAATGATACAAAGGTTGGCAGGCTCATTAATGACAGTAATGGTAGTTGTAGAATAAATGTGTGGCAGTGTGCTACTACAACTGGATCTGGAAAAGTTGGGCAGATGGGCTGAGAAGTGGAAACTGAAGTTTAACATTGACAAATGCAAAGTACTGCATATGAGTAGAAGTAACTCCAGAGAAACGTACCAACTGTGTCGTACCACAATTAGGATGGCAGAAGATGAACAAGACCTGGGAGTAATTGTGCAGTCAGATATGAAGTTTTCTGAGTAATGCAGACAGGCAGCCAGAACACGTCATGAGGTATTGTCAATATATGCAGGAATTTTGCTAGTAGGAAAAAGGAGGTGATTATCCCTTTGTATAAGGCAATGGTCAGGCCATGCATTGAGTTCTGCATACAGGTCTAGAGGCCTCATTTCAGGAAGGATGTAGAGTTGCTCGAACGTGTACAGAGAAGGTTAACAAGTTTAGTGAGGGGAATGAAGATGTCCTCTTACCAAGAGAGGCTTAAGTTCTGCAAATTGCAGCAGCCGGAGACTAGGCACCTGCGAGGTGATCTGATTGTGGTGTATAAGGCCTTGAATGGGTTGAGCACTCTGAATTCTGATGGGATTCTTCCGCTTGCTCAGATTACAAACCTAAGGGAGCATAAATTCAATCGAGGAAAGACAGTTGTAGAATAAAAGTGTGGAAATTTCCCTTTAGCCAGCAGGTGGTTAATTGCTAGAATGAACTTCCAACTGCCCAACTTCAACATCTGTCATTGATGAAGTTGATAGCTTAAATAAATTCAAGGAGGAATGAATGTGTGAAATTGGGATTTTTTTTTGGCTGATGCTACATATGCTCATATGCTTGTTTGCTTGCATCACATGCCTCCATTACTATTAACCATCATCAGAATCATAAATTTTCATACTATTAAGAGATATGAGAGTATTGGAAGTACGAAAAACCGCCTAGAATTGTTAGAAAATGCTGGGGAAGATGATACTGTAAGGAAATGTCTCTCAAAGGAACAGACAGGGTATTCTTTTTTGTGTGCACTGTCACCTTATACAGCTACCTTGAAATGTTTTCAGAAATATGCCTAACCTAAACTAAAGAGAAATACATTTTTCCCACGATTTCATGGACCTCAATTTCCCTGGATTTCAGATTTTCCAGACAAAATTCTGGATAATCAAAATTCCACTATACCACATTTTCCAAACACTGACTGTAATTCATAGGATGTATGCCAGTTAGTGCGCACAGCTGCAGTATTGTTTTTGTCGCACCTGGCCCCGAGTGAGAGAACAGTGCACTTTGTATCAACATTTATCCCTTTGTTGGTATTATTTCAAATCATACTTGTGACCAGCAATGGCTTCAAAACAAACAAGTGTTAAGAGAAAGAATGTACATTTGAGTGTCAGTCAAAAGCTTGAGCTGATTAAAAAGCTTGAGAGTGTTGCCTCGGTGTCCAGTGTTTATGAGCAGTATGGAGTTAAAAAGCAAACTGTTTCTGATATTCGCAAGGCCAAAGCAAAGCTCAGCATTAAAGTATAATTTGAAGGTATGAGTTTCATGAGTGACAGAATGCACATGAAAGTAAGCAAAGATAGAGATCTAGAAGAGACTGTTTACAAATGGTATATGCAGGAGTGATCATGTGGAGTGAATGTTACTGGTGTTACCTTAGGCACGGCAACTGAGAAACTGGCTAAACAAATGGGCATTAACAATTTCAAAGCTAGTGATGGGTGGCTGTGGGGTTTTAGAAATCGGCATGGTATGTGTAACAGAAAAGAGCATGGTGAAGCTGCATCTGTTGTAACACATTCAGTCGAGCCTTTCAGACTCCACCTCAATTAAACGGATAAGGAAGGAGGGCCTGCTCTTATCCCAGATGTATAATGAAAACAAAACTGAGTTGTTCTGGCAGTCCCTACCAAAAATACGTAACTGACAGGCTAGAGGAAAGTGATATAGTTCCGAGCTACCAGATCTTCGCACCAGAGGAGATGGCTGATGAAGTAAGAGCAAGTGACATTGGGGGGGTGGGGGGGTGTCCAGTGATGAAGAAGAGGAAGAAATTATTAACAAGCCAAAAAGGACAGCAGTATGAGAGACACTTGATCTTGCCATTCAGTATTTTTTTCCCCCTCTTAGTTGGCGCATCGGTTTCTGTGGCCATATTGCACCTCCCAAGGTTTTTGCATTTTCAACTCTGATCCAAGCCCGAGGCGGGATTCGAACCCACAACCTTTGGGTTGCCAGGCAGGCATTTTACCCACCCAGCTAGCCCGGTCGGCGCCATTCAGTATGTCAGTCTCTCAGACAACAGTGAAATTCAGCCCCACCACCATTTATGCATGTTAAGAAAGCCGACCGGGCTAGCCGAGTGGGTAAAGTACCTGCCCGGCAACCCAAAGGTCGCGGGTTCAATTCCCGCCTCGGGCTTCGATCAAAGTACTGCAAAAACCTTGGGAGGTGCAATATGGCCACAGAAGCCGATGCGCCAACAACTACCAAACCAAAAAAAAAAAAAAAGTTAAGAAAGGCTGTTATAAGGGAGCTGTTATAACAGATGAAGCATGACGCATTCTTCAAACTTGTTGCTGCTCCAGCCCCATCTTGGTCCCAGCTTGCCTCATCACAAAACAGACCACTTTAGTGGAGCTAGGGAGCTCCACTGACACAGAATAAATTATTCTGAGACCCACTATACGATCACGGCACAACAAACTCAGTTCTATCTCCATCAAAGTAAGAGAAAATGGTTTTTGATTTTTGTTTTTCTTACATTATTTATTATTTTAGTATATTTATTTTTACATATTGTACTACTTACATTCATTATACGTAATGTATGTGCATTGTGTGTACACTACCTATTGTATTAATCATGTTTACTATGGATACCATACAGTTAGGTGATTAATAGAATGTTCTTAAAGTAAATGAATTAGACTAAATGGGGATGATAGCATAAAGGCTAAATTTTCGGTACTCACCTCAACTGATCTGCTCTGTTACATGATGTTAAGGTGGAATAGGATTAAACTATTTTAGAATATAGATTGAAAATTATTTTAAAAATAATAAATAAGGACTAAAATATTAAAAGATCTGTGGTCAACATTTGTCCAGGGAAGAAGACGTGCACCATCTCATTCCAGTTGTCATTTATGTGAAAATATTAACATAAAAGCTAGGTGAGGCCAATAGTCGTAACGAGAGACTTTTGTATAAATGTCTTCGGTTGGCAATGATGGGTAAAAGGAAAACTATGTATTTAAAGAGTCTTGATTTCCCTTGATGAATTTCGAAACACGTGGGAACCTCGCATGTGTCAGGTTCCAGACCGGTGAAAGATTTGTCGGGAATTTTGTATTCAAAATATTAAAATTAGTGTTATGGCGACACCATTCTATAACGAGTACCTCGTATTGAAACTGGATTTTAAATTAATAATAGGAACAGATGAATCTATTTGGGGGTTATTAGCAGAGGCATATGATGCAAAAAAGCAAGCTAATGCAGCATAAGTCAAATAAAAAAAAAAAAAAAAAAACACCTCCCATTTCATGACTCCATTTGTTCCAAATTCCTGTCCAGATCAGCCTTAAATTTATTTAGGCTATCGACTTCCACAACTGATGGAAGTCTGTTCGACCAATCAACTACCCGGTGGCTAAAGGCAAATTTCTGCACATTGATTCTACAACTGTCTTTCTTCAATTTCAATCTGTGACCCCCTCAGGTTCTTAATCTGAGCAAGAGGAAGAATCCCATCAACACTCAGCTTGCTCAACCCATTCAAGGCCTTATACACCTCAATCAGATCACCTCGCAGGTTCCTACTCTCCAGGCACTGCAATTTGCAGAACTTAAGCTTTTCTTGGTAAGAGCACCCCTTTGTTTCCCCTCACCAAACTTGTTGCCTTTCTTTGTACTCATTCTAGCAACTTTACATCTTTCCTAAAATGAGGCCTCCTGACCTGTACACAGTACTGTAGGTGTGGCCTGACCATTGCCTTGTATAATGGGATAACCACCTCCCTGTCCCTGCTAGCAAAATTCCTATATATCATTGACAAGACTCCATGACCAGCCCCAGCAGCCCCTCTGCATTGCTCAGCAAACTTCATATTTGACTTCACAATTATCCCCAGGTCTTTTCCACTTTCCACTTTCCTGAGTGTAGTACCACACAGTTGGTACACTTCTCTTTGGTTATTGCTACCCATATGAAGTACTTTGCATTTGTCAATGTTAAATTTCAGTTGCCACTTTTCAGCCAATTTGCCCAACTTATCTAGATCCAGTTGGAGTAGCATACTCTCTTTACTGTCGTTAACAACCCTGCCAACCTTTGTATCATCTGCAAACTTGGACATTCAACCTGATATACCTTCATCAATATCATTGATAAATATACAAAACAACAATGGGCCCAACATCAAACTCTGAGGAACTCTACTAATAACATTTGTCCATGAAGAGCAATGTCCATTGATTACCACTCTTGGTCGATGTTTATTTGGTTGAGTGAGTAATCAATGTCCATTGATTACCCACTCAACCATCCCTTTATCCATTGTAGCAACTTAGCCTTACTGCCATACCTCTCCAATTTGTACAGCAGTCTTCCATGTGCAACAGTATCAAAAGCTTTCCTGGAATCCAAGTACAGTGGATTCTGGTTATTTGGGCCACCGGTTAATCGGGACAGCCGTTTATTTGGGGAAATCTTAAAAAACAGAAACCAATCGAGAAAATAGCCGGGTTTGCTTCGCTTAATTGGGACAGCATATCGTTTAATCGGGGCAGGAGACCGCAGCACTGGAGATTATCCTACGATTGTCTCCGACGGTACCATGTGGTTTGGTCAAAATTCTGGAGGTCACAACCATAAAACAATAAAAACAATTAGCAGTCACCTGTTTATTGGGCTTTTCTGTTAGTGAAATCTATCATAAATGGACAGTAAACTCGATCTTACTGAATCTGCGATAATACCAACAGATGAAATTCTGTGGGTTATTATGGTGAAATGTGTTTACACTTCCATGAAATCTTTAATCATATAAAAAAATTAATTTTCAGATCTTCTCTTCATTCTTATTTTTAAAACTTTGTAACTTGTTTCTCCATTCTCACTTGCGCGTATCGTGTTACTTGCAATTTGTGTGTGCCGTGTTCTTTGTTATTGATTGCTTATCTTTTTACTGTTTTAAATTTTAACCCCCACCCACAAATGTCAGTGAACAGAAATGTCAACTAGTTCATATGTACATATTACAGTACGTATTAATTATTCCGATTATCACATATATTTTTCCGATTTTCATGTATCATTTAATTTTTTAATTGGTAAGGTAATAAAGGGTAAATTTGTGCTTAATATACCTTTGCTTTTATAGCTTGTGAATAATATTCCTCCTATTTTCGCTAATTAGAATCACTGATAGAATTAAAATTCAATTCACAAACATGATCACAATGACTGGCGCTTACTGCACATCGTATATTGTATGGTACTTTACTATGTTGAGTTCATCGTAACGTAATTTGATTGTACAGAGTACATTGTATTTTTAACTATTTACGTGAAACTTCAGATAATTGGGGCAGCCGCTTAATTGGGCCGAAATGCACTAGTCCCGATGTGTCCCAAATAACCAGAATGGACTGTATATGATATCAAAATTATTTTTGGCATTCAGTTCCTTTGTGACCACATCATAGTAGCCAATCAAATTGGTCAGACAAGACCTCCCTTTAACAAACCCATGCTGTGTCTTAACTATTACTGCAGTCTTGTCTAAATGATCCTGCAATGCTTCTTTAACCAGTGATTCCATTATTTCCCCTGAAACACAAGTTAAATTAAAAGGTCTATAGTTACCTGTGTCACCTTTTGAACCCCCTTTGTGAATTGGTGATACATTTGCACACCTACAGTCCATGGGGACCTCCACTGAGTCCAAGGAAGCTCTCATAATTATGGCTAAGGGTTTGCTAACTTCTTTTGCTGCCTCCTTTAATATAACTGGATAGATCCCGCCAACCCGAGGTGCCTTTTTTATGTTTAACTTCAACAATTTCTCCTTCGCTTTGCCCTCAGTTATTACAAAATCACTTTGCTCTCAATTATTACAAACTCTAACAGGGAGTTTATCAAACTCCCTGTTAGAGTTTGATTAACTTCTGGCACTCCCCTAATTGAATAACTCTTCATGTGTGAATGTAGATGCAAAATACTTATTCAGTTTATCAGCTTCCTGAGCATGATCATCAATAGTCAACCCATTTATGTTAAGTGGTACAATGTGATTCATCAATTTCCTTCTAGAGTTTACATAAGTAAAGAATTCTTTTCAGTTTTTCTTTGCATTCTTTGCCAAGGTTTTCTCATAATCTTCCTTCGCCTGCCTAAACTCCTTTGTGACTTGATTATAGACTAGTTTATATCTACCATAAGCTTTTGTGTCACCTGATAATTTATATGCATCCCATACATTTTTCTTCTCTGCCACGAGCCTCATTAGTTCACGTGACATCCATATAGGCCTAAACCTTAAACAATATTTCTTAGTTGGAATAAAAAGCCTAGTAGCCTCCAAAATTAAGTCCTGAAGGCTTCCCATTTAGAATTCAACATTGGTAGCATCATTAGTTGATCCCACTCTACAGAATTTAAAAACTGTCTGCGACTCCTGTAGTCACCTTTATGAAACACAAGCCCTTCCCTTTAGCCTTGATGGTAGTTATAGCAAGTAATTCCCACATCAGTACATTGTGATCACTGTCACCCAGCGGTTCCTTTATCTGCAAATTCTTAATGCATGATTAATCACTGCTGATAATCAGATCGAGTATCACTCCCTCTGGTTGCCTGTCGAACATGTTGCTGTAGACAACAGTCATCCAACAAATCCACAAAAGTCTTGCTAGTGTGCGAGGGACCAATCCAAAAGTTCCAGTCAATATCTGGAAAGTTAAAATCCCCATTATAAGACATTCTGATTTACTGGCCCACTCTATTTCTCTGCAGAATTGCTCATTATACTCATCAGATTCATTAGGCCTATAACACACACCCACTCTCATTTTTTTCTTTCTCAGTGCTTATGTCACACCAAACAGACTGAACATTGCATTGTCCACCAACATAAATTGGATGCACTTCCTTAATATGTGTTTCTTCACTAATAGCATAACCCGTCTTCCTTTCCTGTCCTGTCTATCCTTTCTGAAAACATACTCCCCAAATTCCAATTCTGCACTGCTTATGTCTGTGTGACACCAAATCTCTGATATCCCAACAATATCTGCTTTGATTTCTTGACTAGCACTTCGAGCTCATCAAATTTATTAACTATACTCCTAGCATTGGTGTACATGCAAGTATACATGCACCTGTTTCTACTCTTAGTTACCCTAATACAGCCCATGTATTTATCTGTTCCACTATAACTCCCAGCAGTCCTCCATAGCCTTGCTTTCCAGGCTGCTGCTCATTCTAATAGAAACAGTGCAAGAATCACTTTTGCCTATGTCTGCGGCCACTGTTATGGTTATGGAAGTGAACGTGTTTTTTATTATTATTAGTTATATGGTGTAAGGAAGCCTGAGGCTAATACCGCACCAGCCAAAACAAAAAAAAAATTTTTTCAATATCTCCCGAGAGAGAGAGTCAGAAGTAGAGGGAATAACCAAGAAAGAGAAGAATGATTATATCCAGCTCAGGACCCTGGGTGTGCCAAGCCCATACTCACCAGATGCGAGCCCCTGGGGTTATTTTTTTGAATGAGTTCGGTGCTGGCATGATCGGTTTTGAAACTGTTAAAATGGTAATAAGCACGTGTGTTGGAGGTTTTTATTGTACCGCATAGCATGCGTTGCATCCTGGTTGACACTTAATTAAATAATTAAGTGTCAATCAGGATGCAACAATAAATGACATTATTGATGTTGCATATAGGGTAACTGTGTGTGTTTCTTTGTAAGTATTGAACATAGACTAATTTATTATGCAAAGAAAAACTTTAAGCTTATATTAGTGTTGGCAAATACTTTACGAAGTTGCCAAGCAAGTCTACAATGGTAAGGGAGGAAAATGCGTGTATTTTGTTCATTATCCCGGTTGGTATTTTGGTTGTGTGGATTGTGAATTCTGAATTTGGAAACAGAAATTATGTGATGAAGTAGTCGTAAGGGATATTGTCTAGCAGTAAACTTCTTTGTAAGATTTGAAGTTCTATGACTAACACATAAACACCACAACAATTTCTGTAGAATATACATTAGCCTCCTTTGATATTTTTTCCCTATACACTAATGCATGATTAGATTTTACATTACAACCCTTATGAGAACTCCAAACAGCATACGATAATTTAATTAAACATACTTCCCTAAGTATAAACAGCATTATGGAACTTACCTCGACCCTACTTGATGCCAGATATTTCCAGTTTCAGGACCAAGTATTCGAACAAATATTTGGTCTCCCTATGGGACTAGGAATTTCAGCCCCCTTATCAGAAATCTATTTAGCTACTATCAAGAGCCAAGTACTTCAAACGTTTCCCACAGGTATTAAGCTCTACATGCATTATACTCATCATATTGTTAATGATGATGTATTGTTAATCGGAGACAATCCTTCCATTGACAATCTCTTTATCAAGTCCAATACCATACATGATAGACTAAAATACACCCTCCAAATAGAAAAAGACAATAAAATCAACTTCCTTAAATTTACAACATATAAAACAAGTATAAAATTAGGAAGAACAAAAATTTATAGAAAAGATAAGAACACAGGTAAATACCTACATACCTACATTTCCAATCACACCATCCACTTAGTATAAAAAAATTCATCCTGTACAATCAGATTCACAACGCCATAAAATACAGTTCTTCATATGATGATTTAGTCACAGAACTTCAATATCTTACAAAGAAGTTTACTGCTAGATAATATCCCTTACGACTAATTCATCACATAATTTCTATTGCTGAATACAAAATTAAGAATCCGCACAACCAAAACACCAACATCGTCCTCACTTACCATTGTAGACTTGCTTGGCAACTTCGTAAAGTATTTGCCAACACCGATATAACCTTAACATTTTCGTCGTATAATAAATTAAGGTCTATGTTCAATACTTACAAAGAAACACACACAGTTACCCTATATGTGACATCACTAACGTCATTTATTTAATTAAGTGTCAATCAGGATGCAACCTGCTATATCGGAAGCACCACTGCAAAATACTTTACGGTTTTTATGGTACAATAAAAACCTCCAACACACATGCACTTATTACCATTTTAATAGTTTCAAAACTGATCATGCCATCACCGAACTCGCTCAACGCGTTCACTTCCATAACCATAACCCTCAAATTGATTCAGCTGTTCCTATTATTAATTTAAAATCCAGTTACAAAACTTTTCAATACAAGGCACGCATTATAGAATGGTGTCGCCATAACACTAATTTTAATGTTTTGAATACAAAACTCCCGACAAATCTTTCACCGGTCTGGAACCTGACACACATGGGAACCTCACGTGTTTCGAAATGCATCAAGGGAAATCAGGACTCTTTAAATACATAGTTTTCCTTTTACCCGTTATTGCCAACCGAAGACATTTATACGAAAGTCTCTTGTTACGACTATTGGCCTCACCTAGCTTTCACGTTAATATTTTCACGTAAATGACAACCTGGAATAAGATGGTGCACTTCTTCCCTGGGCAAATCTTAACCACAGATCTTTTAATATTTTTGTCCTTATTTATTATTTTTAATCTATATTCTAAATTACTTTTAATCCTATTCCACATTAAATATAACTGAGGTGAGTACTGACAATTAAGCCTTTAGGGTACTATACAGTTGTTTCGTTAAATATTCAGGGGCTCATATCTGGTAAGTATGGGCTTGGCACACCCAGGGTCCTGAGCTGGATATCATCATTCTTCTCTTTCTTGGTGATTCCCTTCTACTTCTGACTTTCTCTCTCTCTCTCTCTCTCTCTCTCAGGGTAACTCAGAATTCTTTTTTTGGCTAGTGCAGCACAACCCTCGGGCTTCCTTGCACCATATGGCTAATAATAGTAATAGTATTATTCATTCGGAAAATTCAGACTCCTGGGTTTTTCGGACAACCCTTCCCCTTATTAGTGCATGAAATCGAAGGTCAATCGAGAAGAAAATTTCATAAGAAAAATTCCACAACAAATGGTTAGGCAACTATGTACCCATTTAGAGGTCCACCAAGGCCTGCAGGTTTTTTTTTAACATCGTTATTTAAAAGAAAAAGATACACAGCTGGTCATAAATCTATATCTTTAGAGGTTTAGAAAACATTCTCCCCAATGAATTTTATAAAATTAATCCCCAATGACAAGAGATTGTCAATATGTGAAGAAAAGAAATTTTAAAAAATAATCTTGGAAAACATTTGTTGAAATGCAGTTTTGATTTGTTCTTGTGTAATCAATATGTAAACCAATCTTCTCCTTTCTCTTGAAATATTGACAGGGTGTCATAAGTTTTCTCTAGAAATACTTATGACACCCTTTATCTTCATCATCTTCAATTTAAGAAGAATTTTAATTATAAAAAAAAAAAAAAAAAAAATTAATAATGTTAAGTAAACTATATCAAGCATTACAAACCTTCAGTCGTAGTAAAAGAGAAAAAAGAAGTCTACGAGGCCTTAAGGGACTTTTTTCTTCTTCTCCCCATAGAGGTACAGGTTTATCACTGCCAGACATTTTCTGAACAACTTCATTGAGCTCCTAAGATAAAAAAACAATACTGAAATAGTTTTATTGTTACAAAATACATTACAATGATATTCTCATTATATTAAATTATTAAGAATCACAGGACCAAAAACAAATGAAACGAATTACAAATTTGTTTTTTGATACTACACTCTAGTACTATTTCCAAAAAGATTTTAGAAAGCTTCAGTGAAAAGATAATATAAGGTGTTTCATTAATCCTGAATAATCAGCACAGGAAATGATTCCTTGGTCAAAAATAAATGAATAACATTTTGAACATTTTTTTTTTTTTTTTTTTTGTATCTAACTTATTTAACAAGATATCTGCAATTAAAGATTGATGATATCACTTCTGGGATGAGTGGTTTGCATTAAAAAGGTAGTCTGAAAGCATGTGATTTCCATGCAAATCATACATGCACAGATAAGACACAATATGCAAATCATATTCTTGACAGTTGCAACATATCAGCTCTTGAAAATTTCAAAGGGAGCTTTTCCAACTTGTGAATTAAGAGGATAAGTGAATCATGGAGATGATCCTTATAGACAAAATACTCATTTAACAAATACTGCAGCACATACCTCAACGAAGTGTGCATGGCTCCACTAACACATATATGCAACAAACCAAAGTGAATGGCATCCTTATGCCAACATCATAATGCTACATCATGCCCCAATAATCATTGTGCCTATATTTGGTGCAGAGCTAAGCCATGTTTGAAATGATGAATGCCTGATGAAGAAGCAGAGGCATCTGATTTGATGTCTAATAAGTACATACAAACTGGATGGTTAAGAATGAACTATGTGCCTGTATCACTTTTGTAGTGTTTTAGATCTTGCTTATGAACTGCTGGTTATGAACATTGTATATCCTACTGTAAGTGAGCGAATTCTGCAACAATAGACAGTTTTGCAAGTGAATCCTGTAAAGTGATAACACATGCTTCACAGGAGAGGGAATTTCAAGCTGTCATAATACAGTGTGTCTCAAAAAGATGTATACATACTGATGGTCAATGAATTCCATGTTTATTTATTTCACTCTAATCTAATAATTAAGTTGCATAGTATATACAAGATATACACCCTTTGAAAATTCATAAATCAATAACCTTTTGTTTTTCTATTTTTTTTTTTTCCTTCAGTTAATAGTTTGTGCCTAAAATGTAGACCCAACAACTTACATTTGAGCAATAAATTTCTGCAATAAATCAGCATAAATTTGTGCTGAAGTGGTACTGAAATATGAAAATGTAGCTGAAGTCAAAAGACAGTGGAGACATGAAATTGCAACAGAAATTCCAAGAGACCATTTTACATACTCAAAATAAATTTGAAGCCAATGGTATTGTAAAAGATGCAAAAAAAAAAAAAAATATATACATATATACATATACATATATATACATATATATATACACATATACATATATATACATATATATATACACATATACATATATATACATATATATATACACATATACATATATATACATATATATATACACATATACATATATATACATATATATATACACATATACATATATATACATATATATATACACATATACATATATATACACATATACATATATATACATATATATACACACATATATATATACACACATATATATACACACATATATATATATACACACATATATATATATACATATACATATATACATATACATATATATACATATATATATATATACATATAAATACTGTTTTTCCTGTTTTTCCTTTTTTTCCACTTCTTCGTTTTCATATTTCATATATATATATATATACACATGCAGAAAACGTCAGATATCGACAAAACCTTAAACATCACCCTCGGTCTTATAACAATTTGCACAATCACAAGAAAATTCATAAGGCAATGTGCTTGTGAAACAGGAATCAGCAAGGGAAGCATAAATCAAATTTTAAAAAATGCAAGGTAGAAATGTTATGTTTCAAGATTAGCACATGACTTGAACGAAGATGATTCCAATTGCTGAATTGAGTTTTGTGAGTGGTTTCAGACAAAAGTAGCAAATGGGGCACAGTTTGTTAACTTTTCTGTTTGGTCTGATGAAGCTACATTCAAGTTAAATGGCACAATCAATCACCACACTGCACATACTTGTCTACTGATAATGTACATGTTTGTGTCGAACATCAAGTAAATTTAGCATACAAGAAGCTTTGTGCAGGAATTTTTACAGATCCAGAAATGGAATTTTTTTTTTAACTTTTGCTGTTTTATTGACTTAAATTGGTATAGTAACTTATTTTATAGAGTAGCTTTATATTCCTAGTTACGATACTTAGTTTAATTTTTAACTTTGATAGAGATTTTGTAAGTTATTACTTAGTATCAGTAACAGTATCCAATCCATGTGCTTTACAAGTTTTGCAGCTCTGGCGAAATCAGTTTTTAGCTATATTCAGCCACTTAATTAACTTAATTGTTATATTAAATTATTTTCTATAAGCAGCTTATAGACCTAGTCAAGAATTGGTTTATTCTGAATTTAGATAGCGAGATTTTGGAAATTAATTAATGCTTAGTGTCCGTGGATATACCGTTCGTAAATTGCAGTCATTGTTACATAATACGTTATATCCCATACTAGATAGCGCTAACTTAGAATAGTATATAGTATTATCGATTAATCAGAAAAATTTATTAATCTTGTTTTGTACTTTTTTAACTAAATGAAGACTTAGATTTTAAAAACGTAACATTATCAATTAATACATAACCTGATACGGAAGCTATATAACGAAACGCAGAGATAATACTCTATACTGAAAAAAAAAAAAAAAAAAAAAAAAACCACATAGATAGTGTTATAACTGCATTGGGATATAAGGTTTTTTTTTTTTTTTTTTTTTTTTATCCTTGCCTTTTCCCATTATATATGGGGTCAGCGTTTTTTATTGTTTTGGCAAGCAATTTTTACGGCCGGATGCCCTTCCTGATGCCAACCCTCACCCTTTATCCGGGCTGGGAATATGCGGTGGTCATTCCCTGACCTGCTGCATCCTCCGTATTTGGTGGGTACGGGCTCGAACCCCCGGTCTAATCAAGAAGCGTGTGCTATGCACTACTGCTCCTGCCCACCTGGCTACGGAGGCGCCGTTTGGGATATAGGTTTAGGGTTATAATTTTATACTGAAATTCAATTTCATTGAAATTAAATCTAAATCATGACTCATTAGCATTAGTAGAGGCATAGGATGCAAGAAAGCAAGCTTATGCAGCATCAGCCAAAAAAAAAAAAAAAAAAACCAGCTCCCATTTCACCCCTCCACAACAAAGGATGGAAATCTGTTCCACCAACCAACTACCCACTGGCAAAAGGCAAACTTCCGCACATCTATCCTACATCTGTCTTTCCTCAATTTAAATTTATGCCCTCTCAGGTGATTATTCTGAGCAAGAGGAAGAATCCCATCAGCATTGAGCATGCTCAAACCATTCAAGGCTTTATACAGCTCTATCAGATCATCTTGCCAGTGCCTAGTCTCCAGATACTGTAATTTGCAAAACATAAGCCTTTCTTTGTAAGAGCAACCCTTTGTTCCATTCACTAATCTTGTTGCCCTTCTTTGTATTCATTACAGCAGCTCTACAACCTTCTTGAAATGAGGCCTCCTCATTTCATGTGGCCTGACCATTGCCTTATACAAGGGAATAATCACCTCCTTATCCCTGCTAGAAAAATTCCTGTATATCATTGACAAGACACCATGAGCTACTCTTGCAGCCCGTCTGCACTGCTCAGAGAACTTCATATCTGCCTGCACAATTACTCCTAGGTCCTTTTCATTCTCTACCAATGTCATTGTAGTACCACAGAGTTGATACGTTGCTCTGGGGTTGCTGTTTCCCATGTGAAGCACTCTACATTTGTCAATGTTAAACTTCATTTGCCACCTCTCAGCCCATCTGTTCAATCTTTCAAGATCCTGTTGCAGCAGCATGGCATCAGTAGTGTCCTTAACAACGTAGTGTCCTTAACACAAGTAGTGTCCTTGTGTTGGTCAAAACATCAGAGGCTGATACTGTTGGGATATCAGAGATGTGTTGTCGCACAGATATAAGGAATGCAGAACTGGAATTTTGGAGTACAATATGTACAGAAAGGAAAGACAGGATAGGAAGGGAGGTGGGGTTATGCTATTAGCTAAGAAAGACATAAAATCCAAGGAGGTACAGCCAGCCAACATTGCTGGACAGTGCAGTCGAGTCAGTGTGGTGAGACATAAGCACTGGGAAATCAAAATTGAGAGTAGGAGTGTGTTATAGGCCTAATGACTCTGATGATTATAATAAAAAACTGTAAACAGGGAAATAGAGTGGGCCAGTAAATCAGAGAGCCTTATAATGGGGTATTTTAATTTCCCAGATATTGACTGGAATTTGTGGGTTGGTCACTCACACAACTAGCAAGGCTTTTGTGGATTTTTTGGATGATTGTTTTCTATATCAGCATGTTCTGGAGACAACTTGAGGGAGTAATACTCTTGATCTGATTATCAATAGTGATTCTCATGCATTAAGAATCTGCAGATAAAGGAACCACTAGGTACCAATGACCACAGTGTGCTGAAGTGAGATTTACTCAAAGAGCTAAATACCATAAAAGGTAAAGGGAATGGTTTCTGCTTTCATAAAGGTGATTACAGAGGTCTAAAACAGTACTTAATTTCTATACAGTGGGACCAACTGATGATGTTACCAACAGCAGATTCAAAATGGAAAGCATTCAAAGAATTAATCTTGGAAGTTACTAGGCTTTACATACCATCTAAGAAATACTGTTCAAGGTTTAGGCCTAAATGGATATCATATGAACTAATGGGACATGTGTCACAGAAGAAAAATGCATGGGATACATATAAATTAATGAGTGATATGGAAGTCTACAACAGATATAAGCTGGTCTGTAACCAAGTCACAAAGCAGCTTAGACAAGCAAAGGCAGATTATGAGAAATCTTTAGCAAAGGATGCAAAGAAAAACAGCAAAGAGTTCTTTACTTATGTAAACTCTAGAAGGAAGGGGATGAATCAGATTGGTCCACTTGATATCAGTGGTTCAACTGTTGATGATCCTGCTCAGGTAGCTAACAAACTAAATGAATACTTTGCATCTACATTCACACATGAGGAGTTATTCATGTAGGGGAATCCCGGAGGTGAACTAAACTTTGGCAGTGAGCTAGATGATTTTGTAACAACTGAGAGGAAAGTGGAGGAGAAATCGTTGAAGATAAACATAAGAAAGGCACCTGGGGTGGATGAGATTTATCCAGTTATATTAAAGAAGGCAGCAAAGGAAGTAAGCAAACCCTTAGCCATAATTATGAGAGCAACCTTGGAAACAGGGTAGGTACCTGTGGACTGGAGATATGCAAATGTGATCCCCATTCAGAAAGGAGGATCAAAGGGCATCAAGTAATTATAGACCTGTTAGTTTAACTTCTGTTCCAGGAAAATTAATGGAGGCACTGGTTAAAGAAGCACTGCAGGATCATCTAGACAAAACTTCAGTTATAACTCAGGACACAGCATGGATTTGTTAAGGGGAATTCTTGTCTGACCAATTTGATTGCATACTATGATGTGGTCACAAAGTAGCTGGATGCAGGGAATAACTTTGATTTCATATATTTGGATCTTAGAAAGGCTTTTGATACTGTTGCACATGGAAGACTGCTGCATAAATTTGAGTGATGTAGCATTGGAGGCAAATTGCTGCTATGGATAAAGGGATGGTTGAGTGAGAGAAGACAGAGAGTGATAATCAATGGATGCTGATTTTTGTGTACTAATGATATTAGTGAAGCCCCTCAGGGTTCAGTGTTGGGTCCATTGTTGTTTTCTGTATTTATAAATGATATTGATGATGGTATATCAGGTTTAATGTCCAAGTTTGCAGATGATATGAAGGTTGGCAGAGTTGTTAATGACAGTAATGACAGCATGCTGCTGCAACCGGAGCTAGAAAAGTTGAGCAGATGGGCTGAGAGGTGGCAAATGAAGTTTAACATTGACAAATGTAAAGTACTACATATGGGAAGCAGTAACCCCAGAGTAAAGTATCAACTCTGTGGTACTACACTGACAGAGGTAGAGAATGAAAAAGACCTGGTGGTAATTGTTTTTATCCCCTTGTATAAAGAGATTGTCAGGCCCACCTTCAGTATTACATACAGGGCTGGAGGCCTTATTTTAAGAAGGACGTAGAGCTGTTGGAATGAGTACAGAGAAGGGCAACAAGATTAGTGAATGGAACAAAGGGTTGCTCTTATGAAGAAAGACAAGTTTTGCAGAAAAACAGTGTTTGGAGACTAGGCACCTGCGAGGTGATCTGATTGAGATATATGTAGCCTTGAATGGTTTGAGCACGTTCAATGCTGATGGGATTCTTCCTCTTGCTCAGAATAATCACCTGAGAGGGCACAAATTCAAACTGAGGAAAGACAGTTGTAGAATAGATGTGTGGAAGTTTTCCTTTAGCCAGTGGGTAGTTGATTGGTGGAACAGATTTCCATCTTTTGTTGTGGAAGTTGATAGCCTAAATAAATTTAAGGCTGAGTGGACAGGTATTTGGAATGAATGGAAGGGTGAAATCGGAGCTTTTTTTTGCTAATGCTGCATAAGCTTGCTTTCTTGCATCGGGTGCCTCTACTAATGCTAATTTACTAGAAATCCCAGTATGGTGTGTGGTTTATCATCTAACGGTTTTGTAGGATCCTCTTTTTTTTCTTCTTTTATTTATTTATTTATTATTTATTTTATGGAACAGTTACTGGAGATCTGTAACTCAACATGCTTCAGACATCAACTGTGACCATAATGCGTCAGCTATATGAGGACTTATTTTCAACAAGATAGACCACCACCATATTTGTTTCATGATGTCAGTAGTTCCTGACATCATGAAACAAATTTTGAAAAATTTTTTTAACGAAAAGGGTGAACGGGAAGTGGACATTGAAGAGTCCAAATGGATTAACATCTAAGGAAATCTACTTCATCCTCACTAACAGAAGATATATCTTGAATGATGTTACCGTCCTGAACAAGGTAAATGTTGGAAGTGATCACAGAATGGTAAGATGCACACTTGATATAGATGTAAGAAAAGGAAGGAAAAAACTGACTCGAGTAAATAATACAAAGGTCTTTGAGATAACAGAAGAGGTGAAAAAGCAATATATACTGGAACTTAAGAACAAGTTTGAGCTTCTGCAGACTGACTGGGACCAAGATACCGATGAGGAATATTACAACTTTCTGAAAGTGATGAAGCCCAAGAAACATATAGGTAAAAAGAAATCCAAAGAAGAGAAAAAATTTGTCAAGAAACACTTGTCGTGATGAACTGAATATGACAAATGATTGGTTTGGTTTTGGTTTTTTTTTTTTTAGGAGCATTAGCAACTAAGGCCATATTGCTCCAGGATATGCGGTGGTCATTCCCTGACCTTTCCGCATCCTCCGTATTTGGTGGTGACGGGCTCGAACCCCGGTCTAATCAAGAAGCGTGTGCTGCGCACTGCTGCTCCTTCCCACCTGGCTACGGAGGCGCCGTGACAAATGAAGAGCAAGATAAACACTGACAAGGAGAAAATTGAGTATACTGAGTTTTCAAAGCTATTAGAAAGCGACTCAGAGAGGACATAAGATTTAACACAAGAAAAGTAGAACAAGCATTAAGGGGAAAAAAAGAGGACTTAAATCAGCAGCCATGAGCATTAATACACAAAGACAAATCATACTGAAACTGAAGAATAGCGATGGTGTACTTATAAATAGCAGAGAGGGTATAATTCAAATAGCAGAAGACAACTATAGAGAATTATACAAGGAGCGAGGGAATGATGCCAGCAATGGGGAAGATGGATTGCAAATTAGTAACACGTGTGACATACCCGATATCCTTCCTGATGAGGTAGAACATGCATTGAAGAAAATGAAGAATCAGAAAGCCCCGGGGGAAGATGAAGTCAATGTAGAGTTGTTACAATTCGGAGGAAGGGACATGACACAAAAACTGGCAAGACTTCACAAAATGCATTAGAAAAGGTGTGACACCTAAAGAGTGGAATAATGCAATCACAGTTTTGCTGCATAAGAAAGGAGATAAATCAGAAATTGGAAATTATAGACCAATTAGATTGTTATTCCACATCTACAAGTTGTTCACAAGGGTCATTACTAACAGATTAGAAAGAATACTTGATGAGAATCAACCAAAAGAGCAAGCTGGCTTTAGGACAAGATTCTCAACTATGGATCACCTTCATGTAATATCACAGCTAATGGAGAAAGCAAATGAATATAAAACACCATTATGCCTGGCATTTGTGGATTATGAAAAGGCATTTGACTCCAAACAGCAAATGGCAATGTTTTGGGCACTGGAAAGACAAGGCATAGGTACCCCATATATTATGATTTTGAAGAAAATATATGAGAATGCTACCTCCTTTATTAGACTAGACATAGACAGTAGCAAATTTAAAATTGAGAAACGAGTTCGACATGGAGACACAATATCTCCGAAGTTGAGATATTGTGTCTTGATATGAGATATTCCCTTGAGGAAGCTTTCAGAAGATTAGACTGGTCGCACAAAGGAGTCAATGTGAATGGAGAGTACCTAAACCATTTACGATTTGAAGATGACATTGTGGTCATAAGCCACAATCCCAAAATTATTAGAGGAAAATCTTAATCAGTTATGCAAAGTTAGTAAGAATTTTGAACTAAAAATGAATATTGCTAAAACAAAAGTAATGATGAACAAGTATGCCACAAAAAGGGACATAATGATTGAAGGAGCAGTAATTGAAAAGGTGAAGTCATATACTTATCTGGGACAATTATTAGCTGTAATAATGATAAATGGCTGGAAGTCAAGAGAAGAGTAAATTTTGGATGGATATCATTCAGGAAATATAGTCATTTGAGGAGCAATATACCAGAACATTTGAGGAGCAATATACCAGTTTGTCTGAAACGTAAAATAATGAACCAATGTATATTCCCCACCATGACTTATTGAAATGAAACTTGGGCACTCACCAAAAGAATGGAAGAGAAGCTGAGAACTACACAGCGAAAAATGGAACGAATTATATTGGGAATCAGACTGTTAGATGAAAAGTGAAACACATGGATTATGCAGCAAACTCAAGTAAAGGACATTCTTATCAAAACTAAAGAACTAAAATGGTCTTGGGCAGGACACATAGCTCAAAGACATGATGACAGATGGACTAAGAAAATAACAGAATGGTACCCAAGAAGAGCTAGAAGAAAACCTGGAAGACAACGGTGGAGATGGATAGATGAAATTCATGAGTTTGTGGGTAATAAATGGATGGCCATTGCACAAAACAGAAGGAACTGGAAAGTTTCTGAAGAGGCCTTCATCCTGCAATGGATTGAAAATGGCTGATGATGACGATTATGTCAGGAATTATCTTAATGAAACTTTTCCAAAGAGATGGATCGGATGAAGAAGTAGCGTTTGAATACCCTCCATGTTCACGTGACTTAACTTCATTTGACTTTTACTTGTGAGATTACCTAAAAGATGAGTACATGCCACGAAACCTTCAACACTTGGAGAGTTAGGGCAAGCTATTGAATAAAAATGTACAACAATCTCTAGAGAGAGAAACTGATGGATGTTTCTAAAGATATCAGCAGTGCCTGGAAGCCAATAGCAAACAGTTCGAACATTTGAAATGATGTGCCACATATCTAAATTGCTTTATGCAATTAAATTATTAGAGTAGCATTAAATAAATAAACATGGACTTTATTGATCATCAAAGTATGCATACATTTTTTTGAGACACCTGTATACTTCTCAATAGTCTGAATGGGAGCATTGCACCTCATTTTTAACTACTATACCTCCAGACATACTAACATGCTCTTGGCCAGGTGCTATACAATGTGATTCCAACATGATGGCTACCCTGCTAATTGCTACTGTGTGCCAACTATGTTTCCTGAGAAATGGATAGGATCAGCTCTACAGATGAGCCAATCAGATATTTTGATAAAAATCTACTGGATTATTTTAATGTCCTTAATGAATACAGATTGCAAAATAATTTCCATTGCCAACCGATTTAAATGCACTCTACCTGATATCATTGATCACCAATAAACATACCAGGAAGATCAATACACAACAATCTTGATCTGACTCATGACCTCCTCTCTACTGCAAATAGCCAACAGGAATACCTGGCACTAATTAGCCTTTACCAGGAAAAGGCTTTCGACAAAGTAGAGCAGAACTACCTTTTTGAAACCCTGAAAGCCTTCAGATATGAACCCTACATCATCCAAATAATCCATCTGCTACACAAAGAAGCCAAATTCTGCTTGAAACCGAATAAAAAGCTCGAATAAAAACCTTGCCATGCTCCAGAGAGATAAAACAAGGCTGCCCACTCTCTGGGAAACTTTACACATTAGGCATAGAACCATTCCTGAAAAAAATTGCCACCAATCTACAATCTCAATGAATGCTACTTCCAGAGCCTCACCTAAAAATAACCCATTCAGCATATGCAGATGACATCACAATCATTATACACAATGAGAGTGAATATGAAGACATCTAAAGAATATGAAGACATCCAAATATACCAGTTATAGTGTAAATTACAAGTCTCAGAATAATTAATAATCAATAAATTAATTATGGATAGACAGATATGAACAACAATTAATATTATTGATAACAGCATTGGATTTTGTAATAGATAACAGTTAGAAACAAAAGGTACAATACATATTGTTCAAATGTGAACAAAAGTTCTTATGAGGAGAGAGGGGGACAATGGAAAAATTTTCTACCTTGGGAAATGTGAGCACCAGTAGACACAAAGATATATATCATCATCCATAAAAACAAGAGTTCTATTAGCAAGCAAGTTCTTAATTAGCCCCAATAAAGGATTACAAATTAAATTAAAAAAACTTCCCATAATATAATAAAGATTTGATTAGAGCCAAGTTGAATGTAGATAGATGATAATAGATGATCAGGCCATTAAAAAATGTACACAAACTGCATTTACAGCTCTGTGTACTATAAACTTCACAGATAAGCCAGGCGAGGCAGGATACAGTTGATTTATTCTTTAATACATAATGAATGCCATCTGGGCACAATCACCAAGGACATGAAAAGTAAGCACTTCTAACACTGACTTCTCAAAGGCTTTCACAATCCAGCAGAATTAATTGTAATTTAACGATCTCACATCAACAGGATATGTCTTTGAAAAAGAAGAAATTCAAGTTCCAAACTTTAGGTACACATTGTTGATTAATTTGAAGGATCAAACAGAAAGAGAAGCACACTATGATATAACAGCCTACAACTAATATTACACAGTTGGGAACCTGATCTAATCTGTTGACAGTATTTAAATGTAGTTTATTAATAATGTTAAATATATCATGTTTTTGGGTAATAAAATTTCCAAATATTGAAAATGGAGAGCCTATCGTAAAACCCTGCTTTACGATGGACTCTCCGTTCACTGTACATGTGGAAAGCGCCAGTCACTGTGATCACATTTGAGAATTGAATTTTAATTCTATTAAATGGCAATTATAATAAGCAAAAATAGGAGTTATATTATCCACAGGCTATAAAATAAAAGTAAAGATATGAAGCACAAATTTATGCTTTATTGCCTTGCCAATTAACAAAATAATAAATAGTACGTTAAAATCAGAAGAATATTTTCCACAGGTTAGCAAAATAAAAATAAATTTTCGCTTACATATTTAGCTTAATTACAATTGTAATATGTACATGCTAACTAAATGATATTTCTGTTTACTGACATATTTTTTGTTGTAAAATTTAAAACAGTAAAAAAGATAAGCAATCGATAACAAAGAGCACGGCACACATCATTCAATAGTGAATCTTAAGCATAGTCCCATTGCTTCATGCAAAATAATTGCCTTAGTTTATACTATTACACACCATCAGGCATCTCTCATGCTGTCCACTTATACTTCATAACTGGGTTGTCACTATTGCAACAACAGGGTACCTGCTCACCCACTGATGAGTAAGCCAACAGGCTCCAAAACGGTGCTGTCTGGGTGGCTGTATCAACAGAGAATAAATAACATTAGTCTTCTCCACTGGTGAAGCATTACTTATTCAAAGCAGTCCGTTCAATTTGTTGTGAAGGTTGATTCATAATGATATACAATTAAAACGATGCCAATTATCGACTTGAACAGTTCACTACAAACAAAACATGGTGCAAAATCACTGACTATTCAATAGTACAATTTCCAATATAAAAATTACCTTTTAGATAGATAAATAGCTTACTTATACAGTGAAATTTTCAACTTCCAAAGGTCTTGAAATGAATTACAAAATAACAATTTGTTATTGGTTTCAACATTATGAAATTTTCATGATACAATGGTGTCACTGGAACGGATTAATATCATAAAGCAGGGGTTCACTGTACATTAGCATCAGTTGAGGCATATGATGCAAGAAAGCAAGCTTATATAGCATCAGCCAAAAAAAAAAAAAAAAACCATTAGGATTTAGGACAAAGGCTGGCTTTTTTTCCTTTGTCCTTCTTCCATATAATTGCAATTTCAGCACCTTCTAAATTATACCTCACCCGGATGCAGCTGTTCCTGAAGAAAACCCCAGTTAAGAGAATTCTTCTGCCTTAAAATAAAATATATAATATTTCTAAAATTTAACATTCCTCTAAAATTTCCAAAAATAGCTAACCTACCCTTTTCAAAAAAAATCCACAAAGTTAATTTTAAATTCATAATGAGATCACAGATCCTCTACAAGGAAAAATTACAATAAATTATTAGCATTTGTCCGATTTTACAAAAATTAGTGGGTCTCGACTACTCAAGTTGTCTGTCCAAATGTCTAATAAAGTTGAGACTTTAGGCCCTCCACATATTTTTTTTACTCTATATCTTATAGTCCTAGTCACGCTTGTTATTTTATTTTTTAATTTAGCTAGATATTTTGTAGGTTACTACCTAATACACACAGAACCTTTGTATTATTCAAATCTTGCAGCATTCTTATAGAGTGAGTGGTAGGGGAATTCAAATTTTTTAATTGTGTTAAATAGGTAGCTCTAAGTTCAAATCAATTAGGATGGCATTAGTTGGATAATTTTGTTATAATTAAATTATAATTCCCCATCACTTGTTGGGCATATATTTTTGCATTTAGCTAAGGATATAACAAATGTAACATTGTGATAATTTGTCCCGAATTTGACAGCGTAAGGTATAAACTAAAACTAGATAGAGCTGCATATCACTGCATTTAGGAATCTATTAGCTTAGTGTAGTATTGTTAATTAATCAATTAAATTTATAAACCTTATTAATTTTCATTGTTAATCAATTAAGTTGTATTTAAATGGAAATTGTGCCCCAGACTAGAGCAGCAAAACAATGGGCACAAAGTAGCAGTAGTACAGTGGCTCAGGGGAGAACTGAAGGGAGCAATTCTCCAACAGATCACAGCCTAAAAAAATGTGCAAATTGTGAAATGTTTGCAGACATTTCTGAAACAGGGCATGATCTAGCCAAGGAGGATGTCTTTGTGTGTGTTAGGCACAGAGAGTGTCAAGATAACAGAGTTTCAAGAGTAGGATATATGCCCTTGAACGAATTAAATTGGGACCCATCAAGCTCTCAGCTGCCTAAATTAATGCCAGAACTCACTCTTGTGTTTCAGGCAACCCAGTAGCAATCTTTAAGGCAGAATGCACTGGTTCCACAGGAACTAGTTATTGTCGGTAACTCGGTCAGGGAGACAGGAAATACATTGTGCAAAAAGGATAGGGGAAATAGGACCAGAGTATGTCTGCCAGGGGAAAAAGTTGATGATGTTGTAGAGCAAATATCATCTTTTAAGGATGCAAAAGTGCCAACGTGTACTATTGGACACATTAGCACTAATGACAATAAGAGTAGATCTGCAGATTTACTTAACAAGTACAGGTCAATATTCGAAAAAAAGTCATGAGTTAGGGTTAAATTGGAAGTGTCTGCAATATTGCCCAGACACGATAGGAGGGAGTATATGATGAGAGCCTTGTCAATTAATTCAGCCCTAGAGAGACAGTGCAAGGGGTAGAATTTTTCTCAGCATGGTCTGTGCTTGTTAGCAGGAGACACTGCTTCTACAGGGATGGGATATACTTAAATAGAAAGGGTGCAAGAATATTTGCTGATGCTATGGAGGCAGTGTTAGGTGGGTGGAAAACTGCTAGCTTGTGGGGGAGGATTCATAGATCAACAGTAGCCGCAATCATATAAAAGTGATTCTTGCACAGCTTCTAATCAGAAAAAGCAGCAGTTCGGAAAGCGAGGGATTTATGGAGCAAGTAAATACATGGGCTGTGTTAGGTAACTAAGAGCAAGAACATGTGCAGGTATACTTGAATGTACCAATACTAGGAGTATAGTAAATAAATTTGATGTACTGGTCAAGACATCAAAGGCAAATACTGTTGAGATATCAAAGAAGTGCTTTCACACAGATATAAGCAATGCAGAATTGGAAATTTTCACTATATAACTAAGCTATTTAACTCTCAAAAAAGGTTATTTTTCTAATGGAAACTATAGTTTTATATAAATTTACATCAAATAAGCACAACACAAAAATCACTTTTAACTAAAGGATGCAAAAACAAAACATGTGGCCAACACATTTACAAATGTTACTATTGGCTAAGAGCAAGGGCTACGTGGTCCGGCCATAGAATGCACCACACTTTCATCATTATCATATGTTCCATTATAACAATCAATTTTGAATTGATTGTTATAATGGAACATATGCTAAAGCACATTTCTGGAGGTCACAACCATAAAACAATTTGCACTTTCCAGTTTATTGCACTTTTCCGTTGGTGAAATATATTATAAATGGGCAGAAAACTCGATCTTATTGCATTTGCGATAATACCGATAACTGGAATTGTGTGGGTTTTTACATTATTATGATGAAATGTGTTTCCCTTTCTGAAATCTTCAATCATATAAAAAACATAAATAAATTTTTAGAATCTTCTCTTCATTCCTATTTACTTATTAAAATGATGATGGGAAAGCAACCAATGGAAAATGCAAGTCGTGGTAGTGCTAGGAAACAAAACAAATTTTTTTTAGAAATGAAGATGAAAATGAATGAGAAGTGCAAAGCAGGACAAAGTTTAATTGCATGGGAATTAGGTCTTGCTGCTTAAACAGTGAATACTATTTTAAAGGAGTGTGTGTGTATAAAAGAACAAGTTAAAGGATCAATGAATTTAAGATCAATGATCACAAAACAGTGTTCACGTGCTATATTGAAGATGGAAAAGCTATTAATAATATGGATGGAAAACCACATTCAGAAGCAAGTGCCCCTGAATTTAATGGCCATTCAAGCAAAAGCAAGAAGTATTTATGAAGATATTAAGGATAAGTATGGTGAACCCCAAGCCAATTTCGTGGCAAGCAGCAGGTGGTTTAACATGTTCAAGCATTGCACTGGTATCCACAAATGTTAAAGTAAAATGTTTGTAATTGCACACTTTTGGGAGTACACTTTTGAAATTTTTCCTGCTCATGAGATAATTAAATATATAATTCTATTTACATGTTTATCAGGCATTTCTTTTTTGCTTCAATCAAATTCTGTGCACATAGTTGTGAGTGCTGAGCTAAAATTCAACTTATATAGAGTTTCATGGAACGCACCCCTTACATGTCAGGGAATGACTGTACTTAAAGATTTTGATGACACTGCCAACAACAAGTTCTAAATAGAAAGCATTCAAGGAATTAACCTTGAAAGCTACTAGGCTTTTCATGCCAACTAAGAAATACTGTTCACGTTTTAGGCCTAAATGGATGTCAGATGATCTAATGACACCTGTGGCAGAGAAGAAAAATGCATGGAATGCATATAAATTATCAGGCAACATAGAAGCCTATGGTAATAAGCTAGTCTGTAATCAACTCACAAAGGAGATTAGGCAAGAGAAGGCAGCTTATAAGAAATCTTTGGCAAAGGATGCAAAGAAAAACAGCAAACACTTCTTTACTTATGTAAACTCTAGAAAGAAGAGCATGAATCAGATTGGTCCACTTGATATTGATGGTTCGACTGTTGATGATCCTGCGCAGATAGTGGACAAACTGAATGAGTATTCTGCATCTACATTCACACATGAGGAATTCTGTAGGGAAGTGGAGGCCAGATGCTTATCAAACTCTAACAGGGAGCTAAATAATTTTTTAATAACTGACAGCAACGTGCAAGAGAAATTGTTGAAGTTAAATGTAAGTAAGACACCTGGGGTGGAAGGGATCTGTCCAGTTATATTAAAGGGGGCATCAAAGGAAGTAAACAAGCATGTAGCCATAATTATGAAAGCATCCTTGGACTCAGAGGAGTTCCTCAAGGAATGGAGATGTACAGATGTATCCCCAATTAACAGGGGGACAAAGGGTGACACGAGTAATTACAGACCTGTTAGTTTAACTTCTGTTCAGGGAAAATAACGGAGTCACCAGATAAAGAAGCATTGCAGGATCATCTAGACAAGACTGACTAAGTTCTAGTTGAGACAGAGCATGGGTCTGTTAAAGGGAAGTCTTGTTTGACCAATTTGATTGGATACTATATGATGTGATCACAGAGGAACTGGATGTAAAAAATAATTTTAATATCATATACTTGGATTTCAAGAAAGCTTTTGATGCTGTTGCACATTGAAAACTACTGTACAAATTGAAGCAGTACGGCATTAAGGGCAAGTTGCTACAATGGTAAAGGATGGTAGAGTGACAGAAGACAGACAGTGGTAATCAATGGACACTGTTCTTCATGAACTAATGTTATTAGTGTCCCTCGGGGTTCAGTGTTGGGGCCATTGTTGTTTTGTTTATTTATCAATGATACTGATGAAGGTATATGTTGCAGCAGCATACTGTCATTGTTAATGACAGTATGCTACTGCAACAGGATCTAGAAAGGTTGTTGTTGTTGTTATTTGGTTTTTAGGAGCATTAGCAACTAAGGCTGTATTGCACCGGGGATATGCGATGGTCATTCCCTGACCTTTCCGCATCCTCCGTATTTGGTGGCTCACAGGCTCGAACCCCAGTTTAATCAAGAAGCATGTGCTACGCACTGCTGCTCCTGGCCACCTGGCTACGGAGGCGCCGATCTAGAAAGGTTGGGCAGATGGGCTGAGAGGTGGCAACTAAAGTTTGACAAATGCAAAATATTAACATATGGGTAGCAAGGTAACGTACGAACTGTGCAGTACTACACTCAAGGTGGTAGAAAATGAAAAAGATCTGGGGAGTAATTGTGCAGTCAGATATGAAGTTTTTTGCCAGAGAGGTCACGGAGTTCTTGTCAATGATATACAGGAATTTTGCTAGCAGAGATAAGGAGATGATTAGCTTGTTGTATAAGGCAATGGTCAGGCCATACCTTGAGTTCTGTGTAAAGGTCTGGGGGCCTCATTTTAGGAAAGATGTTGAGCTACTAGAACGAGTACAGAGAAAGGAAACACAATTGTTGAGAGGAAACAAAGGAGTGCTCTTACAAAGAAAGGCTTAACTTCTGCAATATGCAGCATCTGGAGACTAGACACCTGTTAGACCGTCTGATTGAGGTGTATCATTCAAGCTCAAACCTGCTCAATGCTGATGGGAATCTTCCTCTTGTTCAGATTATGAAACTGAGAGAGCACAAGTTCAAACTGAGGAAATTCAGTTGAATTTTGAATAGATGAATTTGACTCAATTTGAATTTTGAATAGATGCACAGAAATTTGCCTTTAGCCAGTGGGTGGTTGATTGCCGGAACACAACAAGCTTTCATCTGTTGTTGATTCTAACAACAGATGGAAGTTTGTCGTGAAAGTTGATAGCTTAAATAAATTCAAGGAAGAACTGGACAAACGTTTGGAGTGAATGGATGGGTGAAATGGAAAGTGATTTTTTTTTGCCAATACTGTATAACCTTGCTTTCTAGCAGTATATGCCTGTATTAATGCTAAAAGTCAATCAATGATCCCTCACTTACAAACTCACTCTGCTTCATATCAGAAGGGTGTTCCATTTCCTGCAAGCCCTTACTACAGTTACATCCATAAAGAATGTTTTTTTTTTTTTTTTTTAATAATAGCTCATTTAATTCTACTTCCTTCTTCTAAACCAGTCTGAATATAAGTTTACTAGTCCATGAGATAGAACTAAATTATGCTATAGTAATGCTACCATGCTCCTTGCTGTCTGTCACACGTTCAGCCTACAATCTTACAACTTACTTCGAAGTTGTAAGCTAGTACTGTAACTATAAATCTGTTCATTAATCTAATAATATAAATCTGCTCAATAATTATCAAAAAAATTACAGTTTCTCTTTCAACATCAGGTTTGTAATTCATTATTAGCTTTCATATTTTCCTTATATAAACATTTGAAACATTTTGTGAAGTCCTTTTTTAATTCTTTGATACCGTTATATTTATACTTTTGTTGCATAAAAATTTGCATAATAAAGGATTCCACTTCAATCAATAACAAATTAATTCAAAAAAGGCATGTGGGAATAAATAAAATGTAGGTAGCTGATTCCAATTGCATTAAGAAAATAATTTAATTTTCCAATTTAAACTAGCTATCCATGTCAAACAGTGATAGACACTGTTTAGAAAAATTACTATCATTACTTCATTTGCTTTTGGAAATTGTAACTATATTGGAACTAAACCTCTAACTATTACACAATTTATTCATAAAGCAGCTAATCTTACAGAATTACAAAAAAAAAAAAAAAAAAAAAACTTACTTTCATAAAAACTTTTTGCACTAATACAAGATGATTTAGTAAGTCTGTTGTCAGACTGTGTTCAAATGAACCAATTTCAGCCAATGCACTCAGATAGCTTCCTTGACACAACACCACACCATCAGTAAAAGATTCAATCTTATTTGTTGTAGTTGCTGGATCTTGAATGTATTCAGCAGAAATATGAACCGGAGGAAGATCAACACTTGCTGATGATGGAAGGTTACTTTCAGAAGGTGGGACCTGTAGAATGATTAAACATTTTTGATACAACTGTAATAAGTGGCATCTCTCCCTTATTACAATTATTGCTAATAGTTTATTTGTTAAGAAAGGAACTGATTAATAAACTTTGAGAATGAACTTAATGAGCTGTTGATTAATATTATTTATACTATGACTCACTCACCCACCCGAGTACTATTTCCCCTTCTTGCATTTTTTAAAAATCTACTTGTATTTGTATTATATCTGTGTTGATTTACTTAGAAGTATTGATAAATATAATCAATTTTATGTTTATGTTTCAACTGAATCACTTTACTTGAGTTTACCTAAGCACGTGCTTCATTTTTCATGCAACATAATTGAAAAACATGACTGTATTTGCTGCTTGCTAGCATTAGACAAGCCTTATATCTGCCACTGTACTATTGCTAGTGATATATATCACAACATGGCAGATAACAAATAAACAGAACAACGAAGAGATAAAAAAAATTAGGAAATAGAATTTTTTTAATAGTGTTGCACACTTACATTCTTAATGAAATTAGATATTTTTCAGATGGAAAATTTTAAAAAAATTAAATGAAACCTGCAAACTTTATAAACACTTTTTCAAACTTAAATAAGATTATTCAGAAAGTTTTAAGTTTTGCTAAATTCAATTATGAGGATATGCCAGCAAGAAAGCAAGAAATTTTTTTTTTTTCAGGATTCCTAACAATAAGCACTGGATATACAAATGCCAACAGATGTTTTTCATTGATAAATGCACAGCAGTATTTCCCAGCATAAATAAAGTTGTTTATATATGAAAATGGGAAAGTTGCCAAGCTTTTGAAGATTTATACAGGTAAGATAATAATATTATTATTAATTTTTTTATTATTTATTAGGTAACATAATAATAAAAAGATTTTCTGAATAGAGTGAAATTTAAAGTAGTCAAACCTTGATATAACATCCCCTATATAGCACCACCCCATAAAGTGCCAACAAATACTTCTGAACTAATCTTCCCATTAAATATTAATAGGGAAATCCCTCCATGAAGTGCCATCCCTACAAGACAACATACACCATATCTGTGAATTACTAAATATACAATTTTTCATTGCAAATGAACCTGATTTAATGCCAAACCAGCGTACCAGACCCATTTGTCTTTTTATTTATGGAATATAGTCATTAAGTGATATTTTTCAAACCATCACGAAAACCATTTTTTGCCCTATAAATAAGAAAATGGACTCGGAATTCCCCACCACTCATTTTCCCTTGTGCTTTCTCATACCATGAGATCAGCGATTCTAATATAAAATAAAGAATGCTTTACGTTCGTGCCTCAAATGACTTCCTGCATTCATTACAGCTTTAAACAGGTATTTTTGAACATTATTATTAAATGTATTTTAGTATTATTACTATTAAATATCAAGTTTACAAAGTAACTTTTTCTCTATTTTTATTAATGTTAATACACAAGTTGTTGTTGTTATGGGCGTTTAATGGCGCATAAGCTACTATGGCTATAATGCGCCTATTCATTTTTTTTTATAGGGAAATCAAAAAATTTTTATAAAATCAGAAAAGATTAAAAAGTCCAATCTGCTTCAGAAAGTTGAAAAATTCGAAAATATTTGCCTTGTCACCAATGAGATTCTCTAAAGTTATTGGTTTATTAAGATTTACCAGTGATAGCAGGGTTGATGCTCTGTCTTGTCTATAGTAGGGGCAGTCAATGAGTATGTGTTTAACAGTCAGATTTATATAATCTATGGTTATTGATTATATAAATTATTATATAATTTATATAATCAATGTGGACACTGTGGTGGATCGTCTCCTCTAAGTAAATAAAGATGGGTTAGATGGGTATGACCTATTCTTGCCCTTGATAAGACTACTTCTTCTAGTCTTGATGTACAGATACTGGAGCGCCAATTTTTTGGATTGTGTTTAAATTGAAAGAATTTATTATTTGTTTGAGAGTGCCAGATTTTTGTCCATTCTGACAAGCATGCAGCTTGAATAGCTAATGCAAAGTCTGATGGCGGAACAGGGGTATTAGTTAAGTCTAAGCTAGTTGGATTTTTTGCGGCTTTATCAGCCAGTTCATTGCCCAAAATACCAGAATGTGCTGGAATCCAACAGAAGATGACCTGTTGGTGGCGTTCTTCAATTTTTAGTAATATGCTTCGTATTTCTTCTATAACAGGGTGAACTTTATCTGAGAAATTACATAAAGCCATGATTGAACTAAGCGAATCGGTGTAAATAACTGATTTTAAAGATCGATCAGCACAGAGATTTTGTAAGGCCAGTTTAATTGCATATATTTCAGCTGAAAAGATACTGAATTCAGATGGAAGGGATACTGAAATAACGGTATTCGGAAACACTGCAGCTGCTCCAACGTTTGAATGTGATTTAGAGCCATCTGTATAAATTGGGGAAAAATCACTATATCTTTGAGTGTGAACTGCAAGAAGTTGTATGATATTAGATGCTTGTAAAATGTCTTTTTCCCCATTGGCAGATATAAGTGTCACAAGTCACTAGAGGAAGAGAAGCCCATGGTGGTTGACAGCAGGTTGCTACCTGTTGTACGGAATGAACGGAAAGATTCCAAACTTCCATCAGTTCAAGGAGACGAAGACCAGCTGGCTTTACTATGCTAGGTTTATTTCTGAAGAGGTTTTCTAGTGGTGGATTGAACAAGTATGACTGAATCGGATGCGAGGCACAGCTTTGTATCTTAACGGCATACTTTAGTAACGGTGTTTTTCTACGTAACAATAATGGGGGCTCATGAGCATCAATATAGAGACTATGTTTGGGCGACGTTCTAAAAGCACCAAGTGCAATCCTCAAAGCACTATGTTGAATGGGATCAAGCCAGCGTAATGCGCTCATTCTGGCAGAATCATAGATGGGAGCTCCATAATCAAGGCGGGATCTGATTAATGACCTGTATAGCCGAAGCAGAGAAGTACGATCTGCACCCCGTGTTTGGGCGGATAAAGCTTTGAGAATGTTTAACTTTTTTAGAGAGCAAGTACGTACATTTTTAATATGGTCTATAAAATTTAACTTGTTAGCAAGGGTTAATCCTATAAATCTGATATTATTAGTGACCAGGATGGAGACATTAGAAATCTGAAGTTCGGGATCTGGATGAAGTTTGCGCTGCCTACAAAAATGAATTGCAACTGTTTTCTGCTGCGAGAACCGATAGCCATTGATGCTAGCCCACTGTTGTATTTTATTTAGTGATATCTGAAGCTGCCGTTCAATAGACCTCATAGCCGACCGGGCTAGCCGAGTAGGTAAAGCACCTACCCGGCAACCCAAAGGTCGCGGGTTCGATTCCTGCCTCGGGCTTGGATCAAAGTACTGCAAAAACCTTGGGAGATGCAATATGGCCACAGAAGCCGATGCGCCAACAACTATCAAAAAAAAAAAAAAAAAAATAGACCTCATATTTTGAGAATGGCAGGAGATGGAGAGGTCATCTGCATAAAGATAAGTTTCGACTGAATTTGGAAGCTGTCTTGTAATAGAATCTATTCTAAGAGCAAACAGAGTGGCACTCAGTACTGATCCTTGTGGAACACCTTCCTGCATGAATGTTGTAGAGAGAGCATGTTGGTACTGAACTTGAAACGATCTAGTACATAGGAAGTTTTGAATAAATATAGGAAGGTTGCCCCGCAGACCAAGGGCGTATAGATCACCAAGTGTGCCATGCCGCCAGGTGGTGTCAAAAGCCTTCTCTATATCTATTGAAACCATTACAAGATGTTCATGTTTAATGAAGGCATTTCGAATGGCGAATTCAGCCTTGACCATAAGATCTAAGCACGACCTATTTTTACGAAAGCCATATTGACTATGGCTCATTAGATGTTCTGACTCAATGATCCAGACGAGTCTTCTGTGGACAATCTTTTCTAGGATTTTGCTGAGGCAGCTTGAGAGAGATATCGGTCTATAGCTATGGGGGTTGGTTGGATCTTTCCCAGGCTTTAGAAGTGCCAAAACAGTAGAGTGATGCCAGGAAGCTGGAAAAACATTTTCTGAAAATATACGATTGTAAAAAACCAGCAGCAAGCGCAAAGCTTTGTCATCAAGATGTTGTAGCACTACATAATAAATCCCATCTGGCCCTGCAGCACCATTGTGGGCTGTTCTAATAGCATGCAAAAGTTCAGAGTATCGCAGAGGTTTGTTATATGAAAGAAGGCGGGCAGTGTGAAAGTTTATAGAATGCTTTTCTTTGGTGTTTTTAATTCGTTTGAATGATGTAGAAAAGGCTGATGCTGCTGAGATTTCAGCAAACGTACTGCCCAAAGCATTAGCAATATCTAAGGGACTGGATAGATCTTGTCCTTTCCAGGAGAGAATTGGAGAAGGTATAGTAGGAAACTTACCAGATAACTGTCTAATTTTTTTTCCATATAGTTTTCTGATCAGTGTTTCTGTTAAAGGTTGATGCAAAACGGGTCCAGGATTCTTTCTTGGCTTGCCTTTGTACAAATCATGCTTTTGCTCTTAGTTTCTTATAGTTAATGAGATTGGTTGTGGTTGGACATCGCCGAAATAAATTCCAGGCTTTAATTTTTGCTTTCTTTGCTTTTGTACATTCCTCATTCCACCAGTAATTATAATGCTTGCGACCAGGGGGATTTGATAATGGTATTATCTCCTTGGCCACTTTTAGAAGATGTGACGTGATGTAGTCTGTCACATTATCAATATTCTGGAGCTGGATTTTTTCCTCATCAAGAGAGATTGATGTCCGAAATTTTGCCCAGTCTGCCCGAACAAATTTCCATTTCCTGCGGGGTTTGTTTGAAGGAGTCTTTGATATTAAAAAATTGCATATGATTGGAAAGTGATCACTGCCCATAGGATCATTTGAAACATGCCACTCTATGCTTGGGACCAGGACTGGAGAACAAATTGAGAGATCTATTGCTGAGGTGTGTCCAGTTGGGAGTTGTATGTGAGTGTGTGCACCAGTATTGAGTATGGTAAAATTTTGCGACTCTAGAAAGCTTTCAATTAGTCGACCCCGTCTATCTAGTTTAGGATCGCCCCCATAAGGGGTGGTGCCTGTTAAAATCTCCTAATATACAGAGGGGTGGAGGTATCTGTATGAAGAGATCTTCAAGGTCTTTTAAGGAGTAAGTATGGTTTGGTGGTAGGTAAATTGAGACAATTGTCATTGAAATACAGTGAGTTATATGAACAGCGATAGCTTCTATTTCAGTTTGAAGTGGAATATGTTTAGTTGGGATATTTGAATTTATTAGGATTGCTACATCACCATGGGCAGCATTTGTTCTATTACGATCTCTTCGATAAAGGCAATAATTCTTTATCGAAGGAGAAATTTGTAAGGTTAGGTAAGTTTCCTGAAGACAAAGAGCAATTGGAGAATACCGGTTAATTAAAGCATGGATGTCATCTGTGTTGCAACGAAAGCCTCTGCAGTTCCATTGTAAAACACAGGCCATTATTTATGTTTAGTTGATGGAGCTATATCTGACTGCTTTTTGAGGGTGGATGGCTTATTTCGTTCCAATTTTGATTTGTCTTTTTTGAAAACTGGTCGACCAGTATCCATTTCTTCTTCAGCGTAGATTTCTAAAATTGGTTCTTCATGTATAGTTGTCCCATCTGTATCCATGATTATGTCCTGGGTATTTTTCTTTGATTTTGAGTTTGTAATATCGGATGTATTAGCACATATCTGAGGAGGAGATGCAGCTGGTATTGTCAGAGGAGTGTTATTTGCCTGGTCTGAGAGTTTGGGTTGTTGTTTATGCACACTTGGTTGTTGCTCAGAGAGAGGACAGTTCTAGCCCAATCAGAAATTGACTTGGTAATGGGAACTGTGACATCTGTTTGAGTGGAGACTGTTTGGAATTTTTTTACTACATTAGCATAGGTACTATTTTTGTTTATAGTAGGTGAAACTAGTTTTCTTGCTTCTTGGTAGCTGACTTTGTTTTCGACCTTGTATTGTACTATTTTTTTTTTCAGTTTTCCATTTTTCACAAATTTTGGAATATGCCGGGTGGTCACCATTGCAGTTCGCGCACGTCATTTTTGCAGCAGAACACTCACTCTGATTGTGATCTGAGGACCCGCAATTTGGGCAGACAGAAACTCCCCTGCATACAGTTTGCGAATGGCCAAATTTTTGGCACTTAAAGCACCGGACTGGGTTCGGGATGTAAGGTCTTACCTGACACCTAAGGTAACCAGCTTTTATAGTGGTAGGCAAGTTCGGTGTTTTAAATGTGAGTATCACTGTCCGAGTAGGGACAGACTCTCCATCTTTTTTGATGACGATTCTTTTTGCGTGTGTCACATTTTGATCTTGTAGTTCCTGGACAAGTTCATCCTCCGATACGTTTAAAAGATCCCACTCTGATATTACCCCTTTAGAGGAGTTTAAGGTGGCATGTGGGGTAACCTTCGTGGGAATTCCACCAAAGGTAGATACTTTTAACAGTCTCTCAGTGTGTCTACGTTCGGTCATTTCAATTAATAAGTCTCCGGATCTCAGTCGCCTAACCATTTTTGGAGGGCCAGCCACATTTTCAAGACATTTTTGTATCAAAAATGGGGAAAGCTTACTCAATGGTTGGTCTGTGGAGGAGTGTAGAATTAAAGAGAGGTACAGTATTATCCGTTCCTTCTTTTTTTTGTCGTTTAGCATGGGATGTTGTGTCATCATGATCTCGATCATGTCTATCTAGGTCTGGATCAAAAGATCCATAAGTGGACTGTTTAATTTTGTCCATCTTTGCTCCTTTTTGCCCTGGGAGGGTGGCTTTCTTCTCCCAGATTTCCAGCCCCGCCACGTGGAGGCAGGAGCGGTGCCACCAGTGACCAAGCGATAAAGGAAGGTTAGTAGTTAGTGCGTTAATAAATAATCCTATGTACAAGAAGAAAGGTGTCTTTCCTTTCTGTTAGGTACGCTAAATTCTTTACTTTAGAACAGCAAAATTAAATAACTGTGAGAAACGAAGGATCCTACTATAATTATCAGCCGCTCTTTGAGAAAATTGCTTTAATATCACTTAGAAATCACTATAGTCACTCGCTTGGCACTCGGGGCCAAATAATACACAAGTACTGACCTTCTCAAAATGAGTAAGAATGCAGTGCTGAATGTAATTGAAAAGAAAGAGGTGTGCAGTTACAAAGAAAAATACCATGGTAACAGCCAGCAGATGACTGCGGCCCATTTTTCTGCTGTATGGAGTAAACCAATAAGTTGGTGCTGTGTTTGAGACATTCTTAGTAAACAAAAGAAGTGGCTGAATCAAAAAAAATCGTATGTGTACACCATACACACACAAAAGATGTTTTATATGTAAACATCTTTGACAACACTGTTAAATTTCAAACAGCTAGAACCAAAATCATGAACGATGTAATTTATGCTCATGCCCACTGCTTACTATACTGAATCAATGTTAGTGATAAATAGAATACACACGCCCACTGTTCACTCTACCAAATCAACATTTGGAAGGGGTTAGGCCAATAGCCTAATTACCCATTTGATTGTAGCCATTTGTTGAATAGTATGATTGCAACAATACAAGTTTTTTTTTTTTTTTTTTGTTAGTTGGCATATCGGCTTCTGTGGCCATAATGCATCTCCCAAAGTACTGATCCAAGCCCGAGGCAGGATGCGAACCCGCAAACAATACAAGTATTTGTTTGTTATTTTGGTTTTTAGGAGCATTAGCAACTAAGGCCATATTGCTCCGGGGATATGCGGTGGTCATTCCCTGACCTTTCCGCATTCTCCATATTCAGTGGTTACAGGCTCGAATCCCAGTCCAATCAAGAAGCGTGTGCTATGCACTGCTGCTCCTGCCCACCTGGCTACAGAGGCACCACACATATTTGTATTGTTACAATCATACTATCATGTTGGATCATGTCACTCTGTCATGCTTTGTCGCAAATTACACAAACAGTGCTACGAGATCTGCAAGAAACAACAGTAACCATGCATAACACGGTATAGAAACTATGATGGCTCAGGATCTCAATTGTACAAACACGAGGTGGTAATACTGCACATTCCATTTCGCAATGAAGAAACAGATACTGTCAGAGATGAAATATGTGAAGATCTACGACGACAGTGAAGAGCTCACACTAGATTGTAAATTGTATGAATCAGACTTGGATGGTCGCAAAACGATTGAAATATGTAAGACAATGTGTCAAGACAACAACAACGTTGACCCTGACAAAGCATGCAGTAATGACCTGCATAACCTTGTAACGTGACTGTGAGAAAAAGACGACAATGAAGAGTTCATACTAGATTGTAAATTGCATGAATCGGACTTGGACGTTCGTAAAACAATTGAAATATGTAAGACGATGTGTCAAGACAGCGACAAAGCATGCAGTAATGACCTGCATAACCTTGTAATGTGACTGTGAGAAAAAGACCCCTTTCAAAACTTTTACAATCATCCAAACAGCGAGATGAATGAGAATCGAAAGCTCACCACGCTCAACCGACTCAGCACAATTGCAAAGAAATGCAAAAACTTGATGACCAATGAGGACTTTCGCAACTTAATGAGAATGACCAGTTACAAGCAAAAGATTCTACTCATACCTGTAATTTGGAGTCTGTTATCTCCCACCTGAGAACTGATTCAAATATTCTTGACCCCAGGCCAGCTGGTTGTGGAAAAACATTTATGATTTGCCTCTTGATGGAAATATACAACCGATTCAGTACTGCAGATAGGTACTGTAATGTCTACATTACATGCACTTCAACTGGTAAGGCTGAAGTGCATGTTACGCCAGCTCTGAGCACATTCAAGATCACTGCCCTCAAGATATCCATTTCTCTGGTTACCAAAAGGTTTCTGACCTGGGTGGCAGTGGTTAGCCCAAAGCAACCTAAGTGGTATGCCCCAAATCATAAACGTTTTTCAGCAACCAGCTGGTTTATGCCAGCTCTGAACACATCCAAGATCACCTCCCATGATCCTTTGTGCAATCTTCTCTCCTGATTCCATTTTTCTTTGTTATGAAACTGAAATTATGTCAAATGACGTCATTTCCAGTCCCAAAATTGTGACAAATTGATTTTACTACCGCCCAAAATTTAGTAGATGCCAGCAAAGATATTTACACATCAAGAATGAATCAGTGAAGCGGCTTAAGGGACCAAAATATGAAAATTTTGAGGATGCCTTAGTTATTTGGATTGGAAAGGTTAATGCAAGAAATGGAATGGTAACTGATAAGTAATTAAGGAGCAGGCACAATTAATGGGAGAATTTGTGTACAGCAATGGCTGGTTGCATCATTTTCAGCAGTGCCATCAATTGATTCAATGAAACAAACATGGAGAAACATCTGAGGTTGACAAAGAATCAGTGGAATGATATCTTGAAAGAGTTTGATATTTTTACAAAATATCATCAGGAGAAATTTATAACATGGACAAAAACAGCTCTCTTTTATAGGATGTAACAAGTCAAAACAATATGAAGTGGCACTTTGAAAGGGTGTAAAAAAATAAAAGCAAGAGTCACCCTTACATTCTGTACAAATGCAGACGGGAGCAACAGAGGAACTGTTACTGTAATTGTAAGGGCAGAAAAAACCTTGTTGCTTTAAGAATTTCAACCCATCAATTTATGTCAATTATAGACAAATAGTAAAGCATGGATGACTAAAGTAAAATTTTGTAAGTGGCATCAAAATTTCAACAAGGAAATGGGAATTTAAAACAGCAATATACTTTTGCTCTTAGATAATGCTCCTTGCCACAGAGAGCAGTGGAGCTTAATAATGTGGCGATCAAGTTCCTGTGGTGTAGGAAGCCTGCACAATTAGGAAGTATCCACAGGTTTCCTACAGCCTCTTGATGCTAGAATTATTAAGAGTTTTAAGGCACATTATAGGTAACATCAGGTGAAGAAGACAATAGAGAGCATCGATAATTGTTCATCTGAATTGTCCTTGAAAGACACATTGTATGCAATCAAACTTTCATTGGATGAAATTTCATGGAGAACAATAAGTAACTGTTGGACTCACACTGGGTTCATCGAAAAATTTCATCTAGATGAAGCAGAAGATAAATCTATCTAGTAGTTGCAAATAGCCATGGATGATCTTCCAATTGTGAATGCATCTATGTCTCCTGAAAAATTTCTTCTATCGACCAAGAAGAACCAGCTTTTGGATAAAATGACAACCAAGGAAATTGTGGAATTAATACAAAGAAATGAAATTTCATTTGACAGTGATAGTGAAGATGAGATAGAAGTTAGTGAAAAGGCGACAGTTAAGGACGATTTTTGGCTGATGCTACATAAGCTCATACACTTGCTTTCTTGCATCACATGCTTCTACTACTACTACTTGAAAATGAGTGACCTATGAATTAATGGCATTTTTGTCATTTGGATATAGGATAGCACATAAATAGAAAAAAATCATTTTTCGGACTAATACTAACCCAAACTGAAGCCACCTAGGCAACCATAATAATGTCTACAGAATATAATTATAATTTTCTTCTTTATACTCCGGCATGACCACCAGGTCAGTAGAGTTTACAATAAATCAATTGATACAAATCTTAACCATATTTATCAGTCACGGGCTTGGACCCCGGTCCTCTCAAAGAATGTGTGCTACTCCACCTAAGTAAAGCCATTAAGCTAACCTAAAATTACCATCAAATAAAGAAAATAATAAAATAAAAAAAAAATTAACACTTAATTCACATAAATAAATAAACTCATTGTAATATATGCATACTGCATATTAGTGCTATATTATTGTAAATTACAACAAATTGAAATCTGCCTAACTCAATCTATATAGGAACAAAATTTATATATAGTTAATTTTAAGTTTATTTACTTATAAAATTCAAAAGAGCAGAGCATTAACTATTCAAGTTTAAATGCATATAAATAGTAATGCTTATATCAACTATTTAGAGATAACTACAGGACACTAAAATCTGATGCTGAAAAAAAAAAAAAAACAAGCCTTTTTTAGTAGTTCAGATGATATTTAACTGAATATTGTGCATAATGCAATAGACAAGTGGCCTGGTAGACTGAATGACTATATAAATGCTGGAGGGTGGGCATTTTAAGTGACATTGCTAAATTCATATTTGTTTTTATAAAATTTATTTATTAATATAATAAATTATAAATTATTAATTAATAAAGTACTAATTAATTAATTAGCTATCCAAGATATCAACATTTCCAGTAACTAATAATTTGTCTGAACAAAAACTCTATATATAGTGTTGATATAAAGCTAACGTCTCGACACCAAATTTACATGAGCATTGTACTGTATATGAGGGGTGATCATTTAATTCGTGGACTAGTGCAAGATCTTATGGTTAACATGCGAACTTTCCACAACTGCCACAAGAGGAGATCTTCCTGATCACTACTGAGCAGACTCCATGCACACATGCCAGTACTTATCAAGCTAGTGTTGGGTGAAGAGAATTTTTTTAGCCGCATGTCACTGATGATTGTTTTGAAGCAAGTATCATGTTGGATATACCGATTGAACAGCAATATGTGATTTGTTATTGTCTCAGATGGGGCATAAACAGTTAAAGAGATGCATGAAGCATATTGAGTGCCTTAGTAGGAGCCATATTTAAATGGCACAAGTGATTCAGTGAAGGCTGTGAGTCTGTTGCAGATGATCCAAGAAGACCTGGTCAGCTTTCCTCCTCAACAACTCCTGAGCAAATCGCAAAATCCCAGGAAATCTTGAATGAAGACAGATGAATTACACTTTGTGAACTACCTGTTAGAATGTCCATTTCATACAGTGGTGCTCACAATATGAATATTGTGAAAGATCACCTGAAAATGTCCCAAATCTATGCCTACTGGATTCCGCACAATTTGACTCAAGAAACAAAAACAGCAAAGAGTAGAGTTGTGCAAAGAAATGTTTGATTATTTTGAAACACAGGGTCAAAACTTCTTAAATCGAATAGTGACGTGATGAAACTTGGATTTTTCAATACGATCCAGAGCCAAAACAACAGACGAGGGAGTGGAAGCACTGTGATTCACCAAGACCTAGGGAATTTCGAGCTTCTCATTCGGCTGACAAACAAATGGTTCTTGTATTTTTTGACATAAAAGGCATTCTTGTTACACATTTTGTGCCTCGTGGAACAATTTTGAATAAGGAAGCATACTCTGAGGTTTTCAGAGTCAAACTTTGTCGTGTCATTTGTGAGAAATGTCAAGGACTTTCTGGTGTGAAGTGGTTTCTCCATCAAAATAATGCTAGGTCCTATATGGCTAATATTGTGCAGCCAGTAATCAATGCCCTAGGTGCCAAGTTTCTGCCCCATCCCACTTATTCACCAAACTTAGCCCTGTGTGATTTCTTCCTGTTTCCATGTCTGAAGAAAGCTCTGAAAGGCAAGCATTTCATGTTCAACAATGCTCACAGCGCAATTACTGTTTAATGTCATCTTTCTTTTTATATGTGGCGCTCAGGATCAACAAAACCAGTGGTGTATTCGAGCCGGAACGCATCAAAACGACGTTCTGGTGCTTTTTTCTAAATGTCAATAAAAAAATCATTAAATTTATATACCTAATGTTATGAAACAATGGCATAATCAAAGGGGAGGGAGAAATATCTATTTTACCCATTGCTACTAAAAATATATATTAATAGTAATCTTTAAAATTAAAAGATTTCTTTAAAAATTTATTTAAAAACAAAAATATAAATTTTGCAATTAAACTTGAACGTTTCTTACTAAAGCACAATTTGTTAGATAAAGAGATCCAACGAATGAGATATACTGTGATGAGTGTGAAAGCTGCATTTTGATTCACTATGAGCTGAACGCTAGAACTGGTTGTTTTATGAACCGTGAGTCTGAAGTCTGATTCAGTTACTGTACATTCGATGTGGCGTTATCATATAGTCTTCTGGAGAATGAGCGTTCCGGTACTATTTTTTTTTAAAATATACCTCTGAGCAAAACGTAACTTGGCCTGTTACATAACTAAGTTCACATATATATTTCCCATGCTAACCCTAACATTAAAACAAATGAAACTTAATTAAAAACAAATGCTGTTTTTGATGGTATTCATGCTTAGAAATCTGCTTCTTCACAATTCTTCTGAAATTCCATACTGAAAAGTCCACAAAAATAAATTAATAAAAAAAATTTTAAATAAACTCTAGAAAAAAATAAATATATAAATCTAAATATATATATATAAATAAATATATAAACACACACACACACACACACACACACACACACACACACACACACACACACACACACACACACACACACACACACACACACACACACACACACAGTGTTCACTAAACTGTGACCATCCCATCCATAAAGGCCTCTGCCACACAGCTAGCAGTATAAAAAGTTGAACAGCTTCATATGCTAGAGAAGTGGTAATGTGCATCTGGTCAGACAGGCCAAAGTGTTAAAGTAGCAGTTATGAGATGTAGTAAACATATCACGAAGTTTCAAAAGGGCATGACTGTGAGAGCTCAGGCATTGGGTGCTTTCATATCAGAAACAGCACTTCTTGTCGGTTGCTCACAGGTCACTGTGGTTAAGGTGTACAAAGAATGGTATCAAACAGGTCAAACCACCTCCTGTCAACAGAACTGTAAAGGATTAGACAAGGTGGATGTCTGTGGTGAGTAAAGGGTGCAGTGCACTGTATGAGCTCAATGGTAGGTCAATGTGTGACAGTTGACACTGCAATACAATATGGGGAATGCAAGAACAATATCCCAAATGACGATGTCTGACACACTCAGATGGATGGGTTCCCCAGCAGACAACCCAAAAGACTCTCTCTCCTCACTGGTGATCATCACAGAGATAGTGAATGCTGTGGTTTCAACCAACATGCTGGATGGAGACTGCAAATGAGTGTGCAGGATGAGTCCAAATACTGGTGCCACACACCAATTGATACATTCATGCGTGGCACAAGCAACACGAGTCCATAGACACAGTGAATGGTGGCCACTATCCAGGCAGATGGTGGTGTTTGCTTAATATGGGGCATATTTTTCTGGCAAGTACTAGTACCCCTGGTGCATATGGACCAATTTTTCATTGGTGTAGTCTACTGGCAACTCTTAGGAGACCCATGTGCACCCTACCACATTGCATTTTTTCCCAGACAGAAATGGGATCTTCCAAGACAACAATGCACCATGTCATTTGGACTGCACTGTGCACAAGTGGTTCAAGGAACACAGCGAGGATATCATACATATTGATAGGCCTGCAAATTCATCTGAACTGAATCCAACTGAACACCTATGGGATGTTTTGGAATGAGAAGCGAGGTGTATAAACACACAACTGTCATCTTTTCTGTCACTGTGGAAAGCCTTGCAGGCAGCATGGCTGCAGATCCCTATGGACATTTGACATCTAGTAGATGTCAATGACTAGGTGAATAGTGGCTATTATCCATGTAAATGATGGCCCAACACTGTATTAGCTGGAGAGTCATGACTCAGTGATCACTTTGTGTATACATATACATATTATAAACCTTACTTGTACACTAACCTTTGTATTAAAACTCAAAGTATGCTGGGGTAGATCAACTGTAAATTTGGCTTTACTTCCAGTTACACCCATACTGGTCACCTGTCCCATCTGTGTGGAAATAAGTAAAATGATAATTAAATTATGCTGTTATTCAGAGCTTTTAATAGCATCTGTGATCAGTATGATAAAATCTAATATTCCAAATAAACAGTAAAGTAACATGTTTTTTTACAATTATAAAGTTTTTAAGACATCATGACATGTTTATGTTGTGATGTAATAAAAACTTTTCTCCTATACAACAAAGGAATTATGCTGGAAGCTGACAAAAGGGCTAATATAAAGGATTCAACAAAACAATAGTCAAATTTTAGAACACTGTTAAGTAGGTAATTTTAAATCAAAAATATTACATTAACATGTATCCAATTATTAAGGAGTATAGAAGTATGAGAATTTTGTTTTTCCAAGTTATAAGATACCTTCCCATTTCCCCAACCCTCCTAAATAACAGATTGGTTCACCTGATTAGTTAAAATACTTTCATCGATTGTATTATAGCAAACCCTTCTGTGATTAACTACAAGCATATGAGGTGTGACCAACAAGTTCAGGGCATGAACAAAAATTTGGGAAATGAAGCTTACCAGCTATTTGGATGAATCTTTTTCAAAGTAGTCTCTTGACACTGATTGCAATGCTTCAACTTCCGGAAGCATTCCTGATAAGCTTCGTTTGGAACTCCTAATAGTTACTGTGTTGCATTCTGAAATAATTTGCTCAGTCATTGCTAAACTGTGATCCTTTAAGGCTTTAAGTTTGGAAACAAAATTACAGAGGGCTAAATCTTGTAACAACAGTGGATGGGGACCACAGGGATGGACTGCTTTACAAGAAATTCTTAAATAGAAAGTGCCAAGTGTGTAGGGTCATTGTCATGATGTAAACACCTTGAAGCCTATTTTTCTGGCAATTTTTAGCTTCACACAATTGCATAAAACTGTTCTGTAATATTCCTAGTTCACTGCTTGACCATGCAGAACAAATTAATAGTGATTAACAATGCTTTTAATTCAAAAAAATATGATAAACATGATCTTTGCATTTGATCAAGGTTGTCTTGTTTTTTTAAATCTTGGAAAAGATCGAGTCTTTCACTGAGAGAACTGCGTCGCTATTTCCATCACTGTTTCCACAATTTGTTTTCTAATGATATGGTCCAGCAGCAGATTCTAGGAGTTTGGTAAATAAATTTGATAAATTTGAGGTGTTGCTCAAATCATCAAAGGCGGATATTGTTGGAATATCAGAAATAAGGAATGCAGAACTGGAATTTGGGGAGTACAATGTGTACAGGAAGGATAGACAGGATAGCAAGGGAGGAGGGGTTATGCTATTAGTTAAGAAACACATAAAATCCAAGGAAGTGAAGCCAGTCAACATCGCTGGACAGTGCAGTGTCGAGTCAGTTTGGTGTGACATAAGCATTGGGAGATCAAAATTGAGAGTAAGAGTGTGTTATAGGACTAATGACTCTGATGAGTATAATAAGAAACTGTACAGGGAAACAGAGTGGACCAGTAAATCAGAGAGCCTTATAATGGGGGATTTTAATTTCCCATATATTGACTGGAATTTGTGGTTTGGTCACTCACACACTAGCAAGGCTTTTGTGGATTTATTGGATGATTGTTTTCTACATCAGCATGTTCGGGAGGTAACTAGAGAGAGTAATACATTTGATCTAATTATCAGTAGTGATTCTTCATGCATTAAGAATCTGCAGATAAAGGAACCACTAGGTGGCAGTGATCAGAGTGCCACCTAGGAGTTCAAAATGGGAGGCATTCAAAGAATTTATCTTGGAAGCTACTAAGCTTAGCATTAGCATTAGCACAGGCATTTGATGCAAGAAAGCAAGCTTATGCAGCATCAGCCAAAAAAAAAAAAAGAAAAAGAAAAACCCACTTCCACTTCACCCCTCTGTTCGTTCAAAATACCTGTCCAGCTGAACCTTAAACTTATTTAGGCTATCAACCTCCACTACAAGGGATGGAAGTCTGTTCCACCAACCAACCACCCGCTGGCTAAAGGCAAATTTCCGCACGTCTATCCTACATCTGTCTTTCCTCAATTTGAATTTATGCCCTCTCAGGTGATTTTTCTGAGCTAGAGGAAGAATCCCATCAGCATTGAGCATGCTCAAACCATTCAAGGCTTTATACACCTCTATCAGATCACCTCGCTGTTACCTAGTCTCCAGACACTGTAATTTGCAAAACTTAAGCCTTTCTTCGTAAGAGCACCCCTTTGTTCCATTCACTAATCTTGTTGCCCTTCTCTGTACTCGTTCCAGCAGCTCTACATCCTTCTTGAAATGAGGCCTCCAGACCTGTATACAGTACTCTAGGTGTGGCCTGACCATTGCCTTATACAAGGGAATAATCACTTCCTTATCCCTGCTGGAAAAATTCCTGTATATCATTGACAATACTCCATGAGCTACTCTTGCAGCCCGTCTGCACTGCTCAGATATCTGCCTGCACAACCACCCCCAAGTCCCTTTCATTCTCTACCACTGTCAGTGTAGTACCACAGAGTTGATACGTTGCTCTGGGGTTGCTGTTTCCCCATGTGAAGCACTTTACATTTGTCAATGTTAAACTTCATTTGCCACCTCTCAGCCCATCTGCTCAACCTTTCCAGATCCTGTTGCAGTAGCATAGTGTCAGTAGTGTCCTTGACAACTATGCCAACCTTTGTATCGTCTGCAAACTTGGACATTAAGCTTGATATACCCATCATCAATATCATTTATAAATAAAGAAAACAATAATGGACCCTTACATACCAACATACATAAGGCTTTACATACCAACTAATAAATATTGTTCAAGGTTTAGGCCTAAATGAATGTCAGATGAACTAATGAGAAATATGGCCGAGAAGAAAAATGCATGGGATACATAAAAATTAACGGGTGACATGGAAGCCTATGATGGACATAAGCTGGTGTGTAACCAAGTCAGAAAGGAGATTAGGCAGGCAAAGGCAGATTATGAGAAATCTTTGGCAAAGGATGCAAAGAAAAACAGCAAAGAGTTCTTTATCTATATAAACTCTAGAAGGAAAGGGATGAATCAGATTGGTCCATTGAATATTGATGGTTCAACTGTTGATGATCCTGCTCAGGTGACTAACAAACTAAATGAGTATTTTGCATCTACATTCACACATGAGGAGTTATTCAGGGAGTGGAATGCCATAGGTGAATTTAACTCTGGCAGTGAGCTAGATGAGTTTACATAAAAAAGGTACCTGGGGTGGATGGGATCTATCCAATTATATTAAAGGAGGCAGCAAAGGAAGTAAGCAAACCCTTATCCATAATTATGAGACTACCTTGGACTTGGAGAGGTACCCATGGACTGGAGATGTGCAAATGTGACCCCAATTCACAAACAAGGATCAAAGGAAGACACAAGTAATTACAGACCTGTTAGTTTAACTTCTGTTCCAGGAAAATTAATGGAGGCACTAGTTAAAGAAGCACTGCAGGATCATCTAGACATGCCTTCAGTTATAGCTTAGACACAGCATGGTTTTAAGAGAAAGTCTTGCCTGACCAATTTGATTGTATACTATGCTGTGGTCATGAAGCAACTGCATGCAGGGAATAACTTTGATATCATATATTTGGATCTTAGAAAAGCTTTTGATACTGTTGCACATGGAAGACTGCTGCACAAATTGGAGCAGTGTGGCATTGGATGCAAATTGCTGCTATGGATAAAGGGATGGTTGAGTGGGAGAAGACAGAGTGGTAATCGATGGATGCTGCTCATCATGGACTAATGTTATTAGTGGAGTCCCTCAGGGTTCAGTGTTGGGTCCATTGTTGTTTCTGTATTTATAAATGATATTGATGATGGTATATCAAACTTAATGTCCAAGTTTGCAGACTATACGAAGGTTGGCAGAGTTGTTAAGGACACTAATGACAGTATGCTGCTGCAACAGGATCTAGAAAAGTTGAGAGTTGAGCAGATGGGCTGAGAGGTGGCAAATAAAGTTTAACATTGACAAATGCAAAGTACTACATATGGGAAGCAGTAACCACAGAGTAATGTATCAACTATGTGGTACTACACTGACAGTGGTAGAGAACGAAAAGGACCTGGGGGTGCAGGCAGATATGAAGCTTTCTGAGCAGTGCAGATGATCGTTGCTCATGGTGTCCTATTAATGATATACAGGAATTTTTCTAGCAGGGATAAGGAGGTGATTATCCCCTTGTATAAGGCAATGATCAGGCCACACCTTGAGTACTGTATTCAGGTCTGGAGGTCTTATTTTAAGAAGGATGTGACACTGTTGGAAAGAGTACAGAGCAGGGCAATAAGATTAGTGAATGGAACAAAGGGTTGCTCTTATGAAGAAAGGCTTAAATTTTGCAGATTACAGTGTCTGGAAACTAGGCACCTGCGAGGTGATCTGATTGAGGTGTATAAAGCCTTGAATGGTTTGAGCATGCTCAATGCTGATGGAATTCTTCTCTTGCTCAGAATAATCACCTGAGAGGGCATAAATTCAAAATTGAGGAAGGACAGTTGTAGGATAGATTTGCGGAAGTTTGCCTTTAGCAAGCGAGTAGTTGGTTGGTGGAACGGACCTCCATCTTTTGTTGTGGAAGTTGATAGCCTAAATAAATTTAAGGCTGAGGTGAACAGGTATCTGCAACAAAAACAGGGGGTGAAATGGGAGCGGGTTTTTTTTTTTTTGGCTGATGCTACATAAGCTTGCTTTCTTGGATCATATACCTCTGCTAATGCTAATTCTAATGTGATGAATCCTAACATGCAAGAATTGATCATTCTCTATGATCATATGAGGTAAGGACGACAGACACAAAGTTGGCCAAAATGAATTGCATTCATATCTTGTGTTAAGATAGCTTGCCATTTTGTTAACAAAAATACTAAAAACCTTTCAAATGATAAAAACGTCAATCACTCCTAATCAGATTGTTGTTGTTTGAGAACTATTGATGCAAGAGCAGTAATATAAGCTACAAGGCTATAATATGCCTAGTCTAGGTTAGAGAGTTTCATATTTTGAATCTAGGTTAGAGAGTTTCATTTTTCATTTTTCTTGATGTTGATTAGAAGGAATCCAAGATTTTGTTTTATAATTATGTAGCCTTTTCGTACATATGTTTTGGTAGTATCTGATTAACTTAAGGAAGGGGCTTAGAGGGGAATAGGCATTCTGTGTGTTATCAGACACTCAGTCTAAAACACCGATGGATCCAATATCTTTCTATTTCAGAAGATTTAAGAGAAGTCCAGTTGGCCTACCTCCCTAAAATCCACTCATGCACACCTCAATGGTAAGCTCTCTTACGCCACTTAGGTGCAATGAATGTGTAGTGGTTCTCTTCAAGATGCCTGGTCAGCGTGAAGAGGAAAAGAATAAACCCTCCAGCACATGATAGCATGACGAAACAAATGACCCTCAGTCCCCAGCAGCTTTCACTCCCCTCTTATGGCAGCGAGAGGATCAGAGTGGAAGCAGAGGGTGCTAAGAATCTCCAAGTATGACCAGGCTGCCAAGCACGGAAACTGAACTTGGTCTGTTACAATGTAAGATTGTTCATCTGTGAAGACAGGATATTAGAGCTGGAAAAGGAATTAGGAAATGTGAATTAACATATCATCAGTTTGGCTGAACCAAGAAGAATTGAATCACTTATAAGTTTATCAAGTGGAAATCTGCTGTACAACAATGTAAACAGTGAAAGGAGCGAAGGTGGAGTTGGCTTTCCGGTCCATAAAGATGTAAAAAACAACATTTTGGAATTCAAAAGTATCACCAAGGGTCTCAAGACTACTACTCAGGATTTCTAAAAGGTACAAGCTGAAGGTTATAATGATTTATGCACCAATATTGAGCCATGATGATGAAGAGGTTGAAAAAACATACACCAAAACAGACTTCTAGATGAGAAGAAAACCCACTATACACTATCATTATGGGGGGGACTTCAAAGCTAAGGTTGGAAAAAGACAAAGCAGCACAGAAAGGGGAACTATTGGAAATTTTGGAATTGATAAAAGAAATGAAAGAGGTGAAAGACTTGTGGAATTTGCAGAATCTTGAGGAATGTTGTCGGTAATGAACACTTTTTTCAAGAAAAGAGTGAACAGAAAGTTGACATGGAAGAGCCCAAATTGATTAAAAACTAATCAATAATAAATGATGTTACTGTCCTGAACAAGGTAAATGTTAGAAGTGATCAGAGAATAGTAAGATGCACATTTGATATAGATGTAAGAAAAGAAAGGAAAAAACTGACTCGAATAATTAATACAAAGGTCTTTGAGATAACAGAAGAGGAGAAAAAGCAGTATGTACTGGAACTTAAGAACAAGTTGGAGCTTCTGCAGACTGCTTAGGACCAAGATATTGACGAGGAATATTACAACTTTCAGAAAGTGATAAAGCTCAAGAAACCTATAGTTAAAAAGAAATCCAAAGAAGAACAAATTAGTCAGGAAACACTTGTCATGATGAACCGAAGATGACAAATGAAGAGCAAAATAAACACTGACAAGGAGAAAATTCAGTATACTGAGTTATGCAAAGCCATTAGAAAGAGACTCAGAGAGGACATAAGAAGATTTAACACAAGAAAATAGAACCAGCATTAAGGGAAAACAAAGGACTTAAATCAGCAGCCATGAGCAGTAATACAGAAAGACAAATGATACTGAAACTGATGAATAGAGATGGTGTACTTATAAATAGCAGAGAAGGCATAATTCAAATAGCAGAAGACTACTATAGAGAATTACACAAGGAGTGAGGAAATGATGCCAGCAGTGGGGAAGATGGATCGCAAATTAGTAACACTTACGACATACCCGATATCCTTCCTGATATCCATGACACAAAACTGGCAAGACTCTTCACAAAATGCATTAGAAAAGGTGTGATGCCCAAGTAGTGGAATAATGCAATCATAGTTTTGCTGCATAAGAAAGGAGATAAATTATAAATTGGAAATTATAGACCAATTAGTTTGTTATTCCACATCTACAAGTTGTTCACAAGGGTCATTACTAACAGATTAGAAAGAATACTTGATGAGAATCAACCAAAAGAGCAAGCTGGCTTTAGGACAGGATTCTCAACTATGGATCACCTTCATGTAATATCACAGCTAATGGAGAAAGCAAATGAATATAAAACAACTATGCCTGGAATTTATGGATTATGAAAAGGCATTTGACTCCAAACAGCAAATGGCAATGTTTTGGGCACTGGAAAGACAAAGCACAGACATCCCATACATTATGATTTTGAAGAAAATATATGAGAACGCCACCTCCTTTACCAGACTAGACAGTAGCAAATTTAAAATTGAGAAAGGAGTTCAACAAGGAGACACAATATCTCTGAAGTTGTTTACTGCTGCCCTTGAGGAAGCTTTCAGAAGATTAGACTGGCCGCAAAAAGGAGCCAATGTGAATGGAGAGTACCTAAACCATTTACGATTTGTAGATGACATTGTTAGAGGAAAATCTTAATCAGTTATGTACAGTTAGTAAGGATTTTGGACAAAGATGAATATGGTTAAAACCATATTCATTATTCATCATCAAAACAAAAGTAATGATGAACAAGTATGCCACAGAAAGGGATATAATGATTGAAGGAGCAGTAATTGAAAAGGTGGAGTCATACACTTATCTATCATCATTACAGCTAATGACTAGACAAGTCATTAGCTGTAATAATGATGAATGGATGGAAATCAGGAGAAGAATAAATTTTGGATGGATACCATTCAGGAAATATAGTCACATACTGAGGAGCAATATCCCAATTTGTCTGAAACACAAAGTAATGAACCAATGTATACTACCCACCATGACTTATTGAAGTGAAACTTGGGCACTCACCAAAAGCATGGAAGAGAAGCTGAGAACTACACAGGGAAGAATGGAACAAATTATATTGGGAATCAGACTGTTAGATGAAAAGAGAAACACATGGATTAGGCAGCAAACTCAGGTAAAGGACATTCTTATCAAAACTAAAGAAGTAAAATGGTCTTATTATTATTATTATTATTAGCCATATGGTACAAGGAAGCCTGAGGCTTATGCTGCACCAGCCAAAAAAAAAAAAAAAATTCCCCGAGTTACCCCCTGTGAGAGAGAGAGAGAGAGAGAGAGAGAGAGAGAGAGAGAGAGAGAGAGAGAGAGAGAGAGAGAGAGAGAGAGAGAAGAATAAAGGAATCACCAAGAAAGAGAAGAATGATGATATCCAGCTCAGGACCCTGGGTTTGCCAAGCCCATACTCACCAGATGTGAGCCCCCGGGGTCTTGGGCAGGACACATAGCTCAAAGACATGATGACAGATGGACTAAGAAAATAACAGAATGGTACCCAAGAGGAGCTAGAAGAAAACCTGGAAGGCAATGATGGAGATGGACAGATTAAATTCATAAGTTTATGGGTAGTAAATGGCTGGCAATTGCACAAAACAGAACGAACTGGAAAGTTGCCGGAGAGGCCTTCACCTTCAGTGGATTGAAAATGGATGATGATGATGATGAACTTAAGGAAAAAGAAAACGTTGTTAATATTTGGCCGGCCATCTAAAATTGTTTTTAGCTTTAGGTTGCTTTGTGCATTCATTATTGTTTGAAAGGCTCTTATAGATTCTCTATTAAATCTTGGACAGTTCACCATGAAGTGATGTACAGTGAGCGGAACTTAACAGCTTTGGCATTAAGGAGGGGTCTTCACCTCTGAGGTAGGTAAGAATGAGTTATATGGGTATGCACGATTCGTAATCGAGCAAGGATCATTTCTCTGTATCTGTTGGATTGGCAGCTAGTAGTCCATGGTCGAAGCGTTTGTTTAGTTACACAAAGTTTGTTGTTGGTTTGATCTTGCCAGTGTTGTTGCCATTGTTTTGAACTGCTTTGGTGGATTAATAACTTGTAATCGGTATATGGTATTGAGCGAAAGGCATAGTCAGAGGCGGAAGCAGCTTCTCTTGCCGCTTTGTCTGCTCTTTCATTTCTAGTTATTCCTGTGGCCTGGAATCCAGCAGAATCTGATCTTGTGATTTCTTTATAACAGCTTTGATACTGAATATTGGACCTGTTGTAAAACTGGGTGTGCTTTGGTTATTGTTTGTTTGTTATTTGGTTTTTAGCAACTAAGGCCATATTGCTCCGGGATATGCAGTGGTTGTTCTCTGACCTTTCTGCATCCTCGTATTTGGTGGTGCGGTGTGCTTTGGTATTGGCATTCTGCAAGGCAATGACAGCTAAGCAAGTCAGAGAAAATTATGCTGTCTGCTATCTGTTTATGTTTAATTTTGTATAATGCCATCAAAATGGCTTGCAATTTGGCTGTAAAGACACTGCATTCTTTTGGAAGTTGTTGGATGAGAGTACAGCCTTCGAAGTGAATTGCAGCTCCTACACAAGTCTCTTTTTTTTGACCCATCTGTGTATATGAAAGTGTGATGTTCATATTGTTCTTCGTATGCTGCATGTAGCTGCTGGTAGTTTGTTCTCAGAAGAGTGTTTCCCCCAAGGATTGAAAGTGCAGGTCATATGCAGGTTGAAATATAATCCATGGTGGAATGATCTGTGTAGTCGTACTAGTTATGCTGTCATAATTAAGCTCTCAGCTTAACAGTAAATCTTTTAGACGGATGTTGGCAGGTTGATTCATTTGTGGGTGGGCTTGGTATAAGTTTTCCCAGTAAGATGAAAACAGAACCTCTTTATTTGGATGATCGGCAATGGATTTTATCTTGACGGCATAGTGTAATAATAAGTTCTGTCGTCTAAGTTGTAGTGAAGGTTCATATAGGTGAAGTGCGAAAAGCTCCAAATGCTATACAGAGAACACTGTGGTGTATGGGATCTAACCATCTCGGTGCACTTGGCCTTGTGGAGCCATAAACAGGCTCCATAATCCAACTTGGAATGTACTATTGCTTGGTAAAGTTTAAGAAGTGTATGTCGATCTGCACCCCAAGTAGTTGCAGAAATAACTTTGAGTAGGTTTAACTTCTTGATGCATGAATGTCTTAGTTGCTTAATATGTTCAAGGAATGTCAGTTTCTTATCAAACAGAACCCCTAAGAATCTTATGTTTGGTACAACTGCGAACATATACCCATCCAATTTAAGCTCAGGATCAGGGTGTAGGTTTCGTTTTCCTACAGAAGTGTATACATGTAGTTTTTTGTGTGGAAAACCCGGAAGCCATTTGTTTAAACCCATTTGCTTATTTTATTTATTGCTCCTTGTAGCTGCCATTCTATACTTTGCATATTCTGAGAGTGATAGGAAATACTGAAATTGTCAATGTATAAAGCGTTATCAACAGGTTTAGTATATGTTCAGTTATGGAGTTTATTTTGATAGCAAAGAGGGTAGTGCTAAGCATGGACCCCTGAGGCACACCCTCTTCTTGTGTGAAGACTTTTGAAAGAGTATTCTGCAACCTAACTTGAAATGACCTGTGGCATAAGAAATTTTGAATATATTTAGGAAGATATCCAAAGTGATATAGGTTTTGGATAATTCCATAAGCCATGCCGTATCATAAGCTTTTTCTATATCGAAACAGATCATTACGTGGTGATCTTTTCGGATAAAGGCATTGCACACACTGTTTCCTAATTTGACAAGTAAATCTAGTATTGAATGATTTTTCCTGAAACCATGCTGTACTGGATTGAGAAGGTTATTTCTGTTCAAAAACCATGTTAGACAAGCATTGATAATTTTCTCCATAACTTTTCCCAGGCAACTTGTTAGAGCTACTGGACAGTAGTTATGTGGGTCAGAGAGATCTTTCACCGGTTTTGGGAAAGCAAGAATTATTGCATGACGTCAACTGTCTGGAAATTGTTTTTTTAGGAAGATTCTGTTATATAGTTCTAGTAATGCCATTTGGGATTGATCATCGAGTTGCTTTAACATCATATAGTGAATGTGGTCTGGTCCTACAGCACTCGTGCTTTGTCTGTGATAGAGCATGTTTCAATTCATGGAATGTTAAAGATAAGTTGTACTCTTCATAATTTCTTGTGGAAAAATTCAGTTTATGTCTTTCTATTCTTGCCTTGTATATTTGAAAACTGGGAGTATATGAAGTGGTCGCTGATATTTTGGCAAAGGTTTCACTCAATGCATCGATTATTTCTGATGGCTCTGCAGTGACTTTTCCATTCCACTTTAGGATCAGAGTTGGAGTAATCTGGTATCTATTATTCATTTTTTTATTAATTTTATTCCAGACAGTTTTAGATGGTATGGAACTTGTTAATGTAGATACAAATTTTATCCAGGATGCTTTCCTACTGGTTCACCTAATATATCTGGCTCTTCCCCGTGATCCTTCTTGAATAATACGAGGTTCTCTATATGGATATCTTCGAAAAGTATTCCAGGTTTTGTTTCGCTCTTTTTTAGCCTGCACACATTCTGCATTCCACCATGATTTTGGATGTGTTGGAAAATGAGACGATGTTTTTTGGACAGAGTTCTCAGCAGCTTGAATTATTTTATTTGTTACATATTGTACTGCTGCATCTAACAGTTTTTGCTGCTTGATGGTATCAACATTTAGTTTTGCAAAAGATTTATAAATTGCCCAATCTGTTTCATTTATTTTCCATCTGGGAGTTTTACGTGGCTTGCATGTGGTTCCTAATGCCATGGTGATGATTACTGGATGGTGATCGCTACTGAGAGGATCACTATACACTGACCAATCAAGCATTGGAAATAGTATTGAAGAACATACAGACAGGTCTATAGCTGTAGTATTTCCTGATGGAAGATGTGTATGTGTGGCATCGTTCAACAAATTTAAATCATTCTCGTCTATCCATTTTTCAATTTGTTTTCCTCTCCGATCTGTGGTTGTGTTACCCCACACAGAGCTATGCTATGCTCATTGAGGACACCTAGTATACAGAAGGGGGCCTTACCATGTCTTCTCAATCCTGCTGTAATAAATCTTGGTTTGGTGAAACATAAATTGTTATTACTGTTATGAGGGATCTAGTGGCTATGCATACTACAACTGCTTCAAGGGTTGTGTTTAGCAGGACAATCTGGGAAGGAATGTGAGAATTTACTAGTATTGCCACATCACCATGGGTTGTGCCGCCTTTTACTCTGTCCTTTCGATATGCTCTATTTTAAGGTAGAGTCTTGAGGTCTGAGGTAGGCTTCTCGTAAGCAAAGTCATAGCAGTGCATACTGTGCAATCAGATCGTATATGTCACCTACATTAGTGCGGAATCCTCTACAGTTCCACTGGATTGTGGTTTTCATTATTTAGTTTTGGAGAGGTTTTCGAACTGTTTCCTAGATGCTTTAAATCTTTCACACATAGGTTTTTCCTTTTTGGGGAAATATTGTTTTCCGGTATCCATCTCTTCTTGCGCAAAAATCTCTAATACTGATTTGTCTGCTTGGTTGTTCGCTTCTGTCTCCATTTGTTCAGTTGACTTCTGGCTTATAACATTACATTTGCCTTGCAGGGCTTTCATTTCTGAGTATTTTACATTGGGAGGTACAGATAGTGGTGTGCTGCTGAGTTTCTCTTGATGTTCACTATGATGCCTTCTGGGATGCTGTAAATAGTGCTCATGCCCAGTCTGAGATGAACTTTTTTGGAGGAATTGTAAAATCTGTTTGGGTTTCTATTGTACACCAATTCGTTATGACCTGTGCATAGGAAGGTCTGTTTAATATAATCAGGAGTACAGTTCTCTTAGTTTCTTGGTATGTGACAGAATGTTGTACTTTATACCGTTGAATCTGCTTTTCTCTTTTCCAATATTCACAGTTCTTGGAATAGGCAGAATGGGCCCCCTTGCAGTTTGGACATTTCAGTTTTTCGGCTGAATAGTTCTGATTACTGTGCTCCTCAGACCCGAAGTTGGAACAAATGGCAACAACACAATGGCATGCCATTTGTGAATGACCATACTTTTGGCATTAAAAGCAGAGGAGAGGATTCAGAATGTATGGTCTGATATAACTATTTAGTTATCCGGCCTTCACAGATGTAGGCATGTTAAAAGTCAGTATGATATTTCTGGTTGGGGTAAGTGTCCCGTCTCGAGTAATTTTAAACCTTCTCACCTTCTCTGATGCCTTGATTTTTAAGTTCATTTTTAATTTCTTCTTCAGAGACGCTGATAAGGTCCCATTCAGAAATTACTCCTTTCAATGTATTTAGCGTATTATAGAAAGACCTTTATTGGAATCCCACCAACTATTTTAATTTGAAGCAGTCTTTCTGCATGTTTGGCATTTGCTGTCTCAACTAGTATGTCACCTGATTTTAGTCACTTGACATTTTTTGGTGTTCCAGCCACACTTTCTAAACGTTTCTGGATAACAAATGGTGACAGTTTTCCTAATAGCTGTTCTGACGTAGAATGAAAGACAATAAATGTAGGTGCATGAAGCAATGTCACGTCCTTTTTTTGCCTTTTAGTTGCAATAGTCTCATTGTTCTCATTTTTCCAACTCAAAGGAGTCAGATCTTTGGGATCCGTTGGGATCTATAGTGAAATGTGGCTGTAGTTTGGATCATTGATGTTTGCTCCTTTTAGCCCTGGGAGTGAGAGCTTTTCCTCACAGGTTTCCGTAACGGGGAGGCAGGAGCAGTGCCACATAGTGATCAAGCGGAAGTAGATTAATGATTAGTAGGACTAGGTTATAAATAAAAGAAAGTTGTCTTTCTTTTCTCAGGAACCTTTGCACCGATACTTTTCAGCAACTATATATACATACAATAGAGAATTAGCTTTAAACTCTAGATATATGTAACACTCTTTCACTTTAGGAATCAGTATTTAGTATTAGTAATAGCCGCATGGTGCAAGAAGCCTATGGCTTATGCTGCACTAACCAAAAAAAAACTGAATAAAACAATGATAAAAAAAAACAACTAATAATTAATAAAAGAAAAGGAAATTAAACCTATCATCCTATGCGCTTCCCTCACCCGAAGGTACTATCCAGATGACCTTTGAATTTCCCCAAACTGTCAGCTTCTACCACCCATGTAGGTAACTTATTACAGTAATTTATAACTCACTGGCTAAAATAAAACTTCCTGCAGTCCAATCTAAACATCTCCCCCATAACTTTAATTTATGTCCCCTAATTCTAGTATCATTTATAATCTTAAAAATTGCATCCTCATTCATTTTACTGATGCCTCTCAGAGCCTTAAACACCTCAATCAAATTTCCTCTAAGGTGTCTAGTTTCCAAACTCTGGAACCCACATATTCGAAGTCTTTCTTCATAAGGATGCCCCTTTGCCCCCACCGCATATCCCTGGAGCAATAAGGCCTTAGTTGCTAATGCTCCTAAAAACCAAATAACAACAACGCTTTATAATCTCAGAGAAATTGCCCGATCACTAGAAACACTTGACACTTGGGGCCCTCCTAAACAGACCATGAACACAAGTGACAGAATCATTGGTTTTTGAAGTTGAAGGCAGCCAGAGAGAGAGAGAGAGAGAGAGAGAGAGAGAGAGAGAGAGAGAGAGAGAGAGAGAGAGAGAGAGAGAGAGAGAGAGAGAGAGGATCGTTACTGAATGATAAGCAGCCATCTTTATACTTTGAGAATCACTGAAAAGTCTTCAAATGGCACATTACAGTTTCCTCAGAAAGCTTTTTCTAAACATTTCATTGGTTAATGTTACATTTTCCCTAATTTGAAACAAAATTTAATGCAAATTCACTGCTCAGTAAAAACACTCATTTCCAAATATGACAAAAAACATAAAACACATTCTATTCAATGCACACTAATTCAGAATGATTGCATGTGATTCATGTGTTACGGAACAGGTTGAAACATGTCAACTCAATTATGATGTCACAATTTCAAGATACAAAATCAGACCCTGAAGTTTTTGATTACATCTTGGCAAGGAGTGGACAATACATCGGTACCCAGATGCCTCACTTCTACAAAGATGTAATAGTATGAAGGTATAATTTCCCAAAAACACTGAAAATTAAAAAAACTAATTCTGCAATCATAAAGGAAATAAAATACCCAGATATCATAAAAAAATCCCACACAAACTTAATCCACACTAAAAGCTCAATACAGACATTTCATGAAGATGCTCAGTCCAACCTATATATATATATATATATATATACACACATACACATACACTCGAACTTCCCTATAATGAATTCAATAAATCCAGTGAAAAAATTTGTTACAGAGAAATTTTGTTATACAGAGAATATCTTTTTTATTAGACATTGTTATCTAATAAAAAAATGAAAATGAATCTACATTTATTTTTAATGTATTTTATTTCAAAAACACTTATTTAAATTACGTTTACACAATTTTTGGCGGTAAGTATTACAAATAAAAAAAAAAAAAAAAAAATCAGTAATTTTCGTTTGCACAGTACAATTAAAAAATTGCCTGATTCTCAAAGAAAACCTCACATTTGTTCAGAGCATTATTGGGAACATGTTCACAAAACTGTAGACCCATACGAACCATTTTAAAAGCGTGAATCATTTCCTCGCAAGTTGGCTTTTCTACGGGTTGTTCTAATGCGTCTTCAGCGTCATCGTTAATTACTTCGTGATCATGGTCATGTCTGACACTGTTCAGCAGTATTTCATCTTCATTTGGATGTTCTGTTGTAGTCAGATCTTGATCTACATAAACATAACTATCCAGTGTTATTTCATTTTCGATGTTTCTGGATGATTATAATAATGTCCAAAAGTTTTTCAGTTGTGAAAGGGGCAGTTCATCTTGTTCGTCCAGTTGTTGTTGTTCGACTTCTGTATTCAATGCAAATCCCGCTTTCGAAAAACAATTTTTAATAGTGTATTCAGTGACATGACATCGTTTGTCCAAACTTTTGCCAGTTCAGAGATGCAATCTCTAAGGTTAATTGTAACCTCCAAGTTTCTATTTTCTGATAATGCATTGGCAATCTTCATTATTATTCTCTTTCAATAATGAAATTTAAAATTTTTAATAATGCCTTTTTCCATTAGGCTGGAGTTTTGACATTATGTTTGGTGGTAAAAATAACAACTTCACACTTTGGCAGAAATACTGGCAGGATGGGCCGGACAGTTGTCAGTTACCAACACGATTTTCCTTTTTTCTTTTGTTGTACGCTTGTCTAGTTTTAATATCCATTCTTCAAAAATATCACTTGTCATCCACGTTTTTTTATTAAAGGTGTAGTCAACTTACAAAGAATTTGTGCCTCTGAAACATCTTGGGTTTTTCGATTTTCCGATGACTAAAAGTCTTAATTTTTCACTTCCTGTCATATTTCCTACAACTAGCACAGAGGTTTTTTCTTTGCTTTGTTTTCCGCCAAAACATTTATCATCCTTAAAAGTAAGTGTTCGATTCAGTAAATATTTAAAGAATAAACCCATTTTGTCATCATTAAAAACATCCTTAGGTTCATATTCTTCCAAAATCTTCTTTAAGATATTGTTCCTCCAAATGTTGCAATCTTCTTCGCTTACATTAGCACTTTCTCCACAAATAACCTTTTCCACAATTCTGTGGTGCTTCTTAAATTTATCTAGCCACCTAGTGCTCGCATTAAATTCTGTATGTCCAAGGGACTATGCAAATTTCAGTGCTTGTTGCTTAATTATTGGATCCGATATTGGTATATTCTTTTCACGTATCATTTGCACCCATTTAAGAACAGCTTTATCAACATCTTTGTATATACACAACTGAATTTGCTTTTTGTTTACTCCTCCTTCAATTGCATTTAAAATTGATTCTCGATTTTTTAAAATCTTAGATAAACTGCTTGCAGGTATGCCATATTTCTCCACAATATCAGTATCATGAAGAATCTTTGCTTTATCATTAATACTTAAACACTTTCTCTTCGACATTGTTTCAGTAAAAATTAATCGATGCAGCTCTTGCCGATACATACGCCACATACATGTGCTGGCCATATAGTGAATTGTTAGTACCACCTACTCAACGACGTTCGCTTGCCAATTCAACAGTATCACGTGACCTTTCCTCTCTATCACTTTTTTGAAGAGATATACAACTTTATGAATTTCTTTTATTCTGCTTTCATTCATATATACATGAAGGAAAATTTACGGTTAATGTATGCTATATGTTACTTTTCAGAAAAAAAAAATACAAGAGCATATAGCCATTGAAGACAGCATATATGTGATTTATGACAAATTGTTCTAAAAGAACGAAATTAAAAAAAAAAAAAAATTCATGAAAACAATCTACTGGGAGTCCAGTTAGATGAGAATGGATATATCATATATTGATTGACAGGAAGGTCACATGGTACGGTTGAGGTGAGAAGCGAATGTCACTCAGAAGGCGTTACTAAAAACCGACTATAGTAGCATTCTATGTATTGCCGCTGCAAATTTCGTTTTCCTCTTAGCCAACATCAATTTACAAATCTACCCTATTTATTGTAAAGTTTATGACCACTTTTAAGAAAACCCATTTGGTTTTATAACTGTAACAAAAATGAAACGAAGACCCTCCTATGGGCATCAATGGCCACAAGTGTTCACTAAAAAGATGATTAATTCCAGATGCTAATGCACAATTTCGGAGGGAAGGAGGCCATATATTTGAGCAGCTGTTTAGCAGCAAATGCTTGAAAATATTCAAAAATGCTTTTACTAATTTTTTTTAAAAATTCGTTACAGAGAGACTAACACTTCACTATATGGGATTAATTTTACATGTAATTTCGTTTCAAGGTGCAATGTTTTGCGAAAAAATTCATAATATAGAGAAATTCGTTAAATATAAGTTCTTAATAGAGAAGTTCCACTGTGTATATATATATATATATATATATATATATATATATATATATATACAGGGTGATTCACTACCAGTGCGACAAACTTGCAGTCACAAAGACGAATCGGAATCACATAGCATTGCAGGGTCCAAAATGCCTTCGTCATGCAGTAGAGGACGTTGAACGGGAGGTCGCGTGAACAGCGATCCCGCTGTAAGTCAGCATTTGCGAACCGTTCCTGTTGAAGAAACCAAGTAGCAAAAGTCCTCCAGAGTGGATAATCTGCAGGCTCCAATGATTGGACGTGTTGCAGATGGTATGAACTCATTTGGTTTGTTGACAGTATCCTCCATACAGAGGATTGGGAAATATCCAATCGTTGGCCTATCGCTCGAGATTGCCTTCTGCAAGACGTAGGACATTCTCCTCATTGTCTGGCGTCCTCGTCGTTCGCTCTCGATTCATGGTACCTCTGGTGAAACAACCAATCTCACATAACCTTCTGTGCACACGTGCGAAAATCGTATGATGAGGAGCACGCCTGTGTGGGAAACGTTCCTGGTACAAGCGCAGAGCGGCGCGCCCGTTACAGTCAGCAGCTCCATGCACGAGGTACATGTCAACCAGTTCAAGCTAGAATACTCGTCCATCCTACTGCCTCGGGAACCGGTGCGCAAATACTGACTTAAAGCAGGATCGCTGTTCACGCGACCTCCCGTTCAACGTCCTCTACCGCATGACGAAGGCATTTCGGAACCTGCAATGCTATGTGATTCCGATTCGTCTTTGTGCCCCCTACACCTCCTGCAAGTTTGTCGCACTAGTAGTGAATAACCCTGTATACACAAATTAAAATGGGCCTGTAGTACTGGATTCTATGGTTCAAGATAATAATAATAATACAGCACATCCAGTAGAGAAAATAACTAGATTTTTAATAACTAAAATTAATTCGTAGCTTTCAGGGCAAATGAACCCCTTCTTCAGCAAGTGAATAAATGCTTACAGAATACTGACAAAATACAGACGTTAGAGATAGAATAAAATAAATATTAAGTGAGTTGTGTGTGTGTGCTCAGAGCATACATGGTCGCGAGATTGTGCAAACATTATTCACTAGATCAGTGAATAATGTTCATTGTTGGTGCACAGACGTGTATGGGATAGCTGCCAGCATTTGTCGAGTTTCAAAGCTGTTGATTCAAAGATGGGGTGTAGCCTTGTACACTCCATCTTTGGATCAACGATGGGGTGTACAACGATTCTAGCCAAAGCCAAAGACAGTGACGGTACTGCTGGGATTGGTCAATCACCTCACAATTGTGTCTGGGGTTAAGGTCATGATGGGTTGACCAGAAATGTTCCACGACTGCATGATCAGTGTCATCTAAGCGACCCTGTCATGCTCTGCGAGGTAATCCTGAAGGCATCTTGAGCTCTCCCCTATATAGCAACTGCCGCAATCATGGCAAGTTATGTGGTACACTATTCTACTATGTAAGAGGGGGTGCGATGGGAGTTTTTACATTTGAGACCAGAGAACATAAGCTACTACCAGGGAGTTGAACGGATTTCATGTGGTATTTGCGTAGGATCTTAGAAATCTGGTCCGACATGCCCGGATAGTAAGGAATGTAGGCAGTAGGCACTGTCACTTGGAGACAATGGCCTCGGATGAGTCGCAAGTTCTTGTGCTCGTAGCAAGGATCTGTCTAATACATGGGTTGGGTACCCACAATTGACTTAGTCTGGAAATCTTGGTGCACCCAGCTTCCTCTGAGCTGGAATGGCTCCAGGCTCGAGGGAACAGAGCACGTGCAGTGCTGTTTAGATGGCAAGGGGCATGGGCTGATTTGTAGTTAGTAAACTGCCCACACTACATTGGCTTACGGTACACCAAGGTTTCCGGGTGCTTCACTAGAACATCCAGGAATGGAAGGGAACTGTTCACTTTTAACTCCAAAGTGAACTGGATGGACAGTGATAAGGAGTTGAGGTACTCTAACAGTGTTGACTCTGAACCATGTGGGATGATGGTGAAGATATCATCAACATATCTGCACCACACTGTAATCGGTAAAGGCAGGCTCAGGGATATCCATTCCTCTAATTCCTTCATAGCAATGTTAGCAATGATGGAGCTGACAGGGGTGCCCATAGCAATACCGTGTATTTGTTTATACAGAGAATCGCCAAAGGCGATGACACCACCTGACAAGCATAGGTTGAGGGTAGTACAGAAGTCCTCTGTAGATAGCAATGTTCTATTCGATAGGTTGTGGTCACTCTCTAGAAGTCACCCGGTACAGACAATGGTCTGTTGGACGGGAATAGATGTAAACAACATCGAAAGACACACTGATCTCGCTGTCAGTGACTGTAAGTTCTTTGATTAGCTGAAGGGATTCCTCGCTGTTATTCACTGTATGGTTGGTATTTCCCACTAGAAATGTTAGGAGTCACGCGATGACCTAGTCAATTGTAGGTACCCAACCCATGTATTAGACAGATGCTTGCTACAAACACAAGAACTTGCAACTCATTCAAGGCCGTCCTCCCCACGTGACAGCATGCCTACTGCCTACATTCCTTACTATCCGGGCATGTCAGACCAGATTTCTAAGATCCTATGTGAGTACTGCATGAAATGCGTATAACTCCCTGATAGGAGCTTACATTCTCTGGTCTCGAAAGTAAAAACTCCCATCACCTCTCTCTTACATAGTGGAATCGTATACCGCATAACTTGCCACGATTGCGGCAGTTGCTATATAGGAAGAGCTGAAGACGCCTTCAGGATCGCCTTGCAGATCATGACAGATCGATTCGCCTAGGTGACACTGATCACTCACTCCACAATCACGGAACATTTCTGGTCAACCCATCATGACCTTAACCCCAGACGTGATTGTGAGGTGATTGACCAATCCTGGCACTACCGTCACCACCTTCGGCTAGAATCGTTAAATATATCAAGCTGTCCAAAAGCGTTAAATCGCTGCAAGGGTACAAGACTACACCCCATCTTTGAATCAACAGTTTTGAAACTCGACAACACTGGCAGCTATCCCGAACTGTGCACCAACAATGAACATCGATCTAGTGAATAATGTTTGCACAATCTTGCAACCATGTGCGTAACTGAGCACGCACAACTCATTTAGTATTTATTTTACTCTATCTCTAATGTCTGTATATTGTTAGCATTCTGTATGCATTTATTCACTTGCTGAAGAAGGGGTTCATTTACCCTGAAAGCTACGAATTAATCTTAGTTATTAAAAATCTAGTTGTCTCCATTGAATGTGCTGTATTATTATTATTATTATTATATATATGTGGCTCTAATAAAATTAAGTGTTACAATATTCTCTAATGCCAATACTGGCCTGAGGACATGATCTGGCAGGAAACAAAGTGGATCCAGAAACACATAGGATCAAATGAGCTTGACAGTGGGTTTTACCACTAGATTAGTTCTAAATAAACAAATTTTCACAAAACTCATATAAATTTTTATGTGAAAAACATCGGTTTGTGTGTTTCTTACATAAACTAAATTACAATTATTTTACATAATTCCCTTTATACGCTTGTTATTTTATTAATTTCCTAATTTAGTATGCAACAACAATTTCTTATCTGTGTACATCTAGAATCTTTGTCTTCCACCATTAAGTTAGGTTATGTACACTCTACTACCAAACATATCTAGTCACCATTGGGATTTGAGAAATCTGAATTATACATACTGTACACATATCAGAAGCAGGTACAAAAGCAACTGTATCCATGCTAGAAGTAAGCAATTTGATGAAATATATAATAGATGGATCTAGCATTACACTTAGCAACTTCCAATGGGAGCCATCATAGGATGCCAAATTAGCAATCGATCTGATCAAGCTATTCCTTGCAACTGCAAAACCCCAATTCAGCAGTGGCTGATGCAATCACCAAATGGAAATGTCATGGTAGTACTACAGCTGGGAAATGTTCAAGTATACTGCAGAAACTGACGGAAAGAGACTGAAGGCACTCAGAAGAGTGGCATGTACATCCTGTCAGTCCTCATCAAATATTATAAACTGAGAGTTCAGGGAGACCACAGGAACTGACAATAGTACAAGGATGATATGTGGGAAGCTGCACAGCAGATTTAGATTTTGCTGAAAACCTGCAGCACACAAAACAAATATCACAGCATGCAATGGACAGTATCAACTTGCCTGGCACGCAACTTGTAATTGACCTCTGGAACACTGGAAAGCTGTGCTGTGGAGTAAAGAATCAAGGGATACAGTTTACCAATCTGATTACCATGTTTTGGTCTGGCAGATGCTGGAGAATGTTATCTCGCAGTGTGTGTCACCAAAATGTGAATTTTGGCTGAGGTGCTGTTACTGTCAAACCATTTCTTGTGATTTGGACCCGGCTCAGTAGTAATTCTTGGAACAACAACTGCCACAAGGAATACATGGACAATTCTGCTCTTCTAGCACTGTGACCCTCCATTTACTGCTGCCACAGTGAATGGTAAAAGAGCACTGTGGCAGCAGTAAATGGAGGGCCCTTTCCTGTTTCAGCATGACAAGGTCATGCCTCACTGCACAGCCTACAGGGACTTGATCTAAAGAAATGGGTGTGCAAAAGTTTCAGCAGACTATTAGCAGTTCCAAATTTAACCACACTGAAAACCTTTGGAACAAAATGGAACATCAGCTCCCAGCCAGGCCAACATGTCAGCAAGCAATAACTAAATTGACCACTGCGTTGAAGGAGAATGGACCAAAATACCATCTTCTTGTTATCCAAAATCGATCTAGAGTCCACAGATAATAATACAGTGTGTAAAATTAAGGCCAAAATTGGGTCAACACATTAATAGTTAATACATCAATAAAAGATGTCCAGACACTTGCATGTTCTTTGAAACATGCAAGTGTCGGTTACTTTTGGCAGCATTGTGTGTTCTGCAATTACAGGCATAACTCATAAACAAAATAAAAATTCAGAATATACAAAAAAAATCCTGTTTATTTATTATTAAAAAAATAAAAATAATTTTTTATATATTTTATAATTTTTGCAATTTTTTTATATTATGTAAATCAAAAAATATAATTTTCTTTTTATGAAATTTCCTTTTATTTTAACTACTAACCTGATACTGAGCTCTAAGTGAAGGAAGAAGGGCAGCTCCTATGGTTAAACTGTCCAATATGATACTAAACTGGATTACAATTGGTTTAATAAGATCGTGGCCATTTGAGGGAACACGATGCTGAAATGGTGCTTCCCAGAGTGGCTGTGGTGAGTGGGATGATGTAGCATATTCATCTAACTGACGGCTGTAAAAGGACAAAACAGAGTTTCACAAATGGCATTTAAATAACCTTAGCAAAGGCCTAACTTTTTATTTAATAAGGTTAAGTGCATAAATGAAAAAGAAAGTTATTTTGTGCTTTCAGTTTCCAAATGACCAAACATTAATTTAAAATAATTTTAATATATCTTTCAGTTTTTAAAAGATAAAAATAAATGAAACAGATTTAAAAAATAATAACAGGCCAGTTGTAAAACTAAACTCAAAGCCAATTAAAATTCATAATAAAAATTCTACATCTGATGATAATGGTGGTGGTGGTGGTGATAAAACTTGATATAAAACTGGATAATAATAAAAAAATGCTTTCAATGTCTATTTTTGATATATAAGAACAAAATAGAATGAACCAGAGCTATAATGTTACCTCAATATGATACACAGAACACTTCCGTATGATACCCTCCAGAAATTAAAATGAAAACAATTAAAAAATCGAAAATCTTACATTACAGTAAGAAATAATTTACAATAATTAAAAATCAAATGAACACAATTAAAAATCAATTTAATGCAATTAAATTATGCAATAATATTAATTTTTAATAATTAATCATTTTAATTGCGTTAAATTGGTTTTTAATCAAATGTGGTCATTTGATTTTATGCACTAATGTTAATTTTTAATAATTAATAATTTTTAATTGCATTAAATTGATTTTTAATTGTGGTCATTTGATTTTAAATTATTGTTAATTATTTCTTACTGAAATGAAAGATTTTTTAATTGTTTTCATTTTAATTTCTGGAGAGTATCATACGGAAGTGTTCTGCATATCATATTGAGGTAAACTTTTATTCTTTTACAAATAAGAACAAAATAAAAGTTTCACAAAGTTTAATTTCTATCACTGGTCAAAGATCTTGCAGTTTATGTACTTATTTTACCTAGTTCTGGAAGGCTGGCATGTTGCTCTGAGTTCTTGAAGTGTTGTGGACAATTGCCTACTACTTCGTGTCATCATCCCATGAAGTACAACTGGATGTTGAGGAATATCAATGCTGACTGGTCCAATAGTAAGCAAAGCTGAATTACGATCTTTACCTTTTTTATTCTGACTTGAATACAAAGCTTGCGATTTTCCTACAGTCATCTTCACTACAGTTCTAAAATATAACAAAACAAAAAAAAATTACTGTTTCAGTCTAGTAATAGCTGGGAAAATCAGTTAAACTGGTTATTATATATTGATTATAATTTACAGATCATTCTGAAATTTCCCACGATTATAATTAATCTCTATTTATCTATTTAGCAATAGATAAATAGAGATTGTTACATTTTACATTACATTCAGTCACACACATAATATATATAATGAATGTAAAATTTACAACTACCTTATAATTGAAAGATATCCAGAAGAAAATTATAATTCACACTGATGTGATATTTATACTACACGTATATCCTATCTATACCAAAGCACATGTGCTTCGATTTGCTCACAGAGAAATAGCTTCTATTTTTTTGCTATGCATACATGGCCGATGTTAGATGCATATATTACTGTTGTACCAGTATCTGCTGTAGGTACACAGCAGATACTTAGATAGTTATGGAGTGTAGAACGTAAAAAGTTAGAAAATTTAATATTATATAGTAAATAGGTTTTTTTTTGTGTTTCTTAGTGCTAGAAACTAGTTCATTGTATGTGAAAAAAAAAAACAGGCGTAGAGCTGTAAATAATATACTGCTTGACAAAATTAATAGAACAAAATGTTTTTCATGAATATTTTATTGTGAACAGTGTCACTGAAGGAAAATAGATGATATAAAATGCAACCTGGCAAGCAAATTCTGAGTATCCAATAGAAATTGATCTACCACCTTACAGAGTCACATATTATGCAAATTATTCATGCTTATAAAAAAATGAGTTGCCTGACTACACCACTTCATTCCCATTTTTGGCTTGCTCAATGGGATAGCCACATCTCCAGTGCTTATGATGGCAAATCATCATCGTTGAGATGACTCTTTGAGATGGCAGGCTATTAGTATAAGTATTAATAATGGCCATAAGGTGCAAGGAAGCCTAAGACTTATGCTTATGCTGTTGGATGGCTTGAAGCCAGGCAGTTACAGCGGGAGTTGGCACGACAATGCTACTGCACATAGAGCTCAAGTGGCGGAGGAATATCTTGAAACTGAAGATATCCAATAACTGCCATGGCCATCATGATCACCAGACTTAAATCCAATCAAATATGTGTGAGATACCCTTGGGCGTTGTATTGCATGCAGACAGCCAACCCCTCGGTCAATTGCTGAGCTTAGCACTGGTGGAAAAATGCCACAGAATCTTATAGACAACCTTATATCGAGCATGGTTCACTGCTGTCAGGCCTGTTTAGCCATTGGATGGAATCATATGCCATACTGATTTCATGTGACCATATTTTCGAGCATCTTGTATGAACTTTTGTAATGTGACCTTTTTGGTTATTTTCATACAACCCCTCTAAATATCCCTTATACCTGTCCAAAATTTCTCACTGTCTCCTCATTTCATTGTTATTCTATGGTAACATCACCATGCCAAATTTTGTCTTGCTTCATCATAAGCTGCATGGGTTACATTACGTGTTCTGTTAATTTTTCAAGCAATGTAGTTCAAAGAGCTCAGAAAATTAATGCAAAGAAGATGCTTATTGTTTGTTTGTTGTTTGGTTTTTAGGAGCATTAGCAACTAAGGCTATATTGCTCTGGGAGATATGCAGTGATTATTCCCTGACCTTTCCACATCCTCCGTATTTGGTGGTCAGGGTCTCGAACCCCAGTCTAATCAAGAAGCGTGTGCTACGCACTGCTGCTCCTGCCCACCTGGCTACAGAGGCGCCAAAGAAGATGCATTCTTACTACATGGCTGAGGGCTTTCAATAATAAAGTTTCTGTTTCTAGCTTTTGCTTACAGTGACTTTTTTATAGTCTGAAGCTTTAAGGCCAGAACTTTGCAAAGTCCCATTTTGAATTATGAGGCATTGGAGAACTTTACACTGCACACTCAAAAACTGCCTTTACTTCTATTAGAAAAAATTACAAATCCTGTTCGGATATTTTGTGGTACTTTCTGTTCTACTTCATCAGTAACTGGGATGCTGTTTCTACAACAGCATCAATTCAAACACATTATTTTTCAACAATGATGTGAAATACTAATTAAACCTAAGAGAATAAAGATTTTGTATACTGAAACATAACTTTATAAAACACAATTAAAGACAAAAGCAAACAAAGACTTTTGATATGCTAGATATGCCTAAAAGAATCAATGAAAAAAGTGACCATACATAAAACACAATGTTAATTTTTTCCTTTATTTTATTAGGGCTAAAAGTATTTCTCTGAGAGAATCACACAGAAGAAAATCTAACAAGGAAAGCATCCGCTCTATTCCCCCACCTCCACACCTTAAGAATGAACCAACCTTTTCTAAATTTAAAATCATGGGAAAATATCTGAAAAATAATCATATTTATTTGTTATATATATTTTTTTTGCTTCAATATATGTTGTTGGTGTATCAGCTACTTAGGCTATAATGCACTGCTTCAATTGCAGAGGAGTGCAGATGACTGCAAGTGAAATTTGCTACAGGTTTTGGCAAGTTTTAACTAGCTAGATATGCATATAGCAGGGATGGTCAACAAGTCTATTGCGATCTACCAGTCAATCGTCACTTTAATTTCGGTAGATCACGACGAATTTAAAATATATATAAAAATAGATTAGTCAAAATCTAAATGTTATTATTATTATGCACCCCACTGCATATGCTTATTAAAATCCGTTGAACCACATGACCACTCTTGTCACTGTGCAACCGCTAGGCTTGTCAACTAAAAATTCACACAGTTACATTGTGGAGAGCATAGGGTATGTGTTGAATTCTTATTTAGCTTACTTAATATTAATAACTGGACAGTACTTATACATTAATTTAATACCCTTTGATTAAAAATAAATACTACAAAAAAGAGTAAAACGTATCATTTTCAGCAAGAGTGGGAACTAGAATACTTTTTTGTAATGATAAAAGAAAAATGTTGTTGTTATTTTACCATGGCTATACCCAAAAAAGGAAATTTAAAAGGGCACTTCAACGCACTCCGTGGTAAATAGCAATCGGATTTTCCACCTAACAGTGACCTTAGAAAAAAATAAATTAAAATAACTTAAATCCAGATTATTCGCACAACAAAATTTCTTCGTGACACCTAACTTACAATCTAAAGCAGAAACTGTAGCATCATTTAAAGTGAGTCATCTTCCTGCAAAAAAATGCAAACAATTTTCTGATTGTCAATTCATCAAAGATCCATTTTTATAAATAACAGATTCTCTTCTTGAAAATTTTAAGAACAAAAATGGAATTAAAAGTGCTCTTCAAGATCTGCAATTATTATGTTGAAATACTGTGATGCGACACATTGAAAAAAATGAGTAAAAATGTGAGCAGACAATTGCGTGCTCATATTGCTAATTGTGTGTCCTTTTCTTTACAACTGGATGAATCTACAGACATCAGTGATGCAGCTCAATTGCTCGTTTTTTCTTCATATAGTTTTCGATGATTCTGCCACTAGAGAAGAACTGCTGGGTATGGTTTTGTTAAAAGAAAGAACTAGAGGTCTTGATATATTTAGCGCATTAAAAAATTTTTATTGAAAAAATTAAATTACCACTATTTCAGCTCATATCAATAACAACAGATGGAGCCAAAATGATGACAGAGCATCTTAATTTCGCATTGTGCCAAAAGGATGATGGATTCCCAGATTTTTTGAGTTACCACTGTATCATCCACCAACAAGTGTTAGTCAGCAAAAGATTAAATACTAAAAGTGAAAATTTGCGCAGTTACATTGTGGAGAGCATAGTGTATGGCGTCGAATTCTTATTTAGCTTACTTAATATTAATAACTTAATTATGGACATAGCTTTCAAAATCATGAATTCCATCAGAGCACAATCTCTTCAAAGGAGACTTTTCAAAATGCAACTCGATGAAAATGAATGAGATCTGATATTACACACAGATCTCACATCTGTGGCTAAATCGGAGTAAGTTTCTACAGAGATTTCGAAATTTGCTGAATGAAATTTAAAAAATTGTTGATCAAAGGGGAGATGATTATCAGTAGCTACAAGATAAGGAGTGGTTGTATGAGCTGGCTCTTCTGGCAGATTTTACTGGTAAATTAAGCGACCTGAATTTGGAATTACAAGGTAAAAATAAAAATGTGGTGATATATTAGTAGTATTTCTGCATATAAATATCAATTTTTGGCAATGGCTAAGGACCTAAAAGAACAAAAATTCAATCATTTTGCAAATATATATTGTTTTTGAATTTAATAGTGAGAAATGTTTCTGAAATTGAGAAAGTTGTGGATGATTTTTAAACCAGATTCAGCGATTTTAAAACAACTGAAGAAATTGTTCAATATATTTCTTATCATTTAATGTCGACTTAGATACGAAACAAATTGCAGAAAAAAATCGCTGAGTTTTTCACATGGAGGAAATATTACTTGAAAATGAAATTAATACATTGCAAAACGATATCTTCCTAAAAGCCAGATCATCAGACTTTTGGAAATATATTTGCCAAGAAAAGTACCCAACTGTAAAAAAATGTGCAGTAAACTTTTAAACTGCTGTTTTGGTTCTACATATCTATGTGAATTGGCCTTTTCGTATTTGAAACAAACAAAGACCAAGAATTGCTCTACTCTTACTAACTTGCATACAGAAGATTCTTTACTGTTGGCCTTATCACAGTATATCCCCGATTTTGAAAGGTTTGCAGATGACATGAAGACATGAACTTAACATAAATTAAAAATTTATGTATGTATGAATTTAAAATAAGAATTCTGAGTTGTATTTAATTTTAAAATTTATAAACGTTTTTCAATATGATTAACTTTTTTTTTTTTAACCATGTGCAATGAAACTTGAGATGGTAGATCACGGCGCATTTTGAAGAAACAAAGTAGATCACATCATAAATTAAGTTGGCCACCCCTGGCATATAGTAATGCTAACAGCTACACATAAGAATATTACAAGGGGGATTCAAAAATGAGTTGTAGTCACCCAGAAGTAGTAGTAGTAGAAAGTTGATTTTTTTTTTTTTTTTGTTTAATACCTTGAAATCACTATAGCAACCACACAAATTTTGGTTTCAATCTGACAATTCAGTTTTTTTCTTTGCAGCAATGAATGAAGTGAAGTGTCACAATGGATAAAATATTCCACTTTATCCATTGTGGATACAGAAACAGATCCATTATGAATACAGAATACAGATCAGTGATTCAGTTCCTCTTCCAGCAAGGCAAATACCCAAAACAATCCAAGAAGAAATGGTCGTTGTTTATGGAAACAACTGACCAGGTTACCATGTTGCTTGACATTGGTATAAACAATTCAAATGTAAAATAACCTCAGTGCATGATGAAGAAATCTCAGGGTGCTGCAACAGAAGAGCACTGCAAAAACTGAGGCATTAATCCTGAAAGACTGCCATATTAGCATCAAAGAACTAGCTACAGAGCTCCAAATTAGTGTAGGGTCTGTGGAGAACATCATCCATCAATGGTTGCATATGATTAAAGCATCTGCTATATGGGTTCTCATACTTCTTCAAAACATTGTGCCCTTTCCTTCTTCTTCTTACCAGAAGAAGAAAAGGGTACAATGTGCACATGAAATGTTGTTGATGTGCCAAGAAAAGTAAGGAGGTTTTTTCATTGCAAGTCACCATGGATAAAACTTGAATCCATCACTATGATCCTGAAACTAAACAAATGTCAAAACAATGGAACCATGCAGAATCACCACTCCCCCAAAAAGCAAAGGTGCAACTAAGTGTTGGCAGGGTGATGCTGTCAGTTTTTTGGGATCAATATGGTGTAATACTAAAGATTACCTTCAAAAGAACCATACTGTACTGAAAAGTATTATTATTATAACCACCTCATAAAGCTACATGTTGCTATAAAAGAAAAAAAGTTGAGGAAAGCTGTCAAAAGGTGTGCATCTGCTCCACGATAATACCCCTGCACATTCCTCACATGCTGCAGTGGCGTCTCCGTAGCCAGGTGGGAAGGAGCAGCAGTACGTAGCACACGCTTCTTGATTAGACCAGGGTTCGAGCCCATCACCACTAAATATGGAAGATGCGGAAAGGTCAGGGAATGACCATCGCATATCCCGGAGCAATATGGCCTTAGTTGCTAATGCTCCTAAAAAAAAAAAAAAACCATGCTGCAGTGAAGTGTGCCCACGAATGTACCTTCCACTCTAAGATTTCTTCTGCTAATATTTGCCCTGAAGTCCTTTCTTCATGGATTAGACTCTGCTGCTGATGATGAGGTGATTTCTGCTGCCAAGTCATGATTTCAAGGACAGTCAGAAAACTTCTACAAAATTGGCCTGCAGAAGTGTATTGAGAGGTGGCAAAAATGTGTCATTTTGTTGATGACTATGTTGAAAAAGTGTAATACAGGCAGTTCTCGCTTTACGAGTTTTCACCTTACAAGTTCCCGGGTTTACGAGTTTTTCCCCCCCAAGTATCAAGTATCAACAAAATCGAAAATATCAACATTAATTGCAAAAAATGAATGCTAAACATTCATAAATACCACATTCCAAACCACTGTATTGTATAGCTACACGTGTGTAGCTATACAATACAGTGTACCCCACTTTACGATATTAATCAGTTCCAGAGATACCATCGTATCATTAAAATATCGTAATGTGAACCCAATAACACACTGTTTTTTGATAATTCGTTTCAAGATCTCAGAAGTTGAAATTTTCACTGTATAACTAAGCTACAGTATTTATCTCTCTAAAATGTCATTTTTAAGGTCACGAGCTTGACCTTAAGGCCATATAAAAGGTCGTGAGCATGGTTTGTAAACTGTATTAGTTACCAATTCAAATCATTAAAATGCACTACACTTTCATCATTATCATATGTTCTGTTATAAGAATCAGTTTTAAACGCCTTTGTGATATTTTTCTAAAGCACATTTCTGGAGGTCACGACCATAAAACTATAAAAACAATTTGCACTTTCCGGTTTACTGGACTTTTCTGTTACTGTAAGCAATTATAAACGGGTAGTAAACTTGATCTTCTTGCATTTGCGAAAATACCGATAGCTGGAACTGTGTGGTTTTTTGTATTATTATGATGAAATGTGTTTCCCCTTTACTGAAATCTTCAATCGTATAAAAAAACATAAATAAATTTTCAGAATCTTCTCTTCGTTCCTTTTTTTAAAGCTTCGTAAACTTTAAACTTGCTACTCCACGCAAATCATGTTGATTGCAATTTGTGTGTGCCGTTAAAAAATGCTTATGCATGCAATCATGAAATTTATAATTAAAAAAGAAGATTGTCTTGGAAACAAACGCCTCTTGAAACATTTCTGAAGACGATGACTCCTTGTGCAACAAACCACCGAGTGCCGAGCCAATAATGAGTGATCGACGAGTGTGCATTTAGTCGATGATGATGAAGAATAAACATTCTTTAACATTTGTAAGTCATAAATAATTTCTCTATTATTATAATTTGCTTGATTTTACAGGCTACATTTTCATTTCTTTGGATAAATCAATCATTGTATAAACAAACTAATTAGCTCTTGATTTTTTAAGGAGTCCTTATGTGCTGTAATGTAATAACTAGATCGTATGTATAGCTTAGCTTAATTTTTAACAAACTAATTAGCTAACTAATTTCATTGTTGAGAACGTAACCCCTATTTTTAACCTTATATCCATGAGAAATCAATTACCGCTTTATGAGTTTTCGCTTTACAAGAGCGATAGGAATGAATTTAACTCGTAAAGTCAAGAACTACCTGTACATGGTGTTTGTTTCAACCTTCTATCACCCTTCTTCAAACTTCTGGGTGAATACAAATTTTTTTTGAACTCTCCTCATATAGTCCCTCATTTTTTTCTTTTCCATGTAGTCTACATAATGATTCTTTATGAAAAGCAGTGTAAGAATTATTTTTAAAATTGTTTCAAAATAATTCTGAGATTTTTTTGAAGATTTTAAACTAATTTTGGTATGCTGCTCTAAAGTTGTTGTTGTTTGTTAGATTTATCGGTGCATCAGCAACTTAGGCTATAATGCACTTGCTCTAAAGTAAGCCATCACAAAAATTTAAAAATGTAATCCTTGAATTTTGATCAAAATTCATGACCAACTGAGTGGCAATTTTTACCAACTCCTTATGGAGAATATGACAGAAGTTCTTTTTCCTGTTGTAGGTTATCATTGATGTTTCAGTAAAATTAGACTGGATATGTGCAAATATATCTTCTTTATGAGAATAGTTCAAAGGATGATGTGGGTAACAACAGATCTTAAGTCTGACCTCTGTGCCAGAGAAAATAAATGGAAACAATAGTTTAAGAAGAAATGCAAACTCATCTTGAGAGGAATGAAGTCATAAAGCAATCAGGGCATGCATTTATTAAAGGCAGATCATGCCTGACTAATCTGATAATCTACAATGAGGTTTCTACAAGGAAACTGGACACCAGTAATAATTTTGACATTGCACACTTACATTTCGGTGAAGTTATTGATACCATACCACATGTATGATGGTGGTAGAAACTGGAGCAAGGTATCATTAGGAGCAAGTTACTAGTATGGATAAAGGAATGGATAAATGGCAGGAGATAGAGTGGTTTTTAAATATCCATTTCTCTTCATGGACCAATACGATGAGAGGGGATACCACAATGACACTGATGGGCCCTTACTGTTTTTAATATTTATTAATGATACTACTTCAAGAATATCTACATAAACTAAATTAATTGGTTAAAAAGTGGTAATACCCAGAATAACACACCATTTAGGTAGCAATAATCCGAGAATAATACACCATTTGGTTAAGAGTAAACTCACAATAACATATCATTTGGTTAACAGTATTTCCAGAATAACATACCATTTGAGTATCACCAAATTCAATGTAGTTGATGAGGAAAGAGCTCTAGGAGTAACTGTGGTCTGACATAAAATTTTCTGAGTAGAGCAGACAAGCTGCTAGAACAGCCTATGGGATCTATCTGCAGGGACAAAGAGGTAATTACTCCATTGTATAAAGTTTGCAGTATTCCAGACCAGATTTGGTCTTCCAATGACCAATTAATAATTGTTCTCTTCATTTTAGGAAGGCCACAGATCTGGTGGAAATGGTGTAGAGAAGAGCAACAGGATTACTGGAGCACAAAAAGCACAAGAATATTCTTACCAAGAAAGACTGGGGTTCTACAAATTACAATCGCTGGAAATTAGGCAACAGCATGGAGACCAAACTGAAGTGTATAATGCACAAAAGGTCAAGGCACATTTACTCCCTCTTAGATGACATGCATAAGAGAACATAAATTTAAATTGAAAAAGGATGGTTGCAAAGAAATTTGCATTCAGGCAAAGAGTAGTAAATGATTGTTGGAAAAATTCCCAGTGTTGTGGAAGTGGGTAATTTGGATAAACTGAAAGGTTTGGACATATTATTAACAAGAATGGATAAATGACATGGATAATTTTTTTTTTTTTTTTTTTTTTTTTTGGAAGGAGGGTGCTATGTAAGCGTTGCTTCCTTGCATCATGCTACCAATACTAATACTAAATGGGACAGTTAAATGTAAAAATACAATCCCAACCTATCTCAAATCTTCATGAATATAATGATTTAACATAGGTTGAAATGAAAATAGCTACAACTATTGTTGGTGACAATAACCTTCCTTTTCACAAAGTAACAAATTTCTCTCTAACTAACATCTATCACAAAAATTTATTATAAGATCTTCATTAGCTGAAGTTTCTGACTTATAACAAATTGGAAATTTCACCATACAAATAATAATATTCTTGATCTAATATTTAATTTGGATCCATCATTAACATCTGACTATAAAAGTATTATTTCCCATTTTATATTTATAAAAATTCATCCCCCATCTAGCTCAACCTTCTGTCATGTCCAAAGTTATCCTTCAATACCAAATTTTTTAATATTCCTGATGCTGTTTAATTGCTGAACATCATTCCATGAGTTTTGATCTTAAAATAACCAAGTGATCATGCTGTTAGTTTCCTGTCTGAAATGCAATGTGATTGAACACTGAAAAAGTTTGGAGGAACAGTGAATGTGGTGCTACAACTGAAACATAAAAATATCCCAATGAGATTACTAAACAACAATAGTTCCCAAAGTGTGGATTGCAAAATCTGTTTATCTGTTTAACTGTAAATCTGTTTAACTTGTTCTGGAAGATGTGGTGACACATGTAATTTGTGAAATATTTTAAAGTGGCACATGAAATTTAGGAAATATTTTAAGGGGGGGCACAAGTTTTAAAATTTTAAGAACTCCTGCTATAGAAGCATAAGTAAATGCTATAAAGGCCTTTGTGTCAATATAAAAAATACTATAATGTTTAACATGGAATAAAACCCCTTCATGTAGGATTATCCCAACCTTTTCAATCACTCTTACGAATACTTGCAGGTTAGACAAATAAAATTTCTCTGTAAATGGTAATACAGTAGACTGTTGAAATAAAGGCACATTAGAAAACCAGCACATTGAGATGGGATGTATACATACAGTGCAGATAACTAAATAAGTAAATGTTCTTGTTTATAAGCCGGCATGACCACCAGATCAGTGGAGTTTACAATAAATCATCAATATAAATGTTAATCATATTTAGTATTCATGGGCTTGAACTCCGGTCCACTCAAAGAGCGAGTGCTACTGCACCTGCACACCCTTACCACTCGGCTACGACAGATGTCTCGCAGTGCTGAAAAAAGAAAACGCCAAGTCATGTGATTACTGTATTTGTTTACGTTCACCACTTTGAAAGTGAACTCTGTACTGATATCACCGATTTTACCACTGTTTTACATTTATTTTAAATTAAAAACCCCTCACTATGGCTCCTAAAGTTAATAAACCTCATACAGAGAAGAAAAGAAAAACGCTTAGTGGCAAACTTGATATAATCCAAACTACAGGTGACCCCCGCTTAACGCTGATCGTTCGTTCGGGAAAAACAGAGCGCTAAGTGAATCCTCGCTAAGCGAGCGCCGCTTTCCCATAAGGTAACATATGCATTTGTGAGCTGCAGTCGGTGCCATAGGATATTTCCTAATCAATAATAAACGGTAATGAAAAGATGCACAAATGTCGGTCAAAATATTTAATATTCAAATATTTGCACATATAAAATATTCTGCATTACATACGTATAATTATGTGGTAACTACTTGAGTCTCAAAAGTAAACAAAATTCCAATTAAAATAATGAATTTAATTGATTTAATTTAATGGATGAATTTAATCATGAAAAATGTGTGGATTTTGAGTTGAACTTTGGCCCTCTTCCAAATAAACTAAAAGGGGTATTAATTTTAAATGGCCCGCAGCGTTACCACCCAACAATAAAGTCAACCGATCCTTCGCCGCTTTGAAACTTGGCATATTTTTTGTTCTTTCAATATGAAACTTCTTTTAGGCATTCGTTTCCACAAAAGTCCTGCTTCATCTATGTTAAAAACTTGTTGAGAAGTATAACACATAATACCCCTCTTCAATAATTTTAACAAGTTCTTTTTTGAAAGTTTCGGCTCCTTAATCTGCACTAGCGGCTTCTCCCGGGATTTTAAATCTATTCTACCAGTTTTAAATGGTTCCACATTTTTTTTTTTTAGGCGAGTTTTCTTCAGATCATCGTATTGGGTAATCTCTTTCTCTCTCTCTCTCTCTCTCTCTCTCTCTCTCTCTCTCTTTTTAATATTTAACTTAACTGAATTCTGCATTGGAATATTATCTTCAAAAAATTAGTCTTTCCATTTCAATCCTAATAGCCGGTCTAGTCCTAGTTGCTTGCAGTGGAACAGCTATCTTTCCCGCTACTAAAATTAATTCTTTATTTTTTCATAATTGTTCTTACAGTTAAATTTGCGAGTCCTAAATTATGGCACACATCCGCTTGTCGTTGACCGGAATCGATTCGCTTCAAAACGTCTAATTTAATTTTCAAATTCAGTCTTTTTCTTACATTTATAGTCTTCGTACCGCGCCCAGACGTTGTTGCATTTTCATTCCTGTCGGTCATTATTAGCTCTTCGAAAATATAACTGCGTTGGTTGAATTAATTATGATACAATGTTCAAGTAAACTGTCCGTTACGCACGATGTCTAATACTGTACTGAGTGATGACTAACTAGACTTCGGATAAATGCATATAATGCAAATATTACAAGCAATATATTTGATCATTTTTAAAATGTTGATCTCGGAACTATGTAACAAGTGACTACTTAAATTAGCGTGAGAGAAAATTTCACTGAGCGTGGGAAATTGCTCAAGTCGGCGTGGGAAACGTTTTAATGCTGTTTTGCTATTCATTTTCAAGCTATCGACTCCATCAAATGAAACGATTTCGTTAAATATGTCAAAAATGTAATCTGTAAAAGAGCGTTATAGTGATCTGTGACAGCGTTATAGTCAGATACAGGTTATAATATAAGAACAGCGTTATAGCGAATCAGCGTAAAGCGAACCGCGTTATAACGGGGGCCTGCTGTATTACATTAGGTTCACCCAGAATGCTAATTCATATACCCATGTGTATTGTGTCTGTAAATTGCATGTGTTCTGTGGTTGATTTGCCTGTTTTGCTGGACGAAAAACCCCAGTTTCCGGGGGTAAACTTTGCTATCTACACCTGAGATCCACTAACTCAGCCACAGAGTGAAAAAAGCCAATAAAAGCTCCTTGCATCATCTACGAGATTCAAACCTGGGCCTTTTCCACCAGTTGTGGGGAGGATGGTGACGATACCAATGTGCTACTCGCACAAACTAAACTTCATATAATAAAGAAAATAGAACGGGGCTTAGGCAGAAGTGTATTAATGGCAGAATATAACACTGGATTACCTACATGTTTGTTTGTTTTTTTATGTGCAGTTAATAAAATTGCATTCTTAATCTCTATTTCTTATTTGGCCTCATTATTTCTGCATTAAATACATTAAAAATAAAACTTTCTAAATAACAGAAGAATCAAAATAACGGCACCTTGAATCACCGAAGGTGCCATTATTTCGTAAGTCTACTGTACTTGATACAAGAGTCCTATATAAACTCTTCATTGACAACTTATTCAGTACACAGTGAAAAACCTAAAGCAAAAGATCAGTAAGTTTCCCCTTGTAAGTACGTCAGAGCCCGAAAATATCTCTCTCTCTCTCTCACACTCACACACACACACACACCATTTCCTTCCAATAATGTGTACAAACCTTCCTGAAATTCAAATTATCCACCACACAACTAGGTGTGGAGGTAAACAGTTTGAATACATTATATAATATAATATAATATATAATTATATATAATAATATTATCTGCAACAACTGATTACTCTTTGTCTGAATAAAAATGTCCATATCTGTTCTGCAACCATCCTTAGACAATTTAAATTTATTGCTTTGTGTATATTTCATCTTTAAAAAAGTAAAAATGCCAACAGTAATTAGTTTAATTAACCCTTTTAAAGTTATTACACTTCACACAGGTAACCATGCAGATGACTAGTTTCTAGAGATGGTAATTAACAGAATCCCAGTCATTCTTGGAAAGAATGAGCCTCTGAACTAAGCATGCTGTTGTGCTCATGTCTACATCCTTTCCAACAGGTCTATGTCCATGCTAAAAGGAGTTTCCCATATCTGTATACACTGTTCCAGATTTGGACTAACCACTATCCTATACAATGGGATGATTACCTCTTTGTCAATATAAAAATATATTAACATTTTTACCTGCAACCTGTTATTTTCTTTTCTTTTCATTTTGCTCTGTGGCACAATACTTTACTGAAAACCTCTTTGTCCTTGCTGGAAAAATTCCTGTATATCATTGACAGATCCCCATGGGCTGTTCTATCAGCCTGTTTCCACTGCTCAGAGATTTAATGTCAGACTGCAAAATTACTCCCAAGTTTTTTCCTTATCAACTACTTTGCGTTTGGTGCCACACAAATGGTATGTTATTATGAAATTATTGCTACCCAAATGCAGTTTCTTGCATTCATCACTATTAAACCTCAGATGCCATTTTACAGCCCACCTGCTTAGTTCATCTAGATCCTTTTGATGTGGCATACCCAGATTACTGTCATTAATGACTATGAATACCTTAGTTTCATCAGTAAACTTAGGCAACAAACTTGAAATACCTACATGAATATCATTAAGAAAAATAAAAAGAGGTAAGGAATCCAATGCTAACCTCTTTGGAACCCACTCATCATATTAGTTCATGAAGAACAGTAGCCATTTATAATCATTCTTTTTCTCCTACCACTTAACCATCCCTTTACCCATAGTAGTAGTAGCCTGGTACTAATGCCCCATTGCTCAATTCATACAAGTGTACATGTTGCACAAAGGATTTACTGAAATCTAAGTACATGATGTCAAAAATTATTCTTTGCATCGAGTTCCTCTGTTCCCCTCAAACTTTTTCAAAAGGTGCTTCAGTCATTAACTCAACACATTTTTTTGCAGTATTCTCTGTGGATGGCAGCAACAAATGTGGTTGGTCAGTTACTTATCGATCTGCCATGTTTAAGATCAGTCTGCAGAAATTTCTGCAGTTCACCTATTATGCTCCAAGCTGTTAGCATTCTTATTATTAACTAAAATATACTTGAGTTGATTGCGTGTTTTTATTTTAATAAAAGCATTTCTTATATTATTTTCTGCCTTTATCTAAAATCCATGTTTTTATTTCTGGGGGAGGGAACTAATTAAAGTCTGTCGTGAATGAAGGGTGATATTTCTCAAATGCTGTGTGATGCTGGGTCAGGATTGCTGCAATGATACACACTGTCTTTCAGGTAACCCCAGAGTAGTGCTGTGAGAAATGATCCACTCATCACCCTTTCAGTAGTAAAACGCTGTTGCAATAGTTCTTGTACAGCTCTCACAATATGAAGAGGTACTCCACCTTATAAAAACTATTGTTTCTGGGCAATCTCACTATTTCAGTTGTAGAGCAACAACAGTTTCTAACAGTACTTGGGTGGTAACTGAAAATGTTACAAATCCAATAGGAAAGTTTTATTCAGAAAAAGAATAAGTTGATAATGCAGTTAGCATGAAACTACATCAAAGAGTAACCTTAATTGCATATAAGGGAATTCACTGCAATGCAAAGAGTAACCCTGATTCAAATTCTGCAGGTTTTGCCTTAAGTCACACAGTCCCATTTAATTTGAAATGGGCTTCATTTCTTCAATGGATGTTTCTTGGGCACTTGATCCATAATAGCAAATATCAGTCATCTTTCCTCATCAGGAACTTGGGTGTTAAGATAGGGACTTAATAGGGAATATATCATCAGGGACTTGGGTGTTACTTGGGTGTTATGGAGGAAACGGACTTGGGTGTTACAATACGGTCAGACATGAAATTCTCTGAACATTGTAAACAGGTTGTAAGGAAGGCCCATGGTGTCCTATCGATGATCTATCAAACTTTTGCAAGTAGAGATAGGGACGTGATAATCCCATTATATAAGGCTTTTGTTAGACCACACTTGGAATACTGTGTTTAAGTATGGAGACCGCACCTAAAGAAAGCAACGAGCTTCTTGAAAGGGTGCAAAGACGGGTAACTCACCTGGTGAGATCGGCAAAAGGGCGTCCTTATGAAGAAAAACTTCAAATATGTGGGTTGCAGAGTTTAGAAACTAGACACCTTAGAGGAGATTTGATTGAGGTGTTTATGGCTCTGAGTTATTTATTTGGTTTTTTTTTTTTTTTAGGAGCATTAGCAACTAAGGCCATATTGCTCCGGGGATATGCGGTGGTCATTTCTGACCTTTCCGCATCCTCTGTATTTGGTGGTCACGGGCTTGAACCCCGGTCTGATCAAGAAGCGTGTGCTACGCACTACTGCTCCTGCCCACCTGGCTACGGAGGCACCAAGGCACTGAGAGGTATCAGTAAAATGAATGAGGATGAAATTTTCAAGATTATAAATGATGCTAGAACTAGGGGACATAAATTCAAGTTACGGGGGGGGGGGATGTTTAGATTGGACTGCAGGAAGTTTTATTTTAGCCAGCAAGTTGTAAATTACTGGAATAGGTTGCCTACATGGTGGTAGAGGCTGACAGTTTGGGGATATTAAAAGGTCATCTGGATAGTACCTTCGGGTGAGGGACGCGCATAGGATTATAGGTTTAATTTCCTTTTCTTTTATTAATTATTATTATTTATTTATTTATTATTTTTTTTTTTTATCATTGTTTTATTCGGGGTTTTTTTTTGGCTGGTGCAGCACAAGCCATAGGTTTTCTTGCACCATGCAGCCAATTACTAATACTAATCACCAATAGTTGCCTGCTGTGAAATTTGTATGAGTAGAACCACAAAGCATTACACAACACCTTACAAGCTGTCTTGATATCCAGCCATCTTGATGTCACATGTGTCTTCTGGTACACCAATCCCAACTGCAGTAGCACCGTTGTTGTTTTGGTTTTTAGGAGCATTAGCAACTAAGGCCATATTGCTCCGAGGATATGTGGTGGTAATTCCCTGACCTTTCCGCATCCTCCGTATTTGGTGGGCACGGGCTCGAACCCCAGTCTAATCAAGAAGCGTGTGCTATGCATTGCTGCTCCTGCCCGCCTGGCTATGGAGGTGCCTTAATCCTAAAGGTGTTTGTCATCTACATGCCTTGCTTCACTCCAGGAATTCCCGTTTTCTCAAATCATTCAATCATTTTTCAGACATTACATGGTGTTGCTGATGCTTGCAATCGCTGTAATCACAAATTACTGCTGCTAAATAGCTTCCATTCTGGGAGTTTGTTTGTTGTTTGTTATTTGGTTTTAGGAGCATCAGCAACTAAAGCCATATTGCTCTGGGGATATGGCGGTGGTCATTCCATGACCTTTCTGCATCCTCCGTATTTGGTGGTCACGGGCTCGAACCCGGTCTAATCAAGAAGCGTGTGCTACGCACTGCTGCTCCTGCCCACCTGGCTAAGGAGGCGCCATTCTGGGAGTAGTTTCACAATCAAAGCATTCTCTGCAAGAGGCACTGTGCTACTAATACCATGGTATCCTCATCTGAAGCATCATATGCTTTAAGTTCCATACTTATCACAAGTGGAGTAAGGTATGAAAATCATTTACAGTGCAACTTTTCCTGTGATTCCTGAAAGTAATACTATTTTTTGTAAAATTCTCCTCCTCATTATAAATGAAAAATAAAATGTGGTGTGATCAAATAATGATTTGCAAAGTTAAAACACTATTATACCACATTTAAGAAATATTTACAAACTACAACCAGTAATGCTGAAGAGTTGCCATCTGCAAATAAGCAAAAACAGAATCTTCCTCAAGAGGCACTGGCGCTGTGGAAATTTCCAAACACTTGCATTTCTATCATGGCATGCTAACAGCAAAGAACCATGAATACCCCAATAGAAGTGATCAAGACATATACAACAGAAAATACATTTTAAATATAGTTATCTCAAAAGCTAAAAACAACTCAAATTAACTGAAAGGCAAAATATAAATTAAATGCTGATCATCCAATCAACAAGCCAAACCAAACTTTAAATATATCTACTAACTGAAATTAAACAGCAAACTGCAAATTAACTACAAAAATTTAGATTAATTTAACAACCAAACAAACTTAAAATACAGAATAAATGCAAATAAATTAATAAACTAAAATTAGAATGGGGTAACCATAACAAACAATAAGTTGGATAGATAAATTGTTTTAGATGCATCAGTTACCCACACCACATTTCACAGTATATATTATGTTTGTAAACTACATGTGTTGTGGTTGAGTTGTCTGTTTGCTGGATAAAAAAACTCAAATTTCCAAAAAGGGAACTATGCAACCCTCATATTTATAGTTATTTATAAATATGAGGTTATAAATATACTGATATTTATAGTTAAACAATATAGAAAAATATTTCATGGAATTGTGATAGTTTCAAAATAATAATATTTTGAATTAGCGTTCCCATACGAGCACAGCTGGCACTAATGGGTTAAGCTATCAACTTCTACAACTGGAAGTTTGTTCCAGGATTCAACCACATGCTGGTTAAAGGCAAACTTCTGCACATCTAACAACTGTCTTTCCTCAATTTGAATTTATGCTCTCTCAGGTGATTATTCTGAGCAAGAGGAAGAATCCCATCAGCACTGAGCATGCTCGAAAGATTCAAGGCTTTATACACCTCAATCAGATCACCTTGCAGGTGCCTAGTCTCCAGACACTGTAATTTACAAAACTTAAGCCTTTCTTCATAAGAGCACCATTCACCAATCTTGTTTCCCTTCCCTGCACTCATTCCAGCAGCTCTACATCCTTCTTAAAATGAGGCCTCCAGACCTGTATACAGTACTCAAGGTGTGGCCTGACCATTGCCTTATACAAAGAGATAATCACCTCCTTATCTCTGCTAGAAAAATTCCTGTATATCGTTCACAAGACACCATGAGTTACTCTTGCAGACTCTATGCACTGCTCAGAAAACTTCATGTCTGTCTCCACAATTACCCCCAGGTCCTTTTCATTCTCTACCACTGTCAGTGTAGTACCAAAGAGTTGATACATTACTCTGGGGTTACTGCTTCCCATATGTAGTACTTTACATTTTTCAATGTTAAACTTCATTTGCTACCTCTCAGCCCATCTGCTCAACTTTTCTAGCTCCTGTTGTAGCAGCATACTATCATTAGTGTCATTAACAACTCTGCCAACCTTCATATCGTCTGCAAACTTGGACATTAAGCCTGATATACCGTCATCAATATCATTTATAAATACAGAAAACAACTATGGACCCAACACTGAACCCTGAGGGACTCCACTAATAACATTAGTCCATGAAGGGCAGTGTCCCATTGATTACCACTCTCTGTCTTCTCCCACTCAACCATCCCTTTATCTATAGCAACAATTTGCCTCCAATGCCGCACTGCTCCAATTTGTGCAGCAGACTTCCATGTGCGACAGTATCAAAAGCTTTTCTAAGATCCAAATATATAATAACAAAATTATTATTTGCATCCAGTTCCTTTGTGATCACATCATAGTATCCAATCAAATTGGTCAGACAAGACTTTCCCTTAACAAACCAACGCTGTGTCCGAGCTATAACTGAAGCCTTGTCTAGATAATCCTGCAGTGTTTCTTTAACCAGTACCTCCTTTAATTTCTCTGGAACAGAAGTTAAACTAGCATGTATATAATTACTTGTGTCGCTATTTGATCCTACTTTGTGAATTCTACATTTGTACATCTCCAGTCCATGGGTACCTCTCCTGAATCCAAGGAGGCTCTCATAATTATGGCTAAGAGTTTGCTTACTTCCACTGCTGCCTCCTTTAAAATAAAGCAGTAAAAGCAGTCACTTACGTAGGAGCAACCGTGGCACAAACTTTTACTACTGCTGCAAGTACTAAGATAGGAGACACCTACTTCACTTAATGAGCAAATGTACACACACACACACACACGCACGCACACACGTGCACACACAAACACACACACACACACACACTAAAGAAGAAAAGGCTAAAAAGAAAAAGTTTAAGGCAACCACAGTAATCACTTCTTCAACATGCAGCAGCCTTGTGAAAATTTCAAAAGGCATTTCTGTCATGGCTCATTAACAGAAGAGGAAACACTTTACGTGGTTTTTTTTTTTTTTTTATCAAATTAATCTTATTTTTGTAGTAAATTTGCAGTTTGCTGCTTAATTTCAGTTATTAGATGTTATTTGCATTTTGGTTTGGCCTATTCATTGAACGGTCAGTATGTAATTCACATTTTGTCTTTCAGTTCCTTTGAATTGTTTCCCAGTTATTAGGATAACCATATTTAATAAGTATTTTCTATTGTATCTGTCTTGATTGCTCACATAGAGGCATCCATAGTTACTTTGCTCTCAGCAAGCCAATGACAGAAATGCAAGTGTTTGAGAATTTCCATGGAGCCAATGACTCTTGAAGAAGTATCACTGATTCCCTTAAACACATTTTCCTTTTTAGGTTTTTCTTCTTTAGTGGTTGTCTGCATTTCCCATTGAGTTAAGCGGGGGTGTAGGTTTTGCTAGATTGTTTCTGGCAGCAGTTGTGCAATACTTTAAGCAGAAGACTATGTAGCAGCGCTTCTATGGGTGACTATGGGATTCTGCTTATTTATTTTTAAAATCTTTCACATTTTTATTTTCGATTGCATACAGGTGGCAGTTGGCATTTCTTCAGAATTGCTAATTGAAGTCTGCATTAGCATTGGTAGAGGCATATGATGCAAGAAAGCAAGCTTATGCATCACCAGCCAAAAAAAAAAAAAAACCACTCCCATTTCACCCCTCCGTTCATTCGAAATACCTGTCCAGCTGAGCCTTAAATTTATTTAGGCTCTCAACTTCCACAACAAGGGATGGAAGTCTGTTCCAACTACCTGCTGGCTAAAGGCAAATTTCTGCACATATATCCTACATCTGTCTTTCCTCAATTTGAACTTATGCCCTCTCAGGTGATTATTCTGAGCAAGAGGAAGAATCCCATCGGCATTGAGCATGCTCAAACCATTTAAGACTTTATACACCTCTATCAGATCACCTCGCCAGTGCCTAGTCTCCAGACACTGTAATTTGCAAAACTTAAGCCTTTCTTCGCAACAGCAACCCTTTGTTCCATTCACTAATCTTGTTGCCCTTCTCTGTACTCGTTCCAGCAGCTCTACGCCCTTCTTGAAATGAGGCCTCAGGACCTGTATACAGTACTCAAGGTGTGGCCTGACCATTGCCTTATACAAGGGAATAATCACCTCCTTATCCCTGCTAGAAAAATTCCTGTATATCATTGACAAGACACCATGAGCTACTCTTGCAGCATGTCTGCAATGCTCAGAAAACTTCATATCTGCCTGCACAATTACCTCCAGATCCTTTTCATTCTCTACACTGTCAGTGTAGTACCACAGAGTTGATACATTGCTCTGGGGTTACTGTTTCCCATATGTAGTACTTTACATTTGTCAATGTTAAACTTCATTTGCCACCTCTCAGCCCATCTGCTCAACCTTTCCAGATCCTGTTGCAGCAGCATAGCATCAGTAGTATCCTTAACAACCCTGCCAACCTTTGTATCATCTGCAAACTTCGACATCAAGCTTGATATATCATCATCAATATCATTTATAAATACAGAAAACAAGAATGGATGCAACACTGAACCATGAGAGACTCCACTAATAACATTAGTCCATGTTGAGCAGTGTCCATTGATTACCACTCTCTGTCTTCTCCCCCTCAACCACCCCTAGGCTTTATAGTTGGTATATAAACCCTAGTAGCTTCCAAGATAAGTTCTTTGAATGCTTCCCATTTTGAATTTGCTGCTGGTTACATCATCAGTTAGTCCGACTGTATAGAATTTAAATACTATCTCAGACTATCGTAGTCACCTTTACGAAAGCATAAACCCTTCCCTCTACCCCTGATGGTAGTTACCTCTTTGAGTAAATCGCACTTCACACTGTGATCACTGCCACCTAGTGGTTCCTTTATCTGCAGATTCTTAATGCATGAAAAATCACTACTGATAATCAGATCAAGAGTATTACTCCCTCTAGTTGCCTCCCGAACATGCTGATGTAGAAAACAATCATCCAATAAATCCACAAAAGCCTTGCTTGTGAGTGACCAACCCAAAAATTCCAGTCAATATCTGGGAAATTAAAATCCCCCATTATAAGACTCTGATTTACTGGCACACTCTATTTCCCTGTACAGTTCCTTATTATACTCATCAGAGTCATTAGGCCTATAGCACACTCCTACCCTCAATTTTGATCTCCCAATGCTTATGTCGACTGGCTTCACTTCCTTGGATTTTATGTGTTTCTTAACTAATAGCATAACCCCTTCTCCCTTCCTATCCTGTCTGTACACATTGTACTCCCCAAATTACCCGAAGTACACCCGAATAGATGATTGCAACCATCCCTTCGAAATGGCATAATAGCATTTTAATTTTACAAATCATTATTCGTTATTAATCGTGGCCATCCAGTATAATAAATAACAGAATAAAAATCACATTACTAATGAAAATACTATTTTAAAACAAAAATTTTCCAAAATGCATGCATTTTGCCAATGCAAAAAAAAAAACCTAACATTTATTCAGAGCATTTAAAAGCACTATCAGCAACATTTTTACTAAATTGTAGACCCAGACAAATGTAGAAGTGCGAATCATTAAAATCACAGATAAACTCTTTGTGGGTATGGCATATTTCTCAGCAATATCTTTTTTCTTAAAACTCTTGTCAATTTCATGAAGTATCTTAACTTTATCATTTACATTTAAACATTTTCTCTTCAATATGTTTCCACGATGGTAAAAATTACTCGAATTGCACAATTAAAATTGAACATTAATTTATAAATCTGTCCTATTTATTGCAGTGTTTATGACCACATTTACCTGAAATTTATTTTTAAAAAAAACCTGTTTAATCTTTAGTATAGGGTACGCATTCCGATTGATTGTTGTCAATGTGTGTCATGATGGAGTGATTAGCAAATTAACCCCATACAGTGGTGTTAGTCTCTTGATAATGAATTTTTAAAAAAATTAGGGTGGGAACCCATTGTTTTGTTAGACTGGTAATTACCACTGGTTTGCAATAGAGTGAATGCTAATATTTTTAAAATTCATTACCAAGAGAATAACACCACCATATGGGGCTAATTTTACATGTAATTTCATTTCAAAATGCAATGTTTTGCAAAAAAATTTGTAATGTAGAGAAATTTGTTAAATAGAATTTCTTAATAAAGATCCACTGTATTATTAAAAGAGATGGACAGATAAGGTGGGCACTCTTTTTTTTTTTTTTATAGCTAATGTTATATAAGTGTGCTTCCTTGTACCATTTGCAAGTACTACAACTGCTACTACTAATAATAATAATAAAATATCCAACCTTCCTACACTTCTACCTGTTATACTGAATGATGTAAGAATAATCTAATATTGTTTAGAAACCATATTGCTGAAAACTACATTAGTGTATGAGCATTAAGAAAATCAGTTTGCTTGTTTTTTTTGACACAAATAATTTTTGTGTTTGAATCTCTGTTTGCCTTTGAGAACTACTTCATCTAATTTTGGTTTTAAAGTGCAATGGCAGTGAAGTGAGACCTTAATTTGGCTATAATTACTTGAAGAACTAAAATGATAATAATATGATCTTTTACAGGATTTAGCATCAGATCATCCATAGAGATTTAAGGTGTTTGCTACATATTCTGAAAATGAATTAAATACTATTATAACCATATAATACTGTTTGGAGTAATAATGATTTTTAAAGAATATAATGTAAAATAAAAGGAAAAGATTAACTTAATACCTGTGTTGACAAAGATCTGTTTTAAATGGAAAACAAGCTGGCCATGGAAGGATAAAATTACAAAGTGTATGTTGGACACAATTTGTGTCCTGTTAGAATTAAATTGTGCAGTCTTTTTTATATTTATTTTTAAGAGAATATAATTATTCTGTTGTTCTGAAGCAAGTACTGAAAATTACACTTGTATCATGTTATACTACACTCAAAAAAATATTCATTAAAAACCAAAAAAGTCATCATTCAATAGGCAGCCATAAGGTGGGATTTGTGTAACATTATTTCTTAGAGGTAGAGTACTCAGAGGGAAGAGATTAACCAAATGGTTCTCAAACCTTTTGGTCTTGGGACGCCTTTACACTCTTAAAAATTATTGAGGACCCCAAAGTCTTAGTATAACATCTTAGTATTATTATGAAAATAGTTTTGACCTTGCAGACCCCATTGAAAGGGTACTGGATTAACCTACTGACATAAAATCTGGTTAAAGAGTCTCCAAAACTAAGTCCTGAACTGGAATAGACTGGAGCAGCCATTCCAAAAATTTACAGAAATATTTCTGATAGTCATGGACCAAGAAAATGAAACTAGGTATAAAACCTTCTGAGTGAGAAAAAGAAGATTCATAGAAAATTTAGTGCTGATCTAACACTCTGTCTTCTCAAGTGATATAAACACAGCTGAAGCATACTCTCATTTATTTTTATTTATTTTCTTTTTTTTATGTGGACCCCAAACACGAGAGGTATTAGAACCTATAGTACTTAGTACCGTGCTTGGGTTAAATGATTTTATATACAGTATATATAATATATAAAAAAAATTTTGATGTCAGAATAATGAGCTGAAGTGAATTGTGCAGGAGCCAACTTAGAAGTAGGTTGTATAGTATAGTATGGGTATATATACACACACACAGTGTGTATATATATATATATATATATATATATATATATATATATCTTTCAACTAAAGTATATTAGCCTTTTAATTTCTGGTGTTTCAGTACATTCATTTGTTCTACTTGGATTTCAGGAAAGCTTTTGATACTGTTGCACATGGATGACTACTGTACAAACTGTACCATTATGGCATTAAGGACATCAATGGCTAAAAGAATGGTTGAGGTGAAACCATCTTCTTCCACACTGCTCTTCATGGTCCAATGTTATTAGTGGAGTCCCCCAGGGCCCATTATTGTTTTGTATATATATATATTCATCAATGATACTGATGAAGGTATATCAGGCTCAATGTCCAAGTTTGCAGATGACACAAAGGTTGGAAGGGCTGTTAATGATAGTAATGACAGTATGCTACTGCAACAGGATCTAGAAAAGTTGGGAAGGTGGGCTCAGAAGTGGCAACTGAAATTTAACATTGACAAATTCAAAGTACTATATATATGGGTAGCAGTAATCCAAGAGAAATGTACCAACTGTGTGATACTACACTCAGGGTAGTGGAAAATGATAAAGACCTGGGGGTAATTGTGCAGTCAGATATGAAGTTTTCTAAGCAGTGCAGACAGGCTGCCAGAACAGTTCATGCAGTCTTGTCAATGAGGAACAGGAATTTTATTAGCAGAAATAAGGAGGTATTATCCCTTTGTATAAGGCAATGGTCAGGCTACACCTTGAGTGCTGTGTATAGGTATGGAGGTCTCATTTTAAGAAGGATGTAGGGTTGCTAGAATGAGTACAGTGAAGGGCAATGAGATTGGTGAGGGAAACAAAGGGGTGCTCTTAACAAGAAAGGCGTAAGTTCTGCAAATTTCAGAGTCTGAACTCTAGACACCTGTGAGGTGATCTGACTGAGATGTATAAGGCCTTGAATGGTTTGAACAGGCTCATTTGTTCAGATTAAAAATCTGAGGGGGGCATAAATTCAAATTGAGGAAAGGCAGTTATAGAACAGATGTGTGGAAATTTGCCTTTAGCCAGTGGATAGTTTATTATTATTAGCCATATGGTGCAAGGCGGCTTGAAGCTTATGCTTCACCAGCCAAAAAAAAATTCCTGAGTTACCCCGAGAGAGAGAGAGAGAGAGAGAGAGAGAGAGAGAGAGAGAGAGAGAGAGAGAGTCAGAAGAAGGAAGGAATCACCAAGAAAGATGACCAGCTCATGATTCAGCTCAGGACCCTGGGTTTGCAAAGCCCATACTCACCAGATGCGAGCCCCTGCAGTTTTTTTTTTTTTTTTTTTTGATTGTTGGAACAAACTGCCATTTATCATTGTGGAAGTTGACAGCTTAAATAAATTCAAGGAAGAACTGGACAAACTTTTGAAGTGAATGAATGGGTGAAATGGAAAGGATTTTTTTTTTTTTTTGCTGGCGTTGCCTAAACTTCCTTTCTTGTATCATATGCCTCTACTAATGCTATAGTACAGGGGTGGCCAACTCAGTTTGTGATGTGATCTATATTTTTCTTCAAAATCTGCCACAATCTGCCATCTTAAGAATTTCATTGCAACATGGTTAAAAAAGTTAATCAACACATTGAAAAATGTTGTTTATAAAATTTAAAATCAAATATAATTCAGAATTCTTATTTTAAATTCATGTGAAGTTTGTGTCTTCTTGTCATCTGCCAACCATAAAGAATCTTATGTGGGCAAGTCCGTAAGAGTAGAGTAATTATTCGTCTTAGTTTCAAATGCGTAAAGGCAGATTCACATAGATATGTGGAACCAAAACAGGAATTTAAAAGTTCACTGAAATTTTTTACATTTGGGTACTTTTCTAGGCAAATATATATATCCAAAATTCTTTTTCTGATGATCTCACTTCTGATGATTTCGCAATGTAATAATTTCATTTTCAAGTAATATTTTTTTTCTCCATGTGAAAAATCTCGATTTATTTCTGAAATTTTTTTCTTATCTAAGTCAACATTAAATGGATAAGAAATATACTGAACAATGTCTTCAATTGTTGAATATATTTCTTATCACTGAATCTGATTTCAAGATCATCCACAACTTTATCAATTTCAGAAACATATTTCTCACTATTACATTCAAAAACAGGATATAATAAGCCTACGATAGATATAAGCTGGTCTGACCAAGTCACAAAGGAGATTAGGCAGGCAAAGGCAGATTATGAGAAATTCTTGGCAAAGGATGCAAAAAAAAACAAGAGTTCTTTACCTATGTAAACTCTGGAAGGAAAGGGATGAATCAGATTGGTCCACTGGATATTGATTGTTCAACTGTTGATAATCCTGCTCAGGTGACTAACAAACTAGTTATTCAGTTTGAGGAGTTATTCAGGGAAGGGAATGCCAGAGGTGAGTAAAACTCTGGCAGTGAGCTAGATGATTTTGTAATAACTGAGAGGAAAGTGGAGGAGAAATTGTTGAAGATAAACATAAAAAAGGCACGCGGGGTGGATGGGATTTATCCAGTTATATTAAAGGAGGCAGCAAAGGAAGGAAGCAAACCCTTAGCCATAATTAAGAGAGCTTCTTTGGACTCAGGGGAGGTACCCAAGGACTGGAGATGTGCAAATGTGACCCCAATTCACAAAGGAGGATCAAAGGGCAACAGGAGTAATTATAGACCTGTTAGTTTAACTACTGTCAAGAAAAATTAATGGAGGCACTGGTTAAAGAAGCAGGATCATCTAGACAAGACTATATTCAGTTATAGCTCGAACACAGCATAGTTTTGTTAAGGGAAAGTCTTGCCCGACCAATTTGATTGGATACTATGATGTGGTCACAAAGGAACTGGATGCAGTGAATAACTTTGATATCATATATTTCGATCTTAGAAAGGCTTTTGATACTGTTGCACATGGAAGACTGCTGAACAAATTGGAGCAGTGCGGCACTGGAGGCAAATTGCTGCTATGGATAAAGGGATGGTTGAGTGGGAGAAGACAGAGTAGTAATCAATGGACACTGCTCATCACGGGCTAATGTTATTAGTGGAGTCCCCCAGGGTTCAGTGTTGGGTCCATTGTTGTTTTCTGTATTTATAAATGATACTGATGATGGTATATCAAGCTTAATGTCCAAGTTTGCAGATGATACGAAGGTTGACAGGGTTGTTAAGGACACTAATGACAGTACGCTGCTGCAACAGGATCTAGAAAAGTTGAGCAGATGGGCTGAGAGGTGGCAAATGAAGTTTAACATTGACAAATGTAAAGTACTACATATGGGAAGCAGCAACCCCAGAGTGATGTATCAACTCTGTGGTACTACACTGACAGTGGTAGAGAACGAAAAGGACCTGGAGGTAATTGTGCAGGCAGATATGAAGTTTTCTGAGCAGTGCAGATAGTCTGCAAGAGTGTCTTGTCAATGGTATATAGGAATTTTTCTAGCAGGGATAAGGAGGTGATTATCCCCTTATATAAGGCAATGGTCAGGCCACATATTGTGTACTGTATACAGGTCTGGAGGCCTTGTTTTAAGAAGGATGTAGAGCTGTTGGAATGAGCACAGTGAAGGGCAACAAGATTAGTGAATGGAACAAAGGGTTGCTCTTATGAAGAAAGGGTTAAATTTTGCAAATTACAATATCTGGAGACTAGGCACCTGCGAGGTGATCTGACTGGGTGTATAAAGACTTGAATGGTTTGAGCATACTCAATGCTTATGGAATTCTTTCTCTTGCTCAGAATAATCATTTGAGCGGGCATAAATTCAAATTGAGAAGAGACAGATGTAGCATAGATGTGCGGAAATTTGCCTTTAGCCAGCAGGTGGTTGGTTGGTGGAACAGACTTCCATCCTTTGTTGTGGAAGTTGATAGCCTAAATAAATTTAAGGCTGAGCTGGACAGGTATTTGGAACGAATGGAGGGGTGAAATGGGAGTGTTTTTTTTTTTTTTTTTTTTGGCTGATGCTGCATAAGCTTGCTTTCTTGCATTATATGGCTCTACTAATGCTAATGCTACTTTTGCAAATGATCTTGCATATTTGCAAAATGGGTGAAGGTAAGGAAAGACAACATGAGAACGGCGAGAAACCACATAACTTACGCAGAAAATTAGTTTCTCAATATGGGACACTAGCACTGCTCACTCGGTAAAATGACAGTAGGTGTTATCGGTCTGGAGTTGAAGTCAAAAACGATATACTGATTGACAGGTAGGCGTGGCAAATGATGTGCTGATTGGTGCATGAACACAACACATGATAACATCGGTTTAGTATCACTTTAATAGCACTCAGAAGCACTAACGGTCACTTGCCTCAATGGTAGCTTGCCCTAATGTGCACTTTTCATAATGGTGAAAAAAGGTCAGGTTACCTCCACTTGAATCCCATGGGAGCTTGAACCCCTCCCGAAGTGGAAGGGGTAACATAACCTTTTTTTCTTTAGAATCACAGTCATATTCAGAAACACATTCATAAAAAAAAATAAATTTTTTTATGACTATATTTTTATTTTCTTGTTCAATAATATGCCCTAATGGTGAAAAAGGTCAGGTTACCTCCACTTGAATCCTATGGGAGCTTGAACCCCTCCCAAAATGGAGGGAGTAACATAACCTCTTTTCTTTAGAATCATGGGTGGACTAGCGCATAAATTATTTATTAAAAAATATTAATTTTTTATTACATTACTTTTATTTTTAATGGCAATCGTGCAGATACACAGGTAACATAATGTCAATCATCACCTTAATAGTTATTCACTATATATTTTTTTTTTATATTTATTTATATAAAGAATCTTTCTCTCTTTCTTTTCCTATTATTTCCTAACATAACGTTTAAGGTCAGGTTACGAAATATAACGAAAAATAAGGAAATCTTTTCCTTTTTTCGTAACCAAACCTAAATCAACAATACAGTAAAAACACTCATGAACTCCAAAATCTGCTTTTAATAATGAGAAAAAAACGTAATGAAGAACATAAAAATGAACGGAACAAAACTTTTATTAATTTAGTTTTCATCAAAAAATCAAGCAACATTTTACAATTTTTTTCCATCTTTAAAAGATTCATCGCTACTATTACCTGTTTAACATTCATCACAAAACTATTATGCACCGTTCTTTACTCAAATACACATTATAATGCCAACCAATGACTACACAGAAGCTTGTCGTCTGTTGCGTCCACCACCAATCATTTCATTGTTTGCTACACCTACCTGTCAGTCAATATATTCTTCTCGATTTCGGCTCCAGACCAATAACACCTACCATCTGTTTACCAAGCGAGCAGCACTAGAGTCCGGTGTCAGGAAACTAATTTTCCGCGTAAGTTATCTGACATTTCTCATCATTCTCGTGTTGGCTTTCTTTACCTTAGCCACAAAATGATCGAATTGTTTTTCTTTGAGATCCTTAGCCATTGCCAATAATTAATATTTATATGCAGAAATACCACTAATCATGTCACCCACATTTTTATTTTTCCCTTGTAATTCCAAATTCACAGATCACTTAATTTACTGGTAAAATCTGCCAAAAAAGCCAAATGACACGACCACTCTGTATCTTGTAGCTGCTGATAATCATCTCCCCTTTGATCAACAATTTTTTTAATTTCATTCAGCGAATTGCGAAATCTCTGTAGAAATTTACTCCGGCTCAGCCACCTCACATCTGTGTGTAATATCAGATCTGGTTCATTTTCATCCAGTTGCATTTTGAAAAGTCTCCTATGAAAGATTGTCCTGTGATGGAATTCATGATTTTGAAATCTATGTCCACAACACTTTAGATTTAATCTTTTGCTGGCTAACATTTGTTGGTGAATGATACAGCAGTAACTCCAAAAATCTATGAATTCATCATTCTTTTGGTTAAATGGGATGCATTAAGATGCCCCGTCATCACTTTAACTCCATCTGTTGTTATTGATATGAGCTTAAATTATTTTTTCAATAAAGTTTTTGAATGTGTTAAATATATCGACCTCTAATTCTTTCTTTTAATGAAACCATACCCAGCAGCAGTTCCCTAGTAGCAGAATTATCGAAAACCATAACAATAAAAACGAGCAATTGAGCTGTATCACTGATGTCTGCAGATTCATCAAGTTGTAAAGAAAAGGACACACAATTAGCAATATGAGCACGCAGCTGTTCGCTCACATTTTTACTCATTTTTTCGATGCATCGCATCACAGTATTTCGAGATAATTGCAAATCTTGAAGAGTACTTTTAATTTCATTTTTGTTCTTAAAATTTTCATAAAGAGAATCTGTTATTTATAAAAATGAGTCTTTGATGAATTGACCATCAAAAATGGTTTGCATTTTTTCGCAAGGAGATGACTCACTTTAAATGATGCTACAGTTACTGCTCATGAACAAATTTTGTTGAGCAAATAATTGTAATTTAAGTTCTTTAATTTTGTTGAGCAAATAATCGTGATTTAAGTTCTTTTAATGTATTTTTTTCTAAGGTCACTATTAGGCAGAAAATCTGATTGGTATTTACTGTGGAGTGCATTGAAGTGTCTTTCTAAATTTCCTATTTTGGGTATAACCATGGAAGCATTGCAAATAAAACAATAACATTTTTCTTTTATTATTACAAAAAAGTATTCTAGTTCCCACTCTTGATGAAAATGATACATTTTACTCTTTTTCATAGTATTCATTTTAAATCAAAGGGTAATAAAGTAACATATAAGTACTGTCCAGTTATTAATATTAAGTAAGCTAAATAAGAATTCAACACACATTATGCTCTCCACAACACAACTGTGTGAATTTCCACTAAAGCGTAGCAACTGCAAGGCAACAAGAGTAGTCACATGGTTCAATGGATTTGTAATAAGCATATGCAGTGGGGTGCATAATAATAATATTTAGATTTTGAATAATCTATTTTTTATATATATTTAAAATTCGTCATGATCGACCAAAATTAAAGCCACGATTAACTGGTAGATCGTAATTGACTTGTTGGTCACACCTTCTATAGTACATTCAGTTATAGCATTTTTTTTCCCTGATTATTATATGTACGAAATTAAATGTCAAATGAAATACTTTGCAGTCTAATCTTTCTTTTGTTTACTAGAAGAAAAAATGTAACTTGAAAATTTGCAGTATGTAAAATATGTGAAAAACAATAAACATTTCACCTTCCTTTTTACTTTTAACCTAATGTACATACTCACTGTTGATTTGGTAATACTCCTTCCAGTAAAACCACCATCGTTTGTCCCAGCTGGCCAGCTAAAGACGACTCACTCCATTTTCGAGCAGGCCCTCTGACTCTTTCTTTATGTGTAATACTAGAATGAAATCCATTCAATTCTCCTTCTAACTTTAATCCACTTAGCATGGCTAGAAGTCGAGTCCTACGAATTCTGGCCACTCCAAAAATAACCAAGGGAATCCAATCATGACCTATTAATGCTGAAATAAAGAAACAATTCATATCCTAAACCACTACACATTTTAAAAAGAGAGCTAAATAAAGTCAAAAGCAACACTGTATCACAGTTTAAAAAATAAACTTAAACTAAGCTATAATTAATACACAGGGTGATTCTAAATTATTGTCGGGGTTTCTGTGGCCTACAATTTTCAAACTGGAAACAACAAAATAAACTGCTTACGGAATATGAAAGTGCAACTCAAAAAGTTTTATTTGACAATGCTGTACTCGCTGCATTGATATCTGGGAGATATTGACAGCATTACTTCAAAATGGCAACTGTTCAAGAGAAGACAATGTGCGTACTTTGGTTTTTTGAAACAAAGTCTTATCACAATGCAACATTGTTACAGAACTCAGTATAGAAAAGATCCACCTTCAGATAATGCTACCCGACATTGGTTAAAGCAATTTCAAGAGACTGGTAGTGTTTTGCACCGAAAAGGAGCAGAAAGACCGAGCACTTCGCAGAAAGATATTGATCAAATCCAGTTTTCTTGAAGCCCACAAAAATCAACTAGACGAGCTTCTTTGCAGTTAGGTATACCAAAAACAACTGTTTGGAGGGTTGTTCATAACCGCTTTCACCTCCATGCCTACACTGCAGATTGTGCAGGCTTTAAAGCCAAATGATAAACCTGCCATTTCCAATTTGCCCAAGACATTTTGTCAAACATGGAAGCTGATGAAAATTGCCTTCAGAGATGGAGATTTAGTGACGAAGCAATGTTTTAACATATCAGGGTGGGTAAATCGTTATAATTGCAGAATATGGGGATCAGAAAACCCTCACATTATTCGAGAATTCAAAAGAGATAGTCCAAAGGTCAATATCTGGTGTGCTTTGTCATGTTTGGAAGTTTTGGGGCCCTTTTTCTTTGCAGAAAAAACTAACCGCAGTGACCTATCTGGACATGCTACAGCTGTATCTGTAACCCCAGTTGGAAAATCATCAGCCAAATGTGGTGTTCCAGTAAGATGGTGCACTGCCACATTGGGCTCTTATTGTCCCAGAATTTCTTGACATGCATTTTCCTGGGTGCTGGGTTGGGTGTGGTGGATCGATTCCATGGCCTCCACGCTCACCCGATCTTAAACCACTTGATTTCTTCCTGTGGGGATACGTGAAGGACACTGTGTTCAAAACCCCTGTGACCTCCCTCGATGAACTGAAACTCAGAATTGTTGCTGTGATCGAAAGTTACACCACAAATGCTAGAGAACACTTGGAGGGAAATTTAATATTGCTTGGGCATCTTACGTGCCAAGAAAGGTGTGCATGTTGAAGTTGTTTAGCATTCTGCAGTATTGATTCTATAGGTAATAAAACTTTTTGAGTTACACTTTCATATTCCGTAAGCAGTTTTATTTTGTTGTTTCCGGTTTGAAAATGGTATAGGCCATGGAAACCCCGACAATAATTTAGAATCACCCTGTATATTTTCAAAGGCATTTTTAACAAAATGCTATGTAAAAATAAACATTAGCATGATGCTTCAGTTTGTTTCCCTTTTTTTTTTTTTTTTTTATCTAAGAAAACCACCATATTCTTTTCCTAAACTAATTTATAAAAGTATACTGGTGAAAAAAAAACTTAGATAACAAAGTGAGGATGGTTCAAGGTTGATCCAGTCTTTTATTTTTTACACAAAGCACATATATAGTTTCCAACTTTCTGTACTTAAAACAGATATTTTATTTATTTGATCCACTCAGTTGCTGACCATCCTAACAATTTTTCTGTCTTTATCACAATAAAAAAAATTTAAAAAAAAGCCATAACACTATGGCTTTGTCATTAAATTTCAAATCTTTAAAAAAATTCTGCAAAGCTGCACATGAAATTTTGTTGTGAACTACAAAAAGTACATTGGTGAAAAAAGTATACTAGTTCTAATTAATAAACTGGGCATTGCATATGTTGCATAAAATATTTTAAACCCATAAAATGAAATGTTAGCTATACTTCATCATTAAATTTCTCTTTAAAAAAAATTCTACAAATTTACACACGAAATTTTGGCACAAGTTAATGAATTGGGCATCATATGATTGTCTACGTTGCATAAAATATATGAAACCAACAAAACGAAATGTTAGATATATGAAATGCAATCAAAAAGTTCAGAGACTGACTCAGTTACTTGAAATTAATGTTGCAAAAGGCAAGACTTTTCATAACATGATCGGCGAATCATCTTGACAATAATGCATAAACACCCTATTTAATGCATATTAAACAGAAGGTGTTTTATATGTTTCACCACATTTTAAAATGAGTGATTTACTAAGTGGCAAATTTGCATCAAATTTTGTTTCAAATTAAAGAAAAGTGCAACAGAAAGCCATGAAATGTTAAAAAAACAGCTTTCAAAAAAAAATGCTATGCATCATTCAAACACTTTTCAGTAGTTTGCAAGTTTAAAAAGGGCTTGTCAGTTTTTGATCATCCTCACTCCAGCTGCTCTTCAACTTCAAAAATCAATGACTCACTTGTGATCATGATCTGAACAGAGCAGTAGTGGCTCTTGACTCTGATGTATAGGGGGTGCTGCTTCTTAAAGTTACATTAAATTGCCTTGGTTATAAGACATGTAGACATAGATAGTAATAATAATAAGCAAGTTAAAAATATTACAAAACATTAACTGGACACTTACCATTAACAGACTTGGGTAATCTTAAAATTTTATTTAAAAATAAAATCCATTCTTCAGTTTTTATTTGTTGAAAATAGATCATAAACTTTTTCAAGTTTGGTGCACTGCTGACCAAGCTTTTCTCTATTGAAAGCATTGCTTGAGCATTTAGCCTTTCCTCATTCATAGTGCTCCTTAAAAATGATTTTATTCTTTTTAATGTTGAATGGCAGCATTCTGGCTCTGAAGTAGTCATCGGAATGGTCAAAAGAATTTTTATGAATTTTGTAAGTTCACCAAGAATATTCACTGTCACGCAACTAATCATGGGGAAGCATGGAGGTCATGATCGAATCAAATTTCACAAAACAGTCTGTCATAGAAACAATGTGTTACTTACACATCTCCTCATAACCTAATTTCAACTTAGCAAGTTCAAGTTCAATTTGCAATTAAGCTGTAATCACATAATTACTCTGTTGAATTTTCAGTATTGACTTAACACCGATATAATTTACTTAATAGGAATTTGGGCAAATCCTGCAGCGACACACCCTACATGGTCAATGATCAAATCGGCTGCTCATTCCACAGCTCCTTTAACTCATTTTGTCACCTCTAAAAAATGCGTATTGGCAACCCACCAACCAGGCATTGACTGGGAGCAAAATGTAGAACTGTCTAGTGCACAGTTCTACCTATGGTTAAACTTCGAAGTTGAAAACGATTTCATGTTTTTATTCGTTTATTATTGAAATGATTATTGAAAATAGTTGTTTTCCCATGAACCAAAGGCCTTAGGCTATGGTCGGGCCTGGGCTCTGTTTAATACTTGTATTAAATAAAGCAATTATTTTTTAATTATTATTTTTTTTTAATTATTATTTATTTATTTATTTTTTTTTTTTTTATTATTGGAAACAGAGGATGAGTATACTATATGCGGGACCTGTTAATAAAAATATTCATTAAGTTGCATAGTTCTTCACAAAATTTCATATAACTCTGTTGACTGTATATTTAGATTTAAAATGCTGCTGCAGTTCCACAGTGCCTACCAACGAGCCACCCCTATATCAGAGTAATCGATGATTAACTATTCAGAAAATTTCTAGTAAATTCTGGTATTCCTTATGGGACATGTCAATCAAATTTAACACAAGACTTGGGAATGCAAAACATTTCAGTTAAGTTTGTGCCTCTCGTCCTCACTGATGATCAGAGAGAGAGAGAGATAAATTCTTGCATTCCCAGAACTTCATCAGCATGCTGTTGCTGATCCAAATGCTGTTTCTTCCATCATTACTGGTAATGAATCATGGGCATATTGCTCTGAACTATAAATAAAGGCTTGGTGCTATTAAATAGAAGACTCCTCCAAAGGCAAAAAAAAAAAAAAAAAACAATCATCATATTTTTGACTCACAGGGTAATATTCATTAAGAATTTGTCCTACATTGTCACACAATGAACCAGGAATACTGCAAAACAATTCTATGGTGACTGCATAATACTGTTTGCAGAAAACGGCCAAAAGAGTGGACTTTGGGGAATTACTTATTGTATCATGACCACAACCCTGCACATTTTAAATTCAAGATTTTTTTGCAAAGCTCCCCATCAAGCTTAACGTCCTCTTGAAACATCGCAGATTTCCAATATCTGAGGAAATTATTCAGAATACAACACAGGAACTATTAGCAATTCAAAAAAAAAAAAAAAAAAAAAAAAAAAAAAGCTACAATGAATGCATCCAGAAGCTCGAATCAGTGTATAAAGTGGTGTTTCCCAACCTTTTTTTTACCATGCCCCACCTAAGTCTTTCTAAACTTCTGATGCCCCCCTATGTAACGTTGGGAAACACCGATATATATATTTTTTATATTCAAAAATTTAATTATTCCCTAAATGAAGCCTAATTACAACTTGTTCAGGACACGAGACTTAGGTTTTAGGAAGAATCATTAGGAAAAATTAAGAAAAAAATAGGAAGTAAATTTTCAAAACATATAATAGACATTGTGATATCCAGTCGATTTCTTTTCTTTAGTAAGAAATCATTTATGGAACTAAATCCACATTCAGCTAAATATGAAGATGGAAACGGTAACAATAGCTCTCTTGCAAAGTTGGTTGAATTTGGGTATTTTATTTCTGTTTCATCACAAAGCCATGCCATCACTTCTTTTATATTGAATAAAGTTTTAATTGACTCATCATTTTGCATTTCTGAGAATTCTTCTTGGTACTGCATTGATACATCAGACAAATCCACTAACATTGGTTGCATCATCCAGGTTGGAAAATCAATTTGTTTTAAATCAAAAAACCTTTCTTTTAAATCATCGGACAGAATTTTCAGCTGATCAACAATAACAAATACAGCGGTATCAGTCACTTCACATTTTTGCAGACAACGAAACTGTTCAAACTTTTTTTACAAATATATTTTTGACATAATTTAATAAATGTAATGAAACCAAATGTCTTCGCTTTTGCATCGACAAGAGTTTTATTTGTTCCTTGAAGTTGTTTATTTAATATATTTAGTTTTTCAAAGATATCGGCTAAATAACTCACAAATGCTTTACCATCGACCGTTAACAGATGCTTCATTTTAGGTTTGTCACTTAAAAAGTCACTAATAGTATCAAATAGTTCCATAAATCTTTTCAAGCAGTTCCCTTTCGAGAGCCACCTTACTTCAGTGTGAAGTAAAAGTCTCACATGGTCTTCATTTTGTTCTTCACAAAAAAGCTTGAAGAGACACAAGTTTTCCCTAACACAATGCACAAGAAGCATTTCTGGATTCTCATCTTTCATCAATTTTAAGCAGCCATTTTTCTTGCCCATCATATTAGGAGCACCATCTGCAGCGCAAGGTTATATTTTTCATTGGTATATTATTGTCATCTAAGTAATTTTTTAGCTTATTATATATATCTTTGGAGGTAGTGGTGCTCTCTAACGATTTACAGAATAACATTTCTTCAGCAAAATTACCTTTATCAATATATCTTACATAAGTTATCAGTACGGCTTCACTGTCTCTCAAAGTTGAGTCATCCATTTGCACTGAGAATTTTCTTGTTTTCAGCTTTCCAACAAGTTGTATTTCAATATCTTCACTCATTTCATCTATTCTTTCGCTAACAGTATTGTTATTGAGTGGCATAGCTTTCACGTCTTTGTCATCTTTTTCCAGAACTGTTTTAAGAAATGCTGATATTGATGGTTTGATTAAATTCTCTCCTATAGTATGATTTTTCCCAGATTTAGCAATGAGTAAAGAAATTTCATAACTAGCCTCAAGAGTACGATTGATAGTTGCAGTATGAGCAATAAACAGAGACTTTACCAACAATTCTTCTTTTGTACAAGTTAAGTCATAGTAGGCGGTTGTTTTAAACTCTAGACGAGCAATTTTTGAATTGCCCCCCTGAACAATCAAATTTCCCCCATGTGGGGCGTGGGACCCACGTTGGGAAACACCGGTATAAAGTGTCAAGGAGACTACGTTGAAGCAGATCCATCCAAACAGCCAGTAAGCTTCATCAAATATTAGTTCAGTCCCAGAATTTTAATTGCACCTCATACTGTAATGTTAAATTATATTATTTTATTTATATGTGTGAAATAAAGTTAAATTTGATTTAAAAATGTCCTTCCAAAAAATGCCAAACAAATATGATGTAAAGTAAATGACAAAAATCAAAATTTTTCTGTGTATTATAAAATCTGAAAAAGGTAATATATTTGCTTTGTGTATTATAATATAGATATGAATTTTTTATTACAAGTGGCCGGAAACTGATGTAATCAGATCCCAGCAAGCAAATAAGCATAATAATTACCAATTATCTGAATGTTCTTTGTAAAACATTATTTTCCTCTGAGTTGTGATGATCACGTCGGAACACTCTTCCGAAGAATGATTCTCAACTGAAACAGCTAAATATATGGATGGGAAAGCACAAAAAAAAAAAAAAAAAACTGTGCCTTTTCAATTGCTATGGAGGACAGAAAAGTGATTCCAAACTACATCCCATTGCAGAGATCTTTCCTGTAACAACAACTAAAAAAAAAAAAAAAAAAAAGCTCTGTGACAGTGTTACAAAGTAACTATACACTACAATGTTGAGGAACATGTTCTTCTGGCCAATGTGAAAGCATCTGGAATTCTTTTAGAAAATTGTCAGGCATTTAACATTAATAATGCCTCTAGTATGGTAGCCCTAAAAACTATAGAGTGAGCATTTGTTAATATGAGATGTACTTGTCATCTGACTAATCTGTGTGCTGTAAGGGAAGGTTGATTTATTTTGATTTTTTTGGTGCAAAAACAGCAAGGTTATAGAGCGCCGTGAAAACGTGAAAATTCAAGTAAGATGAGACTGGTAACCTTTTAAAAAGGTTGCTTCGTCAAAAGTACAATATATATATAAAGGCATATCAATAAATAAAATCAGTACAATGATAAAAGCAAATTGTATATTTCATATGAGTGTATATATATTAATCGATTTTGAAAATTTAAAAAACTGCTGACACATTGTCATTGTCATTTAAAATCTGGCTGAGTGTATATGGCTCAGTCAGATGGGTAAAAGCAGTAAAACGAGCATTTCTAAAAATGGAACAATCACATAAAATATGTTGAACAGATAAAATGGTGTAGCATTGCTTGCACATAGGAGGATCATCAGCTCTCAGCAAAAAGAAGTGTGTCAGATGATAGTGTCCTATGTGGAGCCAAGCAAGAACAACTTCCTCTTTGCGATCCCTGCGTAAGCCCGACTGCCAAAGATGGATCACAGGCTTAATCCGACATAGTTTGTTTGTAGTAACCAGGTGATGCCACGAATCTTGCCACTGAGAATGTAAATTACTATGGATTAATTGCCTATATAGGGTACTAACAGGTCAAGATTATGTCATGGCTGCCGATTTGGCTGCAGTGTCAGCCAAATCATTTCCTCTGATCCCGATGTGATTGCGGATCCAGCAGAAGTGGATATCGAATCCACCTGCATAGAGGATGTATATTATCTGCTGAATTTGGGACAGGGTTGGATGGTTAGTATGTGACACCACTGAGAAAGCCCATAGTGCACTCATTGAATCAGCATATATAATACACCGTTGGTATCGGTGTTTTCTTATGTGATCTTGAGCTAACTCTATAGCATGCAGCTCTGCAGTGTAAATGTTGCAGTCAAGGGGTATCTGCTATGATACCCCTTGACTTATCTGGAAAAACAACAGCAGATCCCACATACAATTCTGACTTCGAGCTGTCTGTGTAAACTGGCAAGAAATCAGAATGTTCTGCACTGTGTTGTGAATAAAGCTGAAGGTAGACAGAAGACGGAGTATTAGACTACAGAAGATGGAGTATTAGACTTCATTGCAATCTTGAGCGAGAAGTCACAAGCTAGTGTTTGCACATGCCAGGGTGGAAGGGGCTGCTTTGGTGATCGAGCAACCTTGTCTACCGAGATGTTAAGCTCATTGAGTAGCTCTTAAACACAAATGCTGAATGGATGATTGGCAGTGCATCGTGTGCTATAAAGATTTTCCCATCGTGGCTCAAAAACGGATGTATACATGGGGGCGATCTGGCAGGGATTTCAGCTTGAAGTCATATTGTAGAGACAACTGCATTTGTCAAAGCAACAAGGGTGGTTCATTTGCTTCGACATACATACTTTGGACAGGCGATGTTCTAAATGCACCAGTAGCAGTCCAAATGGCTTGTTGATGGATGGGGTCAAGCCAACGAACAGCACTATTTCTAGCAGATACATATACCTGAGACCCACAAATGTCAGCTTTTTGTCAAAAATGAGTCCCAAGAATTCCGTCTCTGATACAACTGGAATGGTGCTTTGTCCAAGTCATAATTCAGGCTCAGGGTGGAGGTTACGCTTGCGACAAAAATAGACACAAACGGTCTTCTCCAGTGAGAACCTGAAACCTTTGGCCGTGGCCCAGGAGTTAAGACGGTCAATAGCTTGCAGTTTTCTCTCAATAACCCTCATATTGCATGATTGGGAAAATATGCTGAAGTCATCGACGTAGAGTGCACTGTTTATATTTGGAGGAAGTTGTGCAGAAATAGTTTATTTTAATGGCAAAAAGCATGACACTTAAGACAGATTCTTGCGGTATCTACTCCTCTTGGCAAAAGGGCCGGGAAAGGGTGGATCCTACACGAACTTAGAAATAACTACAGGATAAAAAATTTTTAATAAAAACAGGAAGGTAACCTCTCAGACCGGGGTTGTAAAGGTCTTTTAAAATACCAAAACTCCAAGTTGTATTGTACGCTTTTCCATGTCAAAGAAGATGGACACCAAGTGTTCTCCTTTTAGGAAAGCATCTCGGATAGATGTTTCCAGTCTAATTAAGTGGTCCAGTGTGGACCTGTTTCTTCGGAAAACGCACTGAAAGTGGGAGAGAAGGTCATTCGATTCTAAATACCATAAGAGACAAGCATTGACCATTCTCTCCAATATTTTGCACAGACAGCTAGTCAGAGCAATAGGACAATAGTTTTTCGGAGACTTAGGATCCTTTCCTGGCTTGCAAAAGCAACAACAGTTGCATTGCACCAGGTATCCGGAAAATGCTCTTCAAGAAAGATTCCGTTGTACAGGAAGAGCAGAAGGTCCATGGATTCTGGTGAAAGATGTTTGATCATTTCATAATGGATGTTGTCTGGTCGAACAGCGGTAGCCTTTGTACGGGCAAGTGCTGTTTCAGCTCGTGGATAGTAAAATGGCCCATCATATGGCTGGGAACCCTTCGATGTGAACTTAAAGGCCTGTTTTTCAGTTTTTGCTTTAAAACCAGAAAATCTGGGGGAGTAAGATAATGTTGCAGAGATGTAAGAAAATGTTTCCCCAAGAGCATTGGCTATTGCAATAGAGTCTGCAATAGTACATCCATTATATTCCAGGACCAATGAGGGGTGTGCTGTGTATTTACCCTTCATTTTCCAGATTTTTTCCCAGACAACCTTAGGGCTGGTCGTCTGGGTGATGTGAAACGGATCCATGATTCCTTTTGACTCTGAAGGCAGACGTAGCATGCTTTAGCTCGTGCACGTTTAAAGGCTAATAGATTGACTGTGGCAGAATATCGTCGAAATATCCCCCAAGCTTTGTTTTGAGCCTTTTTGGCTGCTGTGCATTCTGGATTCCACCATGGTTTTAGAAACGGAGGAAACCAGGTGGACATTTTTGGAATTGTAGTTGCAGCTGCATGGACAATATTTTCTGTTATGAATGTGACTGCATCATTGATAGGCTCCTGACTGACTACAGAGATGTCAAAATTTGCCAGGTGTTGAAAGTCACTCCACTCAGCCTGATCAAACTTCCACCATGGTAACCTAAAAGGCAGACATGATCTCCCAGTGTGTAAGCAGATTATCACAGGGAAATGATCACTTCCATATGAGTTCTACTCCACTTCCAAAGTGGAAGAAAGGAGGAGAAGAGAAGGGGAGCAGATATATAGATCAATGGCAGAAAACGTACAGGTAGGCATGTGGAAGAAGGTGTTTGTTCCAATATTCAGAAGGGAGAGGTCATTGTCATTTAGCATATGCTCTATGACTTTTACCTTTCCATTGATGCTAGCACTACCCCACAGGGTATTATATCCATTGAAATCCTCGAGAAGTAAGAAAGGGGAAGGCAACTGCATTAAAAGATCATCAAGGTTTCTGGGAGATGTCGCTCCCAGGTGGCAAATAAATAGAACAGACGGTTAATAAAAATCCCACTGTAAGGCAAATTGCATCAGCCACTATGCTGGTTGTAAGTAGCAAAGGTTGAACTGAGGTCTGGTTGCCCACAAGAATAGCCACTCCTCCATGGGCAGGACCATCAGCAATTCTATCCTTACGAAAAATGTGATGTTATGCATGGTGGGATCATCATTTGCTTTTAGGTAAGTCTCCTGCAAGCATAAGCAAACTGGCTCGTGCTTTTGCAGGAGGGACCTGATGTCATCAATATTTCACCGGAATCCACAACAATTCCGTTGTAGGAATTCAATCATTATTCTGGCTTGGTGGGTCCATCAGGCGGTTTCTGAGGTGCTGAGGGCTCACTTTTGTCAGTCTTGGATTTATCTTTTTTGAGGAAGTAGCATTAGCATTAGTAGAGGCATTTGATGCAAGAAAGCAAGCTTATGCAGCATCAGCCAAAAAAAAAATAATAATAAAATAAAATAAAATAAAAAAATTAAAAAAAAAAATAAAAAAAAAAGAAACCACTTCCACTTCACCCCTCTGTTCATTCAAAATACCTGTCCAGCTGAGCCTTAAACTCATTTAGGCTATCAACTTCCACGACAAGGGATGGAAGTCTGTTCCACCAACCAACCACCCGCTGGCTAAAGGCAAATTTCCGCACGTCTATCCTACATCTGTCTTTCCTCAATTTGAATTTATACCCTCTCAGGTGATTATTCTGAGCGAGAGGAAGAATCCCATCAGCATTGAGCATGCTCAAACCATTCAAGGCCTTATACACCTCTATCAGATCACCTCGCTGGTGCCTAGTCTCCAGACACTGTAATTTGCAAAACTTAAGCCTTTCTTCGTAAGAGCACCCCTTTGTTCCATTCACTAATCTTGTTGCCCTTCTCTGTACTCGTTCCAGCAGCTCTACATCCTTCTTGAAATGAGGCCTCCAGACCTGTATACAGTACTCTAGGTGTGGCCTGTCCTTTATACAAGGGAATGCTAGAAAAATTCCTACATATCATTGACAATACACCATGAGCTACTCTTGCAGCCCATCTGCACTGCTCAGAGAACTTTATATCTGCCTGCACAACCACCCCCAGGTCCCTTTCATTCTCTACCACTGTCAGTGTAGTACCACAGAGTTGATACGTTGCTCTGGGGTTGCTGTTTCCCATGTGTAGTACTTTACATTTGTCAATGTTAAACTTCATTTGCCACCTCTCAGCCCATCTGCTCAACCTTTCCAGTTCCTGTTGCAGCAGCATAGTGTCAGTAGTGTGTCCTTGACAACCCTGCCTACCTTTGTATCGTCTCCAAACTTTGACATTAAGCTTGATATACCATCATCAATATCATTTACGAATACAGAAAACAATAATGGACCCAACACTGAACCCTGAGGGACTCCACTAATAACATTAGTCCACGACGAGCAGTGTCCATTGTATGGACACTGTCCCATGTCCATTTCTTCCTCTGCAAAGAGTTCCAAGACTGATTTGTCCAGTACTTCCTTGTCCACATCTATTGTTTCTGGTATTACTGGTGGTTCTTCTTTACCACTTGGTTTTGGTAGTGGTGGAGCACCAGGAGGTATGGATATAGGAGTGGCAGCTGACTGGGTTTTTTTAGTGAGCTTTTGTGAACTCAATAAATAGTGTACAATCGGAGTGAATGACTCTCTTGGTGGTTATAGTAATCTCAGTTTGTGTACCGATAGTGCACTTTGCAGAGACCTTCTGAGCATATGAAGGCTTCCAGCTATTTATTGGTTGGATGCATTTTCTAGCCTCTGGGTAGGAGATATTCAGCTCTGTTTTTAGTTTTTGGATCTCTTTTTCATCCTTCCAGTGCTGGCATGCTCTGGAATAGGCAGGGTGCTCTCCTTTGCAATTTACACAGATCAGATCGGTTTGGAAGCTGAACATTCTTTGCTCCCGTGGTCTTTCGCACCACATCGAGCTCAGGCAGCGATACCATGACAAGCTGTTTGTGAGTGGCTATATTTTTGGCATTTAAAATACCTGTGGGTTTGGAATATAAATCCTCACAGGGCAGTTTAAGTACCTGCCTTGATGGAACTTGGAGGTTGTGGGGTGTTAAATGTTAGGATGAGAACTCGGGTAGGGACTAGATTCCCATCCTTTCACATTGATATTCTTTTGACAGCCGTCACTCCTTGTTCTTTCAATTCAGAGCAGATCTCTTCTTCACAGACATGAAGAAGGTCCCACTCTGAAATGACACCTTGTGAAGAGTTCAAAGTTTTGTGGGGGGTTACGGTGATAGGTATTCCCCCTATTGATGTGGCGTTCGGGATTTTTTCCACCTGTTTCTTATTGTAGCTTCGCCCAAAAGGTCGCCACAACACAGTCGTTTTACAGATTTAGGTGATCCTGCCAACCCTTCTAATCCTTTCTGGATAAAGAAGGGTGACATTTTCCCAACTGACTGCTCTCTGGTGGAATGGAGAATGAGGAAGACAGGTGTCACTGATGGTGGTGTATCCTCAGTTCTGGCTCTTTTTACAGAGGTGTTTTCTGTGTTTTCATCTCGATTAGGTAGGGCCTTGTTGGGACCCCAGAAGAAATAGAATTTAAATTACTCATATGAGTAAGATAAAAATTTCCGATACCCTAAGTACCTCACCCACCATGGAGCCCTACGAGAGGATGCCCACTCATGAACTAGCAGGTACTGCGTACACAAATGGAACACAAAGTTTGCTTAGAAGCACCATACCCAAGTTTAAAATAAGCCTCGATCCCGTCCCAGGATCAAAGGGAGGGAGATATATTGGAACACAGTTGACCCAAGCAGTAAGAACCACCTGCCGATTGATCCCAGTTGGGCCGGTCTGGGACCACCTGTCTTGTCGAAGAAGAGGCCAAAGTGGTGTATCAAGGCTGGGCCCCTCAACCACTATGATCCCCCTTTACGAGTTTCCAAAGGTCGCGGCGCATGGCTGCACATGCCGGATTCCATTGATGTATCCCTGGAACCAAGATATGGGCGTTGGATCCCAGTGATGCTAATATGGAAGACCAGCAGCATCACTAGGAGGTCCCCTCACCACATACAGGTGCCCACGTCGAGGAGCTGTAAGGGAAGGATACGTGCCTTTTGAGGAACACTGACTGTTGTCAGTGTTCTCCAAATATTCATCCACTAAAAAGAAAGATACACTAAAACAGTTTCAATTAATTCATGCAGCTAAATGTAAAAGGTTTTAAGGCATACATGAGCACTTTTCAAATTAACAAACTGTAACAAATAGTACAAGTGGAAATGACTCATGTTCAAATCCAGTTATATCATTCAAGAGTGAGTTGCAGGAATGCATGTGGGGCTCAAAAATTGACACTGGTGAACAAAAATAGTGAAAAAAATATCTATTTTTTTTTCTTTTTTCAAAGAGGCAATATCCTCTACATGTAGAATTCAGAAGTTGGCAACTATGTAGATGTAGATTCTACATCTACATAGTTGCCAACTTCTGAATTCCAAAAAGCTGGAGATCAGGAAATTTTGTAAGCAGGAGAAAAAAAAGCAAGAGTTTTGAAAACTTGGGAGGGCTTCCCAAAAAAAAGGAGAAAAACAGGAGATTTTTAAGAAAAAAAGGAGGAGGAAAACAGATGTTTTCGGAAGAAGAAACGGGTTGTTTTTAAAGTCCAAACTGCACCAGATATTAAATTTAACTGCAAAATACCCAATTTATATTAAAATACGGCTTGGGATTGCTTACCAGTAGAGAAGATTTTTAAACATTAACTTATATAACATTTTTCTGTCTGCAGATTTCTGTTTAGATGTTCTGTTAGACATCAACTGATTTTGATTGCTTTGATAAAGATAATGTTCACTTCAGATCTGTTGAGTTAAAAGTTTTGTTACAAAAATGACTCTGGTGTCTAGAATTGGTGGTTAGGAGCATTTCCAAAGCTTCAAGAGAAAGAGAAGATCTGAACTCAGTTTTTGTTTTTCTAACCTGGCTGAATATTCTCTCACTCAGCATTACTATGAAGAATTGTTGAAATGCCAAACATTACTTGGGATAAATTGTTATATCTCTAGGACACTTACATATTTCTCAGTTCCCCAACCAATCACCACTGTACATAAATTCTTTGAATTTATGTACTAAAGATGACAGAACCGATGCTAAAAAAACATCCATTGCTTCATCTATTTCTTTATCTTTAATGACATCAAGAAGTACTGGAAACTTGTCCAAAAAAATTTTTTAATTTGAAAATGATGCATTGCCAACTACTGAAATTTGTGCTACTTCAACATTTATAAGAATGTCATTCTTTAATGGGAACTGGTGCATGATGTAGACACACAGCCATAAAGTACTTCCTCACAGAGCAGCAAAAGAAAAGAATAGAATCTTCTCTTGTTTTAGAATCTGCACAATTTTTGCGATAAAAATACAGGGCTGTTAAAATTAAAGTATCCCTATGTAGAGGGCTCTGGAGTGAGTTCTAAGACTCATACTGAAGAGAAATTTGGACAACAGGTACAATAAAGAATGCGCTCGCCATTTATTGGAAAAAAAAATTAGTTACAAAATTTGTTACTATATGCCGCTGTGGCAATACAAATCACTTGAACAGCACTACAACTGTTCAACAACAGTTTCCATTTGAAGAACAGCATTTTCTACAGCAGAACGTAATATGTCAACTAGAATAGTCAGCACATGACATCTAATGCTGTCCTTCAGATCTGCCAGAGTTTGACATCCTTCCTGATACACCTGGTTCTTCAAAAAACCCCACAACCAGAAGACACATGGGGTGAGGTCCAATGATCATGGTGGCCAAGATGTCTGGTGACTGATGACCCGTTCACCTGTACAGTGTTGCCTTAGCAATCTTTGGATTCAATGGTGACTGTGGGGGGGGGGCACCATCTTGCATGAATATGGTATCCTGCACGTTGTTGCAGCTCCGGTATTGCAAAATATGCCAACATTTCATATCACTGTCCAGGGACGGAACAAGTGTGGGGTCCAGTCAGTGTTACCTGTTGAAAAAAATATGGCCCAATCATGAATGTGGCCATAAATCCACACAACACTGTCACTTTTGGAGACTGCAATGGGACCACTTGGATAACTCGAGGGTTTTCTGTTGCCCAAATGGAACAGTTGTGCGTATTCACTTGTCCATTTAAGCAGAAGTGGGCTTCATCACTCCAAAGGATGTTCCATGGCCAAGTGATATCCACTGTCATTCGCGCTAGAAACTGAAGTGCGTAGGTGAAACAAATATCTGCATCACCATGCTTTAGCATGTGCACCTTGTAAGCATAGTACCGCAACACCTGACGCATTACTAGCCTTATAGTGGAATACGGCATATCCACTTCACAAGAAACAACTGGCACACTTGTACTACCACATGGAGATTGACTTCATAAATCCATTACAACCATAGCCACATCTTCCTGATACACCTGGAACGAGAGAAGTCCACTTGTTTTCGACCTCTACCTGGTTGAACACCAAGATGTCCTGTCGCTTCAAATTTTGCAATCATGTTGTGGACAGCATAAACAGTCATAGGTCCACACCTTATGTGCCTCTGACGCCAGAATTCTCTGATAGCCGCAGCTGCATTATTGCTGTTCTGATAGTACAGCTTCACTAATAGCGCCTTTTCCTGCAACGTTTTTGGCACTACTGCTGTAGTGCATGGCAAACATCTACTGTATGATTTTGAAGAGACTGCTCTGCTTTTATACAGTACAGTAGAGCTGAGTAGTGGCACTGTGGCCATAACTTACGATTATGCAAATAACTTATGTTATTTGCATAATCGTAACTAAGATAGTTATGTGCCATACAGTGACAAATTTTGTAACTAATTATTTTTTTCCAATAAATGGCGAGCGCATTCTTTATTGTACCTGTTGTTCAAATTTGTTTTCAGTAGGAGCCTTAGAACTCACTCCAGAGCCCTCTACATAGGGATACTTTAATTTTAACAACCCTGTACTTATAACTAAATCAGAATCATCCTTCTGGTTTAGCATATGGTAATAAATTTCAAAAATACAAATTTATTTAAAAGTGCAAATTTATTTTACCAACAGAAAACTGTTGGTAAAATAAACTTCCAGATCACATTCTTCTACACATCTAGGAGTGATGACAATACATGGATATAAGGAATGCTGGATCAAAGAGCTATGTTTAGATTTTCAAACATTGCCACAAATTTAAAAGAAACAAGCACACTGCTTTAGTCAAATCAGAAAAGGGAAACATGAAATGTGAGAATAACATAGAACTATCAGCTTGCTTGGCCTGTGCAGGATTGCTTTTACCAGAAGTTCATTTTTCTTGACTTCATTGATTTGTCTTCTTCCAAAACTTTTGGATCACAAACTTTGAACTTGAGTTGGTGCCACTCACTAGTAATCATTTACCATACCTTTTAATTTGCTAACTCTGAAATGCCCTCATAGCACTTCTCACCTCTTCTTTACACAAACTCATCAAAGTCTACCACAACTTTACCAGTCTAGTTACACATTTAACTAAAGACAGCTATGTGTTTATAGCTGGCTTTCTTTAACCAAAGACACCCAACATGTACAGATATGCTTAAAAACCTTTCTTATTTCAGTGGCATGCATCAGTTGAAATTGTTTCTACCGATAAACATCACTGAAGTAAAATAATAAGTAAATTTCCATCAAGTATTTTCCCCCTTCCACAGGAAGGAATGCAGCTCCTTTTTCAGCACACAAATTAATAAGATGACAAAGTCAGCTCCTATTAACGTCAAGTGTTCAATCTCTTCTTTTAATACCATTGCTACTCCTTTTTTAGGCCTACCATAATATTATCAATGCTAAGTGGCAGATAATTTTTTTGAAGGAATCTCACATGATTTCAGGCTGTTCAGAAGATATCCAACTTGTACCCTGTAGAGTCACTTTCAGTACGGGCAGTGAGGGTAATCTGCTTTCAATCTGATGATTTTTTTTTTTTTTTATTACACAAGTCACCACAATGGGATATAAATGGAATTACTTTGGTTACTACCAAAGTAATTCCAAAAATGGCCGATTTTTTAGAACCATCTACCTCTTGCAATTTCAATATAAATTTCTATTGTAAAAATTCTTCAACAACAGGATATTTTGCTATTTCACTATTGGGAACATTTCTGAATGATACACCTAAATGAACAGCACAACTGAAAGGGAAGTTATGATGCAAAAGATGACAAAAAATATTTTGCAGTTTCAATATTTTTCACTTTCATTGCATGAAATTGAAAAATCACATTAACATATGATACATGGAAAAAACTTGTATGGAAAAGTAATATTCAAAGTAAAATTTCATACATGGAAAAAACCTGTCTTATGAAATATTACTTTGTATTTCTTTGGCATCTTAATGAAAAGTATTGTTAATTAGCTTTACACTATACAAGTACTGAGAAATGATTGCACAGATAACAGAAAACAACACTGTTATCCCGTTTATCTATTTAGCAATGTTGACCACAGCACACTTGATTATCAATTCATTAGCATATGTAAGACAGAATTTGCAAAATTTGAAAAAGAGATCCAATTTGAAAAACTCTTTTTCACCAACAATTCTTTTTCACTAACTGTATTATGATAGTGAGATAGAGAAGGATTGAATCAAGTAAAAAAAGGTGGACTCGTCACTATAATTCCAGAGAGTTGGCCACTAGGCATCTATTTAGGCAACATGTGATTCAGTTTCATCAACTTATAGATTAGAAATCCAGAGTAATTTTTCAATTTTGACTTTCATGGCCAAATTGTACAACTGACACTAACAGATGAAAGTTATCTTTCAATTTTCAAAAATATTTTTGTACATCAATTATAAACTACATTTGTAATTATTTGGAAACATAGATAAGAAAAACAACAACTGTTTGAAGATTTCTGGACATATTGTATATAAATGAACACACTACGCAAAATGACCTTGAAGTATGTACAGTGCATGCCATTTATTGTAATTTGTTAGGGATAATGTTATCCCTATGAAATTACGACTACAGTCAATTCTGCTATAACGTGCATTTTTGCAACGTGAACATGCTCCAATGCAACTGATATATTAGGGAACAATGCGAGTATAATGTGATTTTTGCATTGGCTTGTGTGCGATTTCATCTCGGAGTAACCAGGTGAACACAAAATCCAGTAAAAAGCTAAACATAGCAACCTGTGCAGCAATATAATACAAGTTTGTGAACTTAAAAAATGTCAAATGTGTAAGAGCTACACTTCCCATGTACTGTAGTTGTATTGGTCAGAGGCACACTGTTGTCATTCGGTGTACAGTTAGTCCTCGTATAACACGTGTTTACACTATATGAATTCGATCATACACAATTTATAAATAGGGGAACGATGTTGTATATAACACGAACCGAATTCACTTATGCACGATTCGCCTTTGTATTTACAAGAAATGGCAGCCCAATGTGCATTCACCTCAACTGAAAGCAACACGATAGGAATGAAGAGAAGATTCTGAAAATGTATTTTTGTTTTTTATATCAGCGAAGGGAAAACACATTTCACCATAATAACGTAAAAACCGACACAATTCCAGCTATCAGTATTATCATAAATGCAATTAGATTGAGTTTACTACCAGTTTATAACAGATTCCACCAGCAGAAACACAAATGGAAATTGTTTTTATTATTTTATGGTAGTGATCTCCAGAAATGTGCTTTAGTAAAATGTGAGTTAGTGAGGTGCTAATAGTGTGTCTCTGCCTTTACGGTGTTGTTTATTCAGTTGCTAGACTCGCGCAACTTTGTTTACCAAGCATGCCACTTCATTTTGTAATTGTGCTTTATTTCCTAAAAATGAGTAAAATACTTAAAAGGTGTGAAAAGGAAGCGTCCTGGTGAAGACACTACAGATTCAGAAAGAAAAAGAAAAGCAATATGGATAGACAGGTGGACTGAGTCAAAAATTCTTACTGGGGAAAATTTGTAGCGGCCTCGTACTAGTGTTTATGGCCAAAATCACACCAGCTTCCATCGTCTTCTGGACTCCGGCCTACCGGGGTTTCCCCAGTAAGGTTTATGGCCAGTCTGCCTCTGTCCATAGAGAAAAAAACATGAAATTCTGAAACGCTTTGAGCAAAATGAAAGAACATGTGATATTGCACATGCTAAATGCCTAAATGAAGCAATGCCGAGAATTAGAAAGAATGCAGAAAAAATCAAAACAAATTTCATAGCAGGAACAATTCAAAGTGTAATAAAATCCATTAGATCAAGACAAAGAATTGAAAGACATGGAATAACTATCATCTGTTTGGATAGAAAATTAAACAAAGAACAAGTTTTCTTACGACAGAAGCAAAAGCATTAGCAATATTTTATTATGTAATAGTAATAAAATACGTAAGAATTTTATTAAGATTATTTATTGTGTTTGGTAATGTTTTGGTTACAAATGTGATTTCAAGCTTTCAAGCTAAGTATTACATATGGGAAACAGCAACCCCAGAGCACTGTCAGTGTAGTACCAACTCTGTGGTACTACACTGACAGTGGTAGAGAATGAAAGGGACCTGGGGGTGGTTGTGCAGGCAGATATGAAGTTTTCTGAGCAGTGCAGATGGTCTGCAAGAGTAACTCATGGTGTATTGTCGATGATATATAGGAATTTTTCTAGCAGGGATAAGAAGGTGATTCCCTTGTATAAGGCAATGGTCAGGCCACACCTTGAATACTGTATACAGGGCTGGAGGCCTCATTTTAAGGATGTAGAGCTGCTAGAATGAATACAGAGAAGGGCAACAAGATTAGTGAATGGAACAAAGGGTTGCTTTTACAAAGAAAGTCTTAAGTTTTGAAAATTACAGTGTCTGGAGACTATGACCTGCACCTCAATACACCTGCACCTTTATACACCTCAATCAGATCACTTGAGAGATGATCTGATTGAAGTGTATAAAGCCTTGAATGGTTTGAGCATGCTCAATGCTGATGAAATTCTTCCTCTTGCTCAGAATAATCACCTGAGAGGGCATAAATTCAAATTGGGGAAAGACTGTTGTAGGATAGATGTGTGGAAGTTTGCCTTTAGCCAGCGGATGGTTGATTGTTGAGACAAACTTCCATCTGTGATTGTAGAATAGCTGAAATAGATTCTAGGCAGAACTAGACAAACACTTGGAATGAGTGGATGGCTGAAATGAGAAGGGGTTTTTTTTGGCTGATGCTATATAAGCTTGCCTTCTTGCATCATGTGCCTTTACTAAAGCTAAAGTGACCACTTGGTAATAGTAGGCTGTCCTTATCATCTTATTAATGCTAATAAGAAGCCGTCACTGCCAGCTTCTGATATCTCACCACACACAAAATGCCTAAAAATAAGTAAACATTATATGTTGCCTGAACATCTGTCTATTTTGCTAATTATTAATGATTCACTTTTAACAATCACAACACTATGTGAAGCACTATTTCATATGATGATGGATCAAATCAGGGTGTCTTATTGATATTTACAACTCCAGTTGATGGAGGGTTTGAACTACTGCGCTGCTACAAAATGGAGCCTCCAATGCCACATTTTATAGCATAGTCAGTTCCTCGTGACCTTCTTTCAGCACTAGCTGCACGTTTTATTGTCCATCTCTCATCCTGTAAAGTCACCTATTTCCCAACATAGTGCTTATAATGACAATGTGTTTAGTCATCAAATTTTCAACCCTTATAGATCTCTACAACTATACAGGAGTAAACTGACACATCCGTGTGTCGTTTTTATCCTGGCACTAACAAGCAGGCTCCTTTCAAAGTTTAGCAAATTGCAGCACGCACCCATGTCTGCTGTGGGGTCTGGAAAATTGATCGCCAGCAATTCACTTCCAGCAATTTACCGCCACGTCAGTTTATCGCATAAACAATTTACCGCCGCATCAGTTTATCACATTTTACCGTCTAGAAGCAATGAGATGTGTTTGGTCAAATCATAAAAAGTTATTTTTTATTTAAGTTTCTGCCTTAAGCTATGATTAGCATATTTTTGGAATTCTATGAACTGTGAGGGAACAGTACGGAAATAAAAAAAACACTTGTATGGAAATATGTAATTTAATAGGTAGTTTATGTATTGTAACAGTTACATGTATCACAAAAATAGTCAAAAAATCCATTATTTGAACAATATAACAACTGGTTAATTTTAAACATTATCATTAGGTATGTCATAGTACACTGCAAAAATTCAAAATTAATGTTTATGCAATATTCAGAATTAGTCACGTTGGGATAATTAATTACTAAGAAACTGTAATATTTAAAACACAGTATGTAAATTATTAATAAGAAATAGTATGCGCTATACCTCTTAGATAATCAACAATATCACCCTGTTCTTCATATGCACTAACAAGCCTTTTAATTCGTTCATCACAATTGTGCCATCGATAATGCCATCGATAAATTTCCAAATGTTGGGATGATAAGCAGCGACTTGTTCCTCAAATCCTCTATGTCACCCTTCAACAGAGTTATTCGTTCTTGGTAATCCTTCTAGAACAAGCTGGCGTTTTTACAGAAGAATATAAAACATCATGCAATGGAGAATTGTTTCTACAATTTGATTCTGGACCCGAGGGCAATCGTATGTTAATTTTCAGTACGAAAGGAAATTTGCAGTTGTTAGCGCGAAGTGAACACTGGTATGCCGATGGGACTTTCAAAACTGTTCCCTTACTTTTTTATCAGATGTATACGATACATGGATTCAAGGACAAAACATCGCTTCCATTAGTTTATGCATTATTGCCTAACAAGTCTGAGGAAACATATGTATCTCTACTACAGCAGCTGAAAGTATTGGAACCAGCTATGTCCCAGCAATCAATAACTATAGATTTTGAGACGGCGATGATATTTACTACATTAATCAACAATATTGTTTAATAATTGCAGTCATCTCATAAAAATAAGAACTTGAATAAATAATAATAGGAACCAATAATCACAGACATCACACAAACAATACAAATATTATTGAAATTTATCAGTGGCATTAAACAAGAACAAAGTATTAACGAAATGCGCATTGAACAATATTTAAGTGGAAGTGATGCGGGCAACAAAAAAAAAGAAGTATCACAATTGTGATGAACGAATTAAAAGGCTTGTTAGTGCATATGAAGAACAGGGTGATATTGTTGATTATCTAAGAGGTATAGCGCATACTATTTCTTATTAATAATTTACATACTGTGTTTTAAATATTACAGTTTCTTAGTAATTAATTATCCCAACGTGACTAATTCTGAATATTGCATAAACATTAATTTTGAATTTTTGCAGTGTACTATGACATACCTAATGATAATGTTTAAAATTAACCAGTTGTTATATTGTTCAAATAATGGATTTTTTGACTATTTTTGTGATACATGTAACTGTTACAATACATAAACTACCTATTAAATTACATATTTCCATACAAGTGTTTTTTTTTTTATTTCCATACTGTTCCCTCACAGTTCATAGAATTCCAAAAATATGCTAATCATAGATTATGGCAGAAACGTAAATAAAAAATAACTTTTTATGATTAGTTTAAAATTAACCGATTGTTATATTGTTCAAATAATGGAATTTTTGACTATTTTTGTGATATATGTAACTATTAAAACACATAATCTACCTATTAAATTACATATTTCCATACATGTGTTTTTTTTTTATTTCTGTATATTCCCTAACAGTTCATAGAATTCCAAAAATATGCTAATCATAGCTTAAGGCAGAAACTGAAATAAAAAATAACTTTTTATGATTTGACCAAACACATCTCATTGCTTCTAGACAGTAAAACGCGATAAACTGACATGCCGGTAAACTGTTTATGCAATAAACTGAAGCAGCAGTAAATTGCTGGCGATCAATTTTCCTAGGCTCGTCTGCTGCGCATTACATTCAACTCCATTCCATTCCATACAATGCAGCCAGATTTGCCCACTACTGAATGCTGCCTGCACTTGGACTCACACTAATATTTTATAGTGATGGCACTGTGGCAGCAATATAAGATTCACATCAATGACAGATGAGTACAGGTACACACAATAAATCAAAAGCAATTACTTTTAGCAAGGCCATTCAAATGATCTTTTGCTGTAACTGGTGTATATGTCTTTCCAAGGTTTTGTCCAAGAGAAGCAGTTGCTCCATCTGTGGTATCAATATCGATCTGGTGCTCTTTCAGTGGCTCATATTTTCCATTACCCTTATAACCTTCTGAAACATCTGGAGATTTTGGTTCAGCAGGAACTGTAGCAGGTATGCACCTTTTCATGTAATTAGAAAAATATATTAGAAAATTAGAAAACAATAATATACATTTACCACAAAATATGAATAAAACAAAAACAAACAAAGTGGTTAAAAAAAAAAAAAAAAAAAAAGTCACATACATTGACTAAAACTTATGGAACGTCTTTGAATAAGTAATAAGCAATTTCTATAATTGAACATCTGGGAGTGACAGAAAATTTTATTACGAGAAGTCTTTTTACAGATAAATATAATTTCAACACAACTTCATTTCATCTCACTTTTATTATATACTACTTGCATTCTATAACAGAACACACTGAAATTAATAACCATTTGTCACTAATATACCATTATTATGTTGTTTTTTTTTTTAAATAATACATTATTCAGATTAGTACACAATACATTAATTCAATCAAATGTGCAGTACTAATAAACAGTTATTCCCAAAACAGTGGCTGTGTAATCAACAAATTACACTGTTATAATAATCCTTAAAACCATTTGTTTCAATACATGTTGACATTTATTTTAACAAAGTTTATTATACAGGTCGACCATCACTAATCCAGTTCCACCGCTAATTCGGACATAATTTCCACAATCTCTCTCTCAGGGTAACTCGAGGAATTTATTTACATATTCAACGACTTAAGCAGCACAAGAATATTCTTCCGTGATATGGGTAGCAGTATATGGATTGCATATGGGTAGCAGTAACCCCAGAGAAATATACCAACTATGTGGTGTTACACTCAGAGTAGTGGAGAATGAAAGAGACCTGGGTCTGGAAGCCTCATTTTAAGAAGTTTTCCTCATTTTCTAGAACGAGTACAAAGAAGGGCAACAAGAATGGTGAGGGGAACGAAGGGGTAGTCTTACCAAGAAAAGCTTAAGTTCTGCAATTTGCAGCTTCTGGAGACTAGGCACCTGCGAGGCAATCTGAGTGAGGTGTATAAGGCCTTGAATGGATTGAGTAGGCTCAATGCTGATGGGATTCTTCATCTTGCTCAGATTACATACCGGAAGGGACAAAGATTTAAACTGAGGAAAGACAGTTGAAGAATAAGAATAGATGGGTGGAAGCTTGCCTTTAGCTAGTGGGTAGTTGATTTCTGGAACAAACTTCCATCTGTCCTTGTGGAAGTTGCTAGCTTAAATAAGTTCAAGGCAGAACTAGACAAACATTTTGATTGAATGGATCAGTGAAAGGGTAAAAGGGTTTTTTTTTTTCTCTTCTTGGCTGATGCTGTATAAGCTTGCTTTCTTAGATCATATGCCTCTACTAATGCTAATGCTAATATTCATCAAAAAGCAAACTATATAGAACATTTTGTTCACCAGGAGCTATTCGTAAATATTTGTCATCGTTCCGCAAAAGAGTCTGTTTTTGAGAGACTAAGTTTCTTTAATACTCATTTCATCACGTGTAGGAGAGTCATCGTGTTCCTTGTCTCCATCAAAGAATATTCCTACACGTTAATGCAATAATCATATATTCTCCAAGGCAAATCGATCATCGAATTAACATTTACAGGAACATTTATAATTTGGCCCAAAATTCCATATTGGCCAAAGCCTTGTCTTAGTCTTCTAATTTGCATGAATGGTATAGTAGGAGAAATGATCTCTGTCACTAAATCCAATCAAGACAGATGAAGTGAAGCAGGATAAACAAAACAAAACTGTTGCTCTTCGAAAATGTTGGAATGGAATCAATTTTGAGAGAGGCTCGACAAGTATTACAAGCCTTCATAGTCTGCAGTTAGAAATTCTAGAAGTAATGGGCTCCAAATGTATTTTTCCAAGATTTTGAGAAGCAGATTTTATTAAACTCTGCATTTTTTCTTTTATTCTCTATGTTTTTGAACTTGTTCTTTTGTCAACATGGGAGGCTTCTTCGGTGACTTTGAAGCTTTTATTCTTGCATACTTCTCTGGATTTCGCCCTGCTGGAGCTTTAGCAATCTTTGAAATGCTCATAGGTTGTTAACTGAAATCAGATTTGGTAGTTTTGCAATTCAATAGTTAGCGAAATCCATTTGTAAACTAGTATGATATCATAACCAAAAACTACTGCAAGAAGTGATTGTTTTATTGTTGCGTTCTTGAATCAAAGCCATTTAAATTTTTAAACGGTTTAATCGAAACTTACTTATGCTACTTAGCGGGTTGATGTTGATCAATATCTCGAGAAGCAGATTTTATCAAAGTCTGCATTTTTTTTTCGTTCTCTATGTTTTTGAACTCATTCCTTTTCGATACAAGAGGCTTCTTTGGTGGCTTCGAAGCTTTTATTCTTGCATAGTATTACTACCTGCTGCTTACTCTACCAAATCAACATTAGTGATTGAGTTAGTGTCATTTAGGAAGTGACGTCATTTCCACATCTTACTATGAACGATGCAGCATTTTATTCTCACGCCCGCTACTTACTCTACCGAATCAACCTTAGCGACTGAGTTAGCATCATTAGCGCCATTTAGGAAGTGACATCATTTGCATCATTTAAAGTCTAACAACCACCTAATGGGAAGTGACGTTATTTGCGTAATTTCCGTAAGAAAATTGTTACCAACCGGTTTTACTCCAGTGCCGCCATAGATGTTTGCACATCAAAAGACTTGCAGATTGCCAAACATCTGCACAGACCCTGTCCTGAGTACCCTACTTACTGCACTGATAGAAATAGATTCCTGATGTCCAGTAATGAGGTGATTTTTTGAAATCACCAATCCATTTTGGTGATTGTCTGTAATGCTGCTTTCAGATTTTTGTATACACAATTTTACAGACATCTGCTGCCTTGGTCATGCAGTATCTCCTTCCAGATGGTCTTCTCATTGCTAGTTTTGTCTCACAGCAGACACTGATGAAACCCTAGACATTCTGCATCAATACATGGGTGAAATGCACTACTAACTATATGATTAGTTATATATAAAGCATACTGTGCACAAAGAAATTACAAAAAGTAAAGAAATTCAGTTAAACAAAACTATTTAACTTTTTAAAGCAACTACAGTGGGATCAACAGATGTTAAAAACAGTGAATTCTAAATGGGAAGCCTTCAAGGAATTAATCTTGGAAGCTACTATGCTTTTCATACCAACTAAGAAATACTGTTAAAGATTTACACCTAAACGGATGTCAGATGAACTAATGAAGCCTGTGGCAAAGAAGAAAATTGCATGGGATGCATATAAATTATCAGGCAACACAGAAGCCTATGGTAGACATAAGCTAGTCTGTAATCAAGTCAAAAAGGAGTCATAAATGCGAATCATAAAATCAAGTCAAAGTGCCTCAATCCATATATTCTTGATCCTCTGTTGTTGTTGTTGTTGTTGTTATTTGGTTTTTAGGAGCATTAGCAACTAAGGCCATATTGCTCCGGGATATGCGGTGGTCATTCCTTGACCTTTCCGCATACTCCGTATGTGGTGGTGACGGGCTCGAACCCCGGTCTAATCAAGAAGCATGTGCTACGCACTGCTGCTCCTTCCCACCTGGCTGCGGAGGCGCCTTGATCCTCTGCTCACTTGTTTAACTCTATCCTCACTCATAGAGTGTTTCCTACATCCAGGAGCAAATACGCTCTTGCCCAACTACCAAACGTTCATATACCAAGCCAGCCGAAGCACTATAAACTAATATCCACTGCATCCACGCTCCTAGAGCTACTGGAAAAAGCGCTTCTTCTGCACATAACAAGCCATCTTCTTCCACAACCACCAAAGCAACTCCATTATGTTCTCCGTAATAGATCAACTGTCTCCAACCTTCTGGCAGTCCAAACAGTAATTCTATATGCATTTGAGTCCAGAGCAGAAATGGTGGTTGTTTAGGCTGATATAGAAGCTGCTTTTAATAGCTGAAATATTACTGCTCTTCTGAATCTGCTAACCTATGTCTTCCAGATAAAAGGTAATGTTTTCACTTTTCTGCACTCACTCCTCCGAAATAGAACAGTGTACCTCACTTATCGCAACTCCTCCTACACCCGATTCATCAATGCAGGCCTGCCGCAAGGTGGCGTTTTATTGGGGCTACTATTTACCACCCTCCTTATTCCATTTGTGTGCAACAGAGATGATGTAATTACCTACACCAACAATATAAAGTTCTTAATGGAAATACCACCGTCAGCTGACAGAGGAGTGATCACAACAGAAATCTAGAATGATCTCAGTTCTCTCTAACAATCTCATCCATTTCAGTCTTAAACTGAACCCCCAAATATCTGTAATTATGGTTTTTTCTCTGAAGAAGTCTCCCACACTCATACAGCCCTCACTGGAGGGTGCAATTATTCCAAGTGTAACTAAACACAAAGCCCTCGGGTGTAACTTTCGACCCAAAGCTGTTCAACTGTCACATCGAAGTTGTTCTACGCAAAAAAAATCAAATGTGCTGGATTGCCCATCAATATCATCTTCATAATATGGATGCAAAAACTACAATCAGATATCTGGAAACCATTGTGTACTCCACTGCTCTGTATGCCTCTGAAATATGGGCCTCCGTGCCACCTTCTCTCATGAAGCCCATCCTCGCCAGCAAATACTGGATACTGAAGTGGGCAACCTGCAAACATTGCCTTCCACCCCAACAGAGAACCACCAGCAAGGCCAATCAACTTCATATCCCACAGCTGCCTCAAATAATCTGCATAAGGAGAACTGCGACCACTATCAAAATGCTGGTTAGCAAAACCAACTCCCCTGATTTCTGGGATATACATCAGTGGCATGTGCCACCTCCTTTGATAAGAGCCACTCCTCTTCTTCACCTACAGTGGAACGAGCTAGAGATTTGTGACAGATTTCTACCCAGCTGAGTAATTCCTGTAATACAAGCCCTGCAAATGATCGCAGTAGACCACCAGAAATTTGCTTCTGATCGCAATTACAGGCATTGGCTGACCGAACTTGTTCCGCTATTGTATAGCCTCTGATGTCAACACAAACTGATATCTCCACCTGCTATCTGCTATGAGGTGCAAGAATGCACTTTGCATTTACGCTATCGAACTCTTTCAAAAGAAAATGCAAAACCGTATACAGACCAACTTAAGGCATGCCTGTGAAATATGCTTACTTATGAGCATATATGTGCTTTGTAATTACTTTGTACAAATGCACGTATATATACCTTGGTGTATTGACTGCCTCAGAACTGTTTGTTTGTTTATTATTTGGTTTTTTGGAGCATTAGCAACTAAGGCCATATTGCTCCGGGGATATGCGGTGGTCATTCTCTGACCTTTCCGCATCCTCCATATTTGGTGGGCACGGGCTCGAACCCCAGTCTGATCAAGAAGCATGTGCTACGCACTGCTGCTCCTGCCCACCTGGCTACGGGCCTCAGAACTATGCATATACTTATGTTTATACTCATGTCGCGTTTTGATTTAATTTAATGTAATGGTTTAATTCTCATCTATTGGTAATACATATTTTTATATTATCCCATAACTTTGTCAAGCCCTCCGCCTCCCGGCTGTAGAGGGCACATATTGTATCTTTACTGTACAATAAATATATCTTCTTCTGAAAAAAAAAAAAAAAAAAAGGTTAAGCAAGCAAAAGCTGATTACGAGAAATCCTTGGCAAAGGATACAAAGAAAAACAACAAAAACTTCTTTACTTATGTAAACTCTAGAAGGAAGGAAGGAAGGAAGGGGATGAATCAGATTGGCCCAATTGATATTGATGGTTCGACTGTTGATGATTCTGCTCAGATTGCTGACAAACTGAACGAGTATTTTGCATCTACATTCACACGAGGAATTCAGTACGGAAGGGGAGGACAGAAGTTTCACTAAACGCTAACAAGGAGCTAAATGATTTTGTAAAAATGGAGAGCACAGTGGAGGAAAAATTATTGAAGTTAAAGATAAAAAATGTACCTGGGGTGGATGGTATCTATCCAGTTATATTGAAGAGGCAGCTAGGGAAGTAAGCAAACCCTTAGCTATAATTATGAAGGCATCCTTAGATTCAGAATAGACTGGAGATATGCAAATATATACCCAATTCACAAAGGGTGACACAAATATTTATAGACCTGTTAGTTTAATTTCTGTTCTGGGGAAAATGATGGAGTCACTGGTTAAAGGAGCATTGCAGGATCATCTAGACAAGACTGCAGTAATAGTTCAGACAGCATGGGTTTGTTAAGAGTAGGTCTTGTCTGACCAATTTGGTTTGATAATATAATGTGGTCACAGAGGAACTGGAAGCAAAAAATAATTCTGATATCATATACTTGGATTTCAAGAAAGCTTTTGATACCATTTCACATGAAAGACTGCTGTACAAATTGCAGTGGTATGGCATTAAGGGCCAGTTGCTACAATGGGTAAAGAGATGGTTCAGTGGATGGTTGGACATTAAGCCTGATATACCTTCATCGATATCATTGATAAATACACAAAACAACAATGGGCCCAGCATCGAAACCTGGGGCACTCCACTGATCTTCGTGGACTAATGTTATTAGTGCAGTCCCTCAGGTTTCGATGCTGGACCCATTGTTGTTTTGTGTATTTATCAATGATATCAATGAAGGTATATCAGGCTTAATTTCCAAGTTTGCAGATGATACAAAGGTTGGCAGGGTTGTTAATGACAGTAAAGAGAATATGCTACTGCAATAGGATGTAGAAAAGTTAGGCAGATGGGCTGAGAAGTTTAACATTGACTAAGGTAAAGTACTGCATATGGATAGCCGTAACCCACGAGAAACATGCCAACTGTGTGGCACTACACTCAGAATGAAAAAGACCTGGGGGTTATTGTGCAGTCAGATATGAAGTTCTCTGAGCAGTGCAGATGGGCTGCCAGAGCTGGTCATGGAGTCTTGTCAATGATATGTAGAATTTTTTCTAGCAGAGACAAGGAGGTTATTGTCCCCTTGTATAAGGCATTGGCCAGGCCACACCTTGAGTACCGCATACAGGTCTGCAGGCATCATTTTGGGAAGGATGTAGAGTTGCTAGAATGAGTACAAAGAAGGGTAACAAGATTTGTGAGAGGAACAAATAAAGTTATGCAAATTGCAGCATCTGGAGACTAGGCACCTGCAAGGTGATTTGATTGAGGTGTATAAGGCCTTGAATGGTTTGAGGAGGCTCAATGCTGATGGGATTCTTTTGCTCGCTCAGATTACGAACCTGAGGGAGCATAGATTCAAACTGAGGAAAGACAGCTGCAGAATTGATGTGTGGAAGTTTGCCTTTAGCCAGCGGGTAGTTTATTGCTGGAACAGATTTCCATCTGTTGTTGTGGAAGTTGACAGCTTAAATAAATTTAATGCTGAATTAGACAAACATTTGGAGTGACAAGATGGGTGAAATGGAAAGGTTTTTTTTTTTTTTTTTTGCTGATGCTGTAAAGCTTGCTTTCTTGCATTATATGCCTCAACTAATTGTGTGTATTCTATAGCCAACTTCCTGAAAGAAAAATCCGAAAAAAAATCTCAAAAAATTCTTCCCATCTTAACATGATATGAGCCTGACTTTTTTTTTCACACAGTATGGAAGAACGGTGCTAGCTGACAGAACTAAACAAAACTGTGAACATTTACATAATGTCCTACCTTCTTTTATACCTTGACAACATATTTAACTAACAAAATTTAAAAATATCAGTCAAGAGAATGATGCAAATAACCAAAAGTCATTGCACATGGCCTTGGTTTGGTAGGAATGCAATGGCTGACTGTTCTCAAAGTTTAAGATATACCCAGGATTTCACATCTGGTGATTATGTGCTGGATATCATCATTCTTCTTTTTATTGGTGATTCCTTTCTACTTCTCTCTCTCTCTCTCTCTCTCTCAGAAATTTTTTTTGGCTGGTGCAGCATAAGCCTCAGGCTTCATTGCATGATATGGCCAATAATGATCATCATGATCAAAAGCACTTCCGAAAGAACGATTTTAATCATACTGAATCACAGTTTAGCAAGCACAGGAGTGACTGATTTTACAATCAGCAGTAATGATCTTTGGTTCATTACTTTAGCAAGGTGAGCACTGCCAAAAACAGAAGAGTGTGTTGCCTAAAAGAGAACAGATGATCCAAAGATGCAGTTAAGTGAGCAATAACCTACTGTATACACAGCAGCTATTTTACTCTTCATCTTAACTACAAAACAGTTGAGTCTGAGTTAAGCAAAGCAATAAGTTAAAAAATTAATAATAATAAATAAATAAATTTTACCTCTCTTTAATAGTCTTTGTTTCTGGCATTGTGTCATATAAGTCCAATAAGTAGAACATTGTTTTCCAGCACCGAGGGTGCATATCTTTTATGTCTTCCAAAATTGTGGGTTCAGATACAGGAGCAGAACAAGTATCTGGAATATCAATTGCAACAGATTCACTCAGAGTAAAACTCAAAGGACTAGTAGGTCGTTCTTCTTTGCATGGCATCTCCTGAAGGTTGGTATACCCTTTGGTACTAGCTCGTAAACGCTGAGATAAACTGTGAGGCCTACGAATTCCTGCTGTAAGACTTGCAACCCCTCCAGAAGAGGATTTTGTAGGTGTTGGAGTTGGAGTAATAAATTTTGATGATGGAACTGGCCTTGGTGACTGGGGATGATAGCTTTCTGCTTGACTTTCACATGGAGAAAATCCTTTCTTTTGGTGAATTTTAATGCTGCCTTTGAAAGAGCTTGGTCTGTTAGCTTTCAATTCTAACTGAGTCTCTTTAATATTTTCATACATGGTAGAAAACTGATGTAAGAGCCTCAAAAGGGGCATGTTGACTTGCTGAGCAATAAAATTAACATTTATGCTAAAATTAACAACAGTTGTTGAACGTTTCAAACCACCAGGTGTAAACAACACTGCAGCATGTGCTGCTTGAGTATCACAACCAAAACTTTCAATTTTTTCAAAATCTTGTGTTTCCCTTAATTCCATTTCAATTGAAAATTTATCACAAATAAATGTAGGTGTATCCATACTGGTATCGATAAAAAATTTGCCATGTGAGTTTGTCTGTTTACGGTTGGCCTTTTTTTTGTGCCTGCTATTATTCTGATATTCAGATTCTACAATATCAATCTTCAGCAATTCAACAATTCCAGAAATTGACACTTTAGGACCAAAGGTAGCAGAAAATGAAGCTCCAGGAATATGACTTGGTACTCCAAGACCTGTCAATAATGGCTGAAATATAATGTGGGCATCAGCTAGTTGAATTCCAAGTGGAGCTGCTGCAATCCCAGCAGATAATGCATTCAATCTGCGCAATTCTCCTTCATAGCTATTTTCAGTTGTTAAAGTATTCATTTTTGACTCTTGATAAGTGTAACTAAGCACTTTCTGATGGGAAGGAGCAGAATTATTCATGTAGTCCTGTTGTCTGGCCATCCACTTATATAAATCTTCATCGCCACGATGATTGTCAGGATCCACAAAGCCTCTTTTTGGAGTTCCAAAAACAGAGGAAGGTAAATTTGGTTCAATACTAGAAAGACTCCATGTAGTTGATTTCAAGCTATGTCTGCTGTCATTTCTCTTCAGTTGTGATGCAGCACTAAGCCCACACTGGTGAAGAATGAATCCTCCTGTTTTTGCACTCATACCACCTGCATATCTTCCAGGAGAATCCAAAGGGCCACCAAGAAGTGGAAATGCAACACTGGCTCTTGACGTACGAGGAGGATAACTTGGAAGTTTTCTCTTTCCTTTGTTGGTGGCTGATCCACTACTAATAGCTTCCTCAGTTAAGTCTTGTTGGCTACTGCTAGAATGAGACTCTGTTTCCGGACTAGAAAATGCTTTAAGCAGAGCTGGATCAGCTGTCAGAACTGTTTTAGGTATTGAACCAAGTGCAAGTGATCCTCCTTCGGCCAAAAGTAAGTTTGTAGTCTCATCTGTAACATCGCATTCATCTATTGATAATTTGTCACCTTCTTCAGGTACAGTATGCAATGCATCTGATATAGGAAGGGCAAATGAAACATTTAAGGGACGAAGGTTTTTCCGGAACCTCATATTTTGTTCAACTAAAAGGGGCATATAAAGAACATTTTTCCACTGTCGACTTAAAGCAACAAGTCCTCTGTGTAATGTTTTTGGGGGAGGAATGTATTCCGGAATAACATTTCCCTCGATATCATCTAAATTAAGTTGTTTAAGGTATCGCCTCAATACCATTAACAGCTGACACGATGGATCTTCCTGTAGAGTTTTTGCAAGAGGGGTCAGCTTGTGTGTCAAGTACTTACTCTGAAAGAAAAAAAAAGAAGAAAAAGAAAGGAAAAGTTCTGTATTCATTCATTTGCTACAAAAAAATTTACATAGATGCTTTATACTTTAAAGCAGTATTTCTTCAACTTTTTTAAATCATTCCACCTTGACATTTTTATTAATGGTAGCTATTGTGATTTATATGAGTTTGGTAATTCTCACAAAACTCCACCTTACTGAAAAGTCATTACATCCCCACAGTTTAAGAATGACTACTTTAAAGTATAACGTGTCATAAAATTTAAACATAAAAACATGAAAAGTATTTAAAAATAAAAGGTAACAGAAAACACTAAACCCAGTATACTTTTTTCAACAAGTGCATGCATATAATGAAAATCAATTAACATGGTGTGTGAAGGATTGAACACAAACATTTTGTGGTAAAAGTTTTGCTGTTATGATTTTTCATATTTAAGTTACTGAAATACAGTGTGTGTGTGTAATCAAATACATGATACCACTGAGAGTCAAATGGTATTATGATTAATTAAACTATGGTTTAATTATAATTAACTGTTAAAAACTTATTGTGGAAGTGGATGGTTTGAATAAATTCAAGGATGAACTAGACACATTCTTGGAAGGTATAGATGGGTGAAGTGAGTAGGGATTTTTCCTTTTCCATTTTTTTTTTTTTTTTTTTTTTTTTTGGCTAATGCTTTATAAGATTACTTTCTTGCATCATTTGCCACTACTACAACTAATAATTTCCAGTGCTTTATTTTTATATACTTTATGATTACATAGTGATTATTCATCAGAAGTTTGTGCAGATGTCCAAATTTAGAAGATTAAAATTGAGACATTTGTGAATATTTTTTCATTGACATGTTTTCTGGTTAATGACATTGTTTAACTTCTGTTCCAGTAACCTGGAACAGAAGTTAAACTAACAGGTCTATAATTACTTGTGTTGCCCTTTGATCCTCCTTTGTGAATTGGGGTCACATTTGCAAATCTCCAGTCCATGGGTACCTCCCCTGAGTCCAAGGAAGCTCTCATGTTTATAGCTAAGGGTTTGCTTACTTCATTTAATATAACTGGATAGATCTCATCCACCCGAGGTGCCTTTCTTAGGTTTATCTTCAACAATTTCTCCTTTACTTTCCTCTCATTTATTACAAAATCATCTAGCTCACTGCGAGAGCAGTGAGCTAGATGATTTTGTAATAATCTTATATCTAATAAATTTATTTATTAGATATAAGATTTTGTAAATATCTTATATCTAATAAATTTCCCTCTTTTTAATGTTCTTCCTTCCTGATTCTTCCCTAAACTATCTTTACATTTGGGTATTTCTAAAGTCCTGCTGACCAATTTACTGGGTTTCTGTAGTTCTTGGTGTGTGTGAGAAGGTACTACTACAATCTAGCAACTTACTTGTAGAACTCGGCGGGGCGTCATCTTTCATCCTTCCTATCAGGTACAGCTTATTTTTACTATCTGGGGCGACGTCTTACTATTCTTGAAGAATTAGGCACTGGTAGTTGTGCTGCCAGGAGGTTTCGGCTTCATTTTATTCAGCCCGCTTGATGCACTTCTCCTGTTCCGGAATGGCTACTATCACGCGGTCGGGGTTCCGATTCCAGCACTTTGCTTTCCAAGATTTCAGGAATCTTGGTCTTTAACGGCAGATTTGAGTCTACCCTTTCCTTGTGAGAGACTCGTTTTGTCGTCCACATATTTCTTCCCAACTCCTAGACGTCTCAAAGAGCCAACATTGACTATGTTCCACTCAAAAAAAAACTCTGACTTTCTCAATGACTAACCCATTCTTACTAGCACCGACCAAAATCTAAACTATGTGTCTGACTAAACCATTCTTACTAGCACCGACCAAAATCTAAACTTGTCTCACTAAACCATTCTTCATTCACACCGCCAAATCTCAACTTAGTGTGTCTGCCACTCTTTCACTGCCTTTTTCCTACCTCTTACTGCCGATTTCGCCACGGCCATTTCCCAGTGACTTCTACCAATCTTACATTTACTTTCGGATTCTATCTCATTCCATTTGTTGGAAAACCCCTTATTCCGCCGGCCCAGTAGCACGTGATCAATTCACTCCTATTTTACAACCTGTTGGATCTGCGGCCATCCAGTATGCCGTTTGAAGGTGCCGATTGTCCAAAAACAACTTTACTCTTCACATATAACGCCTTGTCTCCATAGCGTTTTAAAACCACAAAAAGTGACATTAGTGACCACAGCATCTATATTTGGAAACTTGTGTGTGCGTTTAAGAACCGACTTCTGGTCTGTGACTGAAGTAAATTGCCCCTACTATATTGACCTTACATAAACATTAACTTGTTTGTTTCGCAAAACCACTTGCTGCTTTTTGCCGTAGTATTCACCGTCTATTCCCTGCTTTAACGGAAGTTAATGCTAATGGCTCTGTTTTCATTTCTACTACACACTAATTTTATAATTCTTACTGAATAATTCTTGTTATTGAAACTGCAGACATTACCATATTATCCTACTAACGGCAAGAATCCAAAGGAAAACTAACTTTATAAAAAAATTTATTTTTGTAAGATTTTCAAATCTTACACACCACTCATCACTTGTTTAGAGACGTTCTGGTTCAAGTCCCATCGTAGTCAGGAATAATTTCTAAAGGCTGCTTAAATTAAGGCTATGGTTAGCCTTAATTGAAGTTGCTCTGGGTTTTTCAGCTTGCACAACATGCAAATCAACCCACAAAAGCAACTTCAACAGACAGAACACACAGTGGCATAATATTGTTTACATTGCTGATGCACCTAAACCCCTACAGCTAACTACTTATATGGATGACTTGAAGGTTTGAGGTATAACTTATTTGAAGCCAAAATGAAACAATTATTAAATGAACAGTATTTTTTTTTTTTTTGAAATTTCTGAGTGTTTTTCTTACTTCGGACTTGCTCTCAATTCTTTGAAATCAGCTGTTATAACAATCTATATAAAGAAAGATTTTTCTTCTTTGAATCTAACCTTTTTTTTTTTTTTACTTTGTGCTTGTAAATGTTCCTAACGTTCACAAACAGAAAGACCTGAAGATAACCATTTGATTATAATGGTTATCTTCAGGCCTTTCCTTATATCACATCTTAAAAATTTTAAACTTAAAACCCATAAAAATCAAATTCAGGAAGTTAAGTTTGCTGTCAGTGGCCTCAATAAGTTATCTACAGAGTTAACTCACACTTGTCATTGAACGTCTGTTAACAAACATGGGAAAACCACATACAGACCTTAGTTTTCTTCAAATTCTGGGTTATTATTTGTTGAAAGGTTCCTTATTAAAGCACAGATCTTCTGAAATCATTAGGAGCATTGCACATCTGTTATTGGTAATTGCACCTTTTCAATCAACTCTGGCATTTGAATCATTCTTGCTAGGTCTGGATGTTCATCATCTTCCAGCAATACTCTTCCATGGGTAAAATGTTTACGACACTCAAACACACATGCATGAGACAGACAATTCTCTCCATACCCTTACTTTATAATTTGAAATGTTTCCATGACTCTTTTGCCCAGTAAAACACAAAACCTGATGTTTGCTCTTTGCTCCATTGTCCCTCCACAACACAGACACAGGAGAGATGTGCAGTTCAGCTCTCAACGTGTTCTGAAATGGCAGCAATTTCTGCTGACCTTGACTGTGGTGTTCGAGAAGCAATCATTCTTTCATTTCATGTTTACTTCTAGTAGATGACAGTACCAGCACTCATCTCATAACATCAGTCTTGTTTTTGAATTCTTAAGAAAATACAACTTTTCCATGTGCTGGCTATATTACAAATATGTCAAGAAACCTGGTGCAATCTGCAGTTCTTTTCAATATATCTGTGTCACTAAGTTCATTAACCTGCGTGAAAAACCTTGTATCACTGCAAAAAGTATCAATCAAATATAAGTTCAGCCAATCTTTTATACACCAGTTGAGAGATTATTTATTTGATGCAGCTTTTTCTCAAGACTGTTGGTCTTGCAGACTACATCTTCCAAATGCGAAACACTTCCCATTGAAAATGGTTTATATTTCCAGAGCAGGCTGCTAGTTTCTGGTTTTCCTATGTGTCAAATCTTTCTAAGAAATTTCTTCAAACATCTTATATAAGTACAGGAAACCCCCCATATAACACGGTTTCGCTCTAACATGACTGATAAATTGCAGTAATCCTCGCACAACATGGTACTTATATAACAATATTAGAAAATTGTGGCAAACCTCACACAGCACGGTATTTTTGAGTTTTTGTGCAGAGGAAACTTGCTATTATTTGGATGCAATTCCATTCTTTTTGTGAATCTCCACTGTTGACTCGCTAGTCATTATCAAAAAAAAGGGGGGGGGGGAATCACCGCATTTTATTTTGTTGGGAAATTCCCATGTGAGGTTCTATCCTATTAAACTTGTGCTTGTTTGAGACCATAAAAATATGCAACTTCAAAGCATGCACTATGGTCACAAATCTTGGCCTTTTTAAATTTTAAAAAAAGGTTCTAAATGGTAAAAATGGAAAATAAGCAGCCACACAGCCAACAGATAACAATTTAATCTAAACTATTAGCTGAATTTCAATTAGAGTTGGCAGTAGTCTGCAGTAGTTCCTGGAAAACTGACTACAGAATAGCAATAAATCAGAGCAATTTACATGTTGGTGAATTCCACATGCTCCCATTAGAAAACAAAATGGCAGAGAGGTCATACCTCATGATCAAGCAGAAAACTAAAATTGTGCCTTTAATTTCTAACAAAACAAAGGGCATAATAGCTGCAATGAGATTTCAGGCTTTTCTGAAACTCACTGAGCACTTGAAAGAAACATGATACTTTATCCCAGCACTTTGTAGGAAGGCTGTGAAAAAGAATGAAAATGACTTTGCATCAACAGTATTCATTCTCCAAAAAATGCTGAAGCCCGCTAAGTTGCAATGCAGCATAGTCCAGGAAAGGCAACAAGAAAAGCAGCTCAAACTTTGAATATCTCAACATTCTTCAACAAATACCTCAATTGGATTTGAAAATTTTCTATACAAAATTAAAATGTAGCATACACCTTGTGACAATATCAAATGCATTAGCATTAGTGGCCATATTGATCCGGGGATATGCGGTGGTCATTCCCTGACCTTTCCGCATCCTCCGTATTTGGTGGTCACGGGCTCAAACCCCAGTCTAATCAAGAAGCGTGTGCTGCGCACTGCTGCTCCTGCCCACCTGGCTACGGAGGTGCCTGGACAACAGAACCTCCCTGTCATCTTCACAAGGAAAGTAGCCATGGAGAGAAAGTGGATAGCTCTGTGAAGCCATGGTTTAATTGGACACCTCTTCCTCAATGAAACTGTTAACTTAATAGTGGTCCCTGTATATGCGTCTGAATGACTTTCTATTACAGCTCATGACAACACAGCTTCTGATAGAATATTTACACTTTGCACAAAATGGCACGTGTTAGATTTTTTGTGCCTTGTTTCTAGCCCTCCAATACTGTCATGCTGTTACCCTAATCATCATAACTGCAAGTATTTTATTTTATAAAGAAATTACTAGGTATATGTTTATTCTTATTTATTTATTATTATTATTATTTTATTATTTTTTATCATTTTTTAAAATTATTCATTTATCATTATTCATTTTTTTTAAATTAAAATTAAATTATGTTTATTTATTTATATATTTTTTGTCTTATTTTAAACCTTAGAATACATCACAGAATTTTTTGCATCTACTTTTGAAACATATAAAATTAAATTCTAAAGTATAACATAATGATGCTATCTAATACGTACAATGATGCTATATATAAGTCTGATGATGCTGTTTAATAATCTATATTTCTGAGGTAAAATGTATATATTATCAGGATCTAGTTTTATGAAGAAAACAACAAAGAGATAAAATCGTGTATCATAACAGCATAAGTAATGATTTAAAAAAAAAGATTAACTCACCCTCACAGGCATATGGATACTCTGTACTTCAAGAGCTTCAACCATAAGGCATGCTAATACAGCACATACTCTCTTACTAGCTTCTCTGGCCATTTTACGGGTTGATACCATTAAACGATCACAAGGTTTCAGCCAGGCATTTATGGATGGTGTAGCAGTACTTAGTAGATGCCAGTCAAGTCTAAATAGAAAGATATTTATTTATTCCATTAATGTATTACTAATACATATAATTTTAATTATCTATAATCATATATGTTATATAATTTACATAATTATCAGCAAGAACTTGAGGGTGTTAGCCACATCGACTACTTAAACTGCATTATGCTATTGTGTATTATATCTGTACAAGTGTGAGTTCATGGGATGAAACACCTGTAATAATTCATAGAGGGAACCCTACTCCTCTACTTGAGATCAGCTAGCTACAACCTTGATTCTTAGAGGCCTTTGGAAATTCCTCCAGAGTACGATAAGACTCAAACCCAGATCTCTTCAAACAAGTGACAAAACCCTACACTCTTACAGAGGACACCAGGAACTTAACAACTGCAAAACGTTATACCATATACTCAAGATTCCCAGGATCAAATTTTCCCTACAGTTTGCAGTCAGCCCTCACTTTTCAATAGACATTTTACAATGTCAATAAGCATGTTACAATTTTACATCAGTTTTCTGCTGCAAAAACCAAGTGGCATAAGATGAAATTTTTAAAAAATATACTTAACCTATTTTTAGCCAAAGCAAAAATGTAGAGAATTTGGATAAGTAAAGAACCCTTGGAGGTAAGGTAGAGAACACACAGATTCTTATGAACACAAATCAAAATTACGATCATTTTTGGGGGCTGGGATTGCAGAACAGTATGGACGGTGGATTTTTGGCTGCTGTAAAGGGATAAGTATATTTTTAATTTTTAACGTATTCTTCGTTATTTAACATAGTACATTGTGTTTTACGGAGATATTAAATAGGTTTAGTAGCATTCGTTAGCTTCTTATTTTGAATTTAACCAGTGATTTTTGGACGTTACGACTCCCGGTGTTGGCACCAATATTGTTGAACTAGCCGCCATATTGTAGTTGATAAGAAATAGCTTAATATATATATATATATCTCAAACTGGCATAAGGTATAAAGTTAAACCAGATAGCGTAATACAAAGCACTGTATTAGGAATCTGTTAGCTTATTATAGAATTATCAATTAATAAAAAATACAGTAAACCCCCGCGAATAGCGGGGGTTATGTTTCGCGAATACTGAGTTATGGCTCCCATAGTAATAAAGGGGTTCCGTTCCAAAGTATGAAATATATAAGAAAAACTAGTCTAAAATTTTGTCTATGTATGTATTATATGTATCTTCATAATATGACTATGTACATAGACAGTACATAGTGAAATGCAAGCATATGGCATCGAAATGAAAATAAGAAACAATTCAATATTAAATGTAATATTTATTAGAAATTTCAAACAAATCTTTCAAACCAGCACCTTTGCTAGCAAAAAAAACATCCCGCCAGTGCTATCACCAGTTTCGCTAAAGTCTTGATAAAGGAGTTTTGCCTTTTCGCGAATGATGAGTGAACTTAACAGAATTTTATTTTGAGTTCGGTCTTCTATCCACAGATTTAAAGCTTTTTCCATTTTTTCTAATTTAACATCACGAGTTACAGAGCAAATTTTTGAAACAATTAACACGTATTCACGGACTCTAAGGCAGATTCTTTCTTCCGATTTCTTGATTGATCGTACCGTTGACTCATTGATTTTATAATGTTTTGCCACTGAGGAGACACTTTCACCATTAGAAATTTTGTCTAATAACTCAATTTTATTTGCTAATGTCATCACCTTCTTTGATATTTTCACATTTCTCTTTTTATTCATAGCCATATTTTTGTAGGGGTTAGAAAGAACTTGTCCACAATAAAGTCACTTTCTTCCGTTAACACACTCGAAAAAATCTGTTTTACACTGCAAAACGATAGATTTATCATTTCTGTAAGCATATCAATTTATAAATTGATAAATTTATTCAATTTATACACATATAAATTAAAAGCAAACGACGAAACCTTCCATGACTAACACATACTGAACAAGGATTAGCGAGAAACATCCACGCTCGCGATTTTTTTCACCCCTCTCACCCCACCCACTGAATGCTGTTTTGACCGGGAAAAATAATTTTAATCACGCCCATGTTTTTTATGGCGGATAATATTCACGGCGCTTTAAAATTCACATTTTTTTAGGTTTCATTTTATATTAAATCAGCGATCGCGAATATGTGAAACCGCGAATACAGATACTGCGAATAGCGGGGGTTTACTGTATTATTAATCTTATTAAATTTAGTTGTTAATTAAATTGTATTTAAACGGAAATCATGACCCAGACTAGACTGTGAAGCTAAAAACACAGACTAGCGAGAGTGCTGTGGCTCGGGGGAGAAACGAAGGGGGCAATTCTGCAACGCATCACAGTCTAAAAACATGTGTGAAATGTGAAATGTTTGCTGACCTTTCCAAAACAACACATGATCTAGCCAAGGAGGATGCCTTTGTGTGTGCTAGGTGTCTGGAGTCAGGAAATTAGGTGCCAACTCAGCATTCTGATCGGCTTCTATGAGAGTTTGAGGTGTAGGGTAAATGCCCTCAAAGAAATTAATATGAAGGGACCCATCAGTCTCTCAGATGCCCAGCTCAATGACAGAGTCACTCCTGTGTATCAGGCAACACAGAGGCAATCTGCAAGGCAGAATGCGCTGGTCCCAAAGGAACTAGTTATTGTTGGTGACTATTTTCAGGGAGATGGGGAATATACTTTGTAAGAAGGATAGGTGAAACAGAACCAGGGTATGTCTGCCACGGGCAAATGTTGATGACATTGTAGAGCAGATATCATCTTTTCAGGGTGCATGAGGTGATATTGTTGTGCACGTTGGAACTAATGACATTAAGAGTAAGAGATCTGCAGATTTACCTGCAGGTTAGGCAGGTGAAGACAGATTACGAGAAATCTCTGGCAAAGGATGCAAAGAAAAACACAAAGGGTTCTTTACTTATGTAAACTCTAGAAGGAAAGGGATGAATCAGATTGGACCACTTAACATAGATGAGTTGGCTATTGATGATCATGCTCAAGTAGCCGATAAACTGAATGAGTATTTGGCATCTACATTCACACATGAGGAGCTATTCCATGAGGGGAATGCCAGAAGTTTATAAAATTGTAAAGCAAGCTAAGTGATTTTGTAATAGCTGAGAGCAAAGTGGAGGAGAAATTGTTGAAGTTAAACATAAGGAGGGCAACTGGGATTGACGGGATCTATCCAGTTATATTAAAGGAAGCAGCAAAAAAAGTAAGAAAACATTTAGCCATAATTATGAGAGCTTCCTTGGACTCAGGGGAGGTTGAGTATCATCAATTCACAAAGGAGGTCCAAAAGATGACACGAATAACTACAGACCTGTTAGTTTAACTTGTGTTCCAGGGAAAAATAATGGAATCACTGGTTAAAGAAGCATTGCAGGATCATCTAGACAAGACTGCAGTAACAGTTAAAACACAGCATGGGTTTGTCAAAGGGAGGTCTTGTCTGACCAAATTGATAGCTTACTATGATGTGGTTACAAAGGAACTGAATGCCAAAAATAATTTTGATATCATATACTTGGATTTCAGGAAACCTTTTGATACTGTTGCACATGGAAGACTGCTGTACAAATTGGAGAGGTATGGCAGCAAGGGTAAGCTGATACAATGGATAAAGGGATGGTTGAGTGGGAGACAACAGAGAGTGGTAATCAATGGACACTGCTCTTAGTGGACAAATGTTATTAGTGGAGTTGCCCAGGGTTCGGTGTTAGGCCCATTGTTGTTTTGTATATTTATCAATGATATTGATGAAGGTATATCAGATTTAATGTCCAAGTTTGCAGATGATGCAAAGGTTGGCAGGGTTGTTAACGACAGTATGCTACTCCAACTGGATCTAGATAAGTTAGGAAAATGGGCTGAGAAGTGGCAACTGGAGTTTAACATTGGCAAATGCAAAGTACTGTATATGGGTAGCAATAAACGAAGAGAAACATACCAACTGGGTGGTACTACACTCAGGGAAGTGGAAAGTGAAAAAGACCTGGGGGTAATTGTGCAGCCAAATATAAAGTTCGCTGAGCAGTGCAGACGAGCTGATAAGGCAAGTCATGGGGTCTTCTCAATGATATATAGGAATTTTGCTAGCAGGAAGGCACCTCCGTAGCCAGGTGGGAAGTAGCAGCAGTGTGTAGCACATGTGTCTTAATTAGACCATGGTTCGAGCCCATCACCACCAAATACGGAGGATGCGGTAAGGTCAAGGAATGACCACCGCATATCCTGGGGCAATATGGCCTTAGTTGCTAATGCTCCTAAAAAGCAAATAACAAACAAACAAACAAACAACAAACAGTTAGCAGGGACAGGGAGGTGATAATCCCATTATACAAGGCAATGACCAGCAGCATATATTGAAGCATTGCTAAGCAGAAAGAGAAAGTTATGCTCATCCTGCAAATAATACATAGCTACTACTCATGGGACAAAATCAGTATTTGAGTAACTTATTTAGGGAATACAAATTCAGTGGATTCCAATTATTTGGGCCACCAGTTAATCAGGGCAGCCATTTATTTCGGATAAATCTTAAAGAACAGAACCTATTCAAGAAAACAGCCCGGGTTTTCTTCACTTAATTGGGACAACATGCTGTTTAGCATTAGACATTAGTAGAGGCATATGATGCAAGAGAGCAAGCTTATGCAGCATCAGCCAAAAAAATAAATAAATAAAAAAATAAAAAAATACTTCCACTTCACCCCTCCTTTCGTTCAAAATACCTGTCCAGCTGAGCCTTAAATTTATTTAGGCTATCAACTTCCATGACAAGAGATGGAAGTCTGTTCCACAAACCAACTACCCACTGGCTAAAGACAAATTTCCACACATCTATCCTACATCTGTCTTTCCTCAATTTGAATTTATGCCCTCTCAGGTGATTATTCTGAGCAAGAGTAAGAATCCCATCAGCATTGAGCATGCTCAAACCATTCAAGGCTTTATACACCTCTATCAGATCACCGCGCTGGTGCCTAGTCTCCAGCTGTAATTTGCAAAACTAAAGCCTTTCTTCGTAAGAGCAACCCTTTGTTCCATTCACTAATCTTGCTGCCCTTCTCTGTACTCGTTCCAGCAGCTCTACATCCTTCTTGAAATGAAGCCTCCAGACCTGTATACAGTACTCAAGGTGTGGCCTGACCATTGCCTTATACAAGGGAATAATCACCTCCTTATCCCTGCTAGAAAAATTCCTGTATATCATTGACAAGACACAATGAGCTACTCTTGTAGCCTGCCTGCACTGTTCAGAGAACTTCATATCTGCCTGCACAATTACCTCCAGGTCCCTTTCATTCTCTACCACTGTCAGTGTAGTACCACAGAGTTGATATGTTGCTCTGAGATTGCTGTTTCCCATATGTAGTACTTTACATTTGTCAATGTTAAACTTCATTTGCCACCTCTCAGTCCATCTTCTCAACCTTTCCAGATCATGTTGCAGCAGCATAGTGTCAGTAGTGTCCTTGACAACCCTGCAAACCTTTGTACCATCTGCAAACTTGGACATTAAGCTTGATATACCATCATCAATATCATTTATAAATACAGAAAACAATAATGGACCCAACACTGAATCCTGAGGGACTCCACTAATAACATTAGTCCACGATGACCAGTGTCCATTGATTACCACTCTGTCTTCTCTCCCTCAACCATCCCTTTATCCATAGCAGTAATTCGCCTCCAATGCCACACTGCTCCAATTTGTGCAGCAGTCTTCTATGTGCAACAGTATCAAAAGCCTTTCTAAGATCCAAGTATATAACATCAAAGTTATTCCCTGCATCCAGTTCTTTTATGACTGCATCATAGAATCCAATCAAATTGGTCAGGCAAGACTTCCCCTTAACAAAACCATGCTGTGTCCGAGCTATAACTGAAGTCTTGTCTAGATGATCCTGCAGTGCTTCTTTAACCAGTGCCTCCATTAATTTTCCTGGAAGAGAAGTTAAACTCACAGGTCTATAATTACTTGTATCAGCCTTTGATCCTTCTTTGTGAATTGGGGTCACATTTGAACATTTCCAGTCTGTGGGTACCTCCCCTGAGTCCAAGGAAGCTCTCATAATTATGGCTAAGGGTTTGCTTACTTCCTTTGCTGCCTTCTTTAATATAACTGGATAGATCCCTTCCACCCCAGGTGCCTTTCTTGTGTTTATCTTCAACAATTTCTCCTCCACTTTACTCTCAGTTATTACAAGATTCTCTAGCTTACTGCAAGAGTTGAATACGTCTCTGGCATTCCCCTCGCTGAATAACTCCTCATGTGTGAATGTCGATGCAAAATATTCATTTAGTTTGTTAGCTACCTGAGCAAGATCATCAACAGTTGACCCATCGATATCAAGTGGACCAATCTGATTCATCCCCCCCCTCCTTCTAGAGTTTAGATAAGTAAAGAACTCTTTGCTGTTTTTCTTTGCATCCCTTGCCAAAGATTTCTCGTAATCTGCCTTCGCCTGCCTAACCACCTTTGTAACTTGGTTACAGATCAACTTGTATCTATCATAGGCTTCTGTGTCACGTGTTAATTTATATGTATCCCATGCATTTTTCTTCTCTGCCATATGTCTCATTAGTTCATCTGACATTCATTTAGGCCTAAACCTTGAACAATATTTCTTAGTTGGTATGTAAAGCCTAGTAGCTTCCAAGATAAGTTCTTTGAATGCTTTCCATTTTGAATTTGCTGTTGGTAACATCATCAGTTGGTCCCACTGTATAGAATTTAAATACTGTCTCAGACCATCGTAGTCGCCTTTACAAAAGCAATAACCCTTCCCTTTACCCCTGATGGTAGTTACCTCTTTGAGTAAATCCCACTTCAGCACACTGCCACCTAGTGGTTCCTTTATCTGCAGATTTTTAATGCATGAAGAATCGCTACTGATAATCAGATCAAGAGTATTACTCCCACTAGTTGCCTCCCAAACATGCTGATGTAGAAAACAATCATCCAATAAATTCACAAAAGCCTTGCTAGTGTGTGAGTGACCAAATTCCAGTCAATATCTGGAAAATTAAAATCCCCCATTATAAGACTCTCTGATTTACTGGCCCACTCTATTTCCCTGTACAGTTTCTTATTATACTCATCAGAGTCATTAGGCCTATAGCACACTCCTACTCTCAATTTTGATCTCCCAATGCTTATGTTACACCAAACTGACTCGACATTGCACTGTCCAGCGATGTCGACTGGCTTCACTTCCTTGGATTTTGTGTGTTTCTTAACTAATAGCATAATCCCTCCTCACTTCCTATCCTGTCTATCCTTTCTGTAGACGTTGTACTCCTCAAATTCCAGTTCTGCATTCCTTATATCTGTGTGACACCACATCTCTGATATCCCAACAAATATCCGCCTTTAATGCTTTTAGCAATACCTCAAATTCATCAAATTTATTTACCAAAGTCCTAGCATTGGTGTACATGCAGTATACATGCACCTGTTTCTATTCTTAGCTACCCTAACAAAACCCATGTGTTTACTTGTACCGCAATGACTTCCAGCAGTCTCTGAAATATCCTGCATCTTGTTTTTCAGGCTTCTGCTCATTACAATAGAAGCAGTGCAAGAATCACTTTCACCTCTGCCAGTGGCTACCTGTTTATCTATTAGTCTTTGTATTCCCCCATGCTAGCAGTTTTCCGACCCACCTAACACTGCCTCGATAGCATCAGCAAATATTCTTGCACCCTTTCTATTTAAGTGTATCCCATCCCTGTAAAAGCAGTCTCTCCTGTTAACAAGTACAGTCCGGGCTGAAAAAAATTCTACCCCTTGAGCCTTGCACAATCTTTCCAGGGCCGAATCGATCGACAAGGCTCTCATCATATACTCCCTACCTTTAATTGGGGAAGGAGATTGCTGCACTCCAGATTATCCGCACTATTGTGTCTGACCAGACCACGTGGTCCAGTCAGAGATTTATTAAAATGCAGTACACTTTCATTGTAATTATATATTCGGTTATAAGAATCAATTTTGAACGCCTTTGTGATATTTTTCTAAAGTACATTTCTGGACGTCACAACCATAAAACAATAAAAACAATTTGCAGTTTCCAGTTTATTTGGCTTTGCTGTTAGTGCACTCTATTATAAACAGGCACTAAATTCGATCTTATTGCATTTGCAATAATGCTAACAGCTGGAATTCTGTGGATTTTTACGTTATTATGGTGAAATGTGTTTCCCCTTCACCAAAATCAATCATATAAAAAACAAATAAATTTTGAGAATATTCTCTTCATTCCTATTTTTTAAGCTTCGTAAATGTGTTACTCCATATGTCACTTGCACATTTCATGTTAGTTGCAATTTGTGTACGACATGTTCTTTGTTATTGATTGCTTATCTTTTTTATTGTTTTAAATATTACAATTCAAAAAGAAGTCAGTGAACAGAAATATCAATTGGTTAATATGTACATATTACAATATTAATTAAGCTAAGTATGTAAGTGTAAATTTATTTTTATTTTCTAACCTGTGGAAAATATTCTTCCACTGTATCATTTAATTTCTTTCATGTATCATTTAATTTTTTTAATTGGTAAGGTAATAAAGTGTAAATCTTTACTTTTAATACATCTTTACTTGTGCTTAATATATCTTTACATAAGTAGGAGAAATATTATCCTGTGGATAATATTTCTCCTACTTTCACTTATAAGAATCTCTATTTAATAGAATTAAAATTCAATTCACAAACATGATCGTGATCGGCACTTACTACATATTGTAGAGTGTACGGTATTTTATTATGGAGAGTCTGTCATAACGTAATTTGATCGCACAGTAAACCGTGAAACTTCACATAATCGGGCCAAAGTGCACTAGTCCTAATGTTTCCCAAATAATTGGAATCCACTGTACTATATATTATATGTAGTATATAAAAAGTAAAGTACAATAGAACTTTGACTGTCCATCACCCTATTTACCGATCATCTCTATTAACCATCACTTAACCTCACTATGCCATAATGAATTGTGATTTTGGCACCATGTTTCATATTTTAATAATTTTTATTTTGGAAACCCATTGAAATGACAGAAAAACATAAGCAAGTACTGTTGAGATTATCACAAAAAATTGAAATAATCAATCGTCTAAGAAAAGGTGAAAGTGCTACAAGTATAGCATCGGTTTATGAAATAGGAAGAACAACAGTAAATGATATAAAGCGTGATGCAGACAAAATTGAAAACCACGTGTCAAAAATGGAAACCACTGACGGTAATGTTAAAAGTCATAAACAATGACGCTTGCTAAAAATGAAAAATTGGATACTGAAATGTTTCAATGGTATGTTCAAAAACATAGCCAAGGAATTCCATTGTCAGGACCTATCCTAATCAAAAAAAAAAAAAAAAAGCCATTAAAATCAATAAAAAACTAGGCAGGGATCCTTCATTGAAGGCTAGCATCATATGGTTGGACAAATTTAAGTTTCGCCATGGTATTCAACAGTTGTCGATTCAGGTTGACAAGCTAAGTGCAGACAGAGGAGCAATTTCTGTTTCTCATGAAAAACTACAGAAGGAAATAACTGATCGAAGTTTGGTTAAGGACCAAATATACAACTGCAATGAGACTGGCCTTAATTGGAAGGCACTGGCCTCAATGATTGAACATATGGCACCAAGATAAAAGATCACATCACTATAATAGTACGTGCTAATGCTAGCAGTAGTCATAAATTGCCTTTTGTTGTTATAGGAAAAACAAAAAGGCCTAGATCATTTAAAAATATTAATTTAAATGATTTGTAAAGGATAGCGAATGCTTAGAAGATCTTGAAGATCTCTAAAACTTCGCATTTAAATGATTTGCTATTTAAATATTTCTCACAAAACAACACGTGGATGAGCCAAGATATATTTCGTGATTGGTTTCATAAAATATTTGTACCATGTGTAAGATCACATTTGGCATCAAAAGGTTTACCACAATATGCAATGCTACTGATGGACAATGCGCCTACTCATTCCATACACGTATGCGATTATTTAAAAATATCATGCCACTTTCTGTCAGCAAACATGATATTTCTCATTCAACCATTGGACCAAAGCATGCTTGAGAGTATGTAACGTCTTTATCGCAAAATGTTCATTCAAAAACTTGTTTCGGCAGAAAATAAATTAGATTTGATAGAGTGTTGGAAAAGCTACACTATAAAAGACAATTTTCAATGTCGCTATTGCCTGGAATGATGTTCCAGTTCAAACAATACAAAGAACCTGGAATTTTGTTGTGGCCAGAAATATATTCAACTGATACAGAAACTATTCCAAAAGAAACTGAAATTTTGCGGTTATGTTCAAATGTTCCTGGTGTTAAAAATATTTCGATGGAGAAAGTAAGTGATTGGCTGGATAAGGACAAAACGGATGTCGGATGCAAAATTTTCAACAACAATGAAATTGTGCAAAGAGTGATGACAATTTCGATGATTCTGAAACTAAAGAAGAAAACGCTGCTGCTGATGGAACAACAAACATAATTAGCCACTGTGAAGCTGAAACTATGTTGTCAAAGTGTGTTAAGTGGTTCGAGGTACAAGAAGAAGCACATGTTATGCTGTTGTTTGTTTGTTTTGTTTTTAGGAGCATTAGCAACTAAGGCCATATTGCTCCGGGATATGCGGAAAGGTCATTCCTGACCTTTCCGCATCCTCCGTATTTGGTGGTCACGGGCTCGAACCCCAGTCTAATCAAGAAGTGTGTGCTACGCACTGCTGCTCCTGCCCACCTGGCTACGGAGGCGCCTACACATGTTATGGTTTTATACTTTTGTATAAAATTTGTAACATTGCCTCCCAAAAGGTTGAGAGGCAATGAAACAAAAGAATCAACTGACTTTTTTAGAAAAGAAATTTAATTATGTAATATTGTTTTCTTTTTTTTTTTTGTTTGGTTTTTTTTTTTTTTTTAGGAGCATTAGCAACTAAGGCCATATTGCTCCGGGATATGCGGTGGTCATTCCCTGACCTTTCCGCATCCTCCGTATTTGGTGGTGACGGGCTCGAACCCCGGTCTAATCCAGAAGCGTGTGCTACGCACTGCTGCTCCTTCCCACCTGGCTACGGTGGCCCCATTATTTTCTTTTAAATTTCTTTAATGACATTAGAACAAAGTTGTATGTATATAATATTGCTTTCTTTTAAATTTTTTATGACATTACTAGACTAATGTAAATCAAAATATTAAAAATAGGTATGTATGTAGTATGATTTTTATGTACTATGATTTTTGATGACCCAGTAAAAAATAAATAATAATTAAAGTTTAATTAAATTTCATTATGTTATGTATTATGTAATAAAATAAACAAGTCAGATGACCCAGTCTATTATATGTATAATATTTTTGATGTACATATTCTATTATATTCATGGTCTCGGACTCATACCCTGACGAATAATCAAAGTTCTACTGTACATGCAGTATAAATGTAATACTTTTACAAATATTTAGAAATGTGCTGAAACCATTGAAGGCCTTAGACACCTTAATCAGATCACCTCATAGGTGCCTAGTTTCCAGATGCTGCAGTTTGCAGAACTTAAGCCTTTCTTGGTAAGTGCACCCAGTTTGTTGCTCTCACCAATCTTGTTGCCATTCTCTGTGCTCATTCTAGCAACTCTACGTTTTCCCTAAAATGAGGCCTCCAGACTTGTATCCAGTACTCAAGGTGTGGCATGATCATTGTGTTATACAAAGGGATAACCATCTCCTTATCCCTGCTAACAAAGTTCCTGTATATCATTGACAAGACCCCATAACCTGCTCTGACAGTCTGTCTGCACTGCTCAGAAAACTTCATATCTGACTTCACAATTACCCCAGGTCTTTTTCATTTTCTACTATCCTGAGTGTAGTACCACATAGTTGGTACATTTCTGTGGGGTGACCTGTATGCAGTACTTTCCATTTGTCAATGTTAAACTTCAGTTGTCACTTCTCATCCCATCTGCCCAACTTTTCTAGATCCTGTTGCAGTAGCTTACTGTCATCAAAATCCTGCCAACCTTTGTATCATCTGCAAACTTCGACATTAAGCTTGATATACTTCCATCAATATCATTGATAAATATACAAAACAACGACTTGACCTGATGCTATCAACATACAGATGAAGGCACATCACGTTTGCAGATGATATGAAGGTTGCAGGTTGCATGATATGAAGGATGACAGTAATCTGAGTAAGCTACTACAATATTTAGAAATATTGGGGAGATGGGCTGACAGATGTAAGGTACTACATATGAATAACAGTAATCCCAAAATAACATACCAGCTGTGTTGTACTACACACAGGGTAGTGGAGAATTAAAAATACACGGGCATAGTTGTGCAGTGAGACATGAGGTTTAATGCTGATGGGATTCTTCCTCTTGCTCCGGTTACAAACCTGAAGCATAAACTCAAATTGAGGAAAGACGATTGCAGAATAGATGTGCGGAAATTTACCTTGACTGCTGGAACAAACTTCCATCTGTCATTGTAGAAGCTGATGGCTTAAATAAATTCAAGGAAGAACTGGACAAACTTTTGAAGAGAATGGATGGGTGAAATGGGAGGGTACTGCGCTGAAATTATTTCCTAGATCCAGGTCACGAATAACCGTGTTGAAATAGCTTATTAGGTCAGTTAAACATGATTTTCCCTTAACCACGATGTGTGTATTCTTCAGAATGCTATTTCTATCTAAATGATCCTGAATTGCAGTGTTGTCTCTAAGATTTTTATTGCTACTGAAAAGTCAGACTAAGCAGTCTGTAGTTACTGATTTCACTCTCAGAACTGCCTTTATGTATTCGCAATACATTGGCACTTCTCTAATCCAAAGAAATCTCTCCCAAGTCCAATGATGCCCCATAATTAACCTCAATGGTTCAATATACTATCTGGTCATATCCTTCAAAATTACTGGGTGTATATCATCAACTCAAGGAGCCTTACTTCCCTTTAGGCTCAAAAGTACTTCTAATAAAGAGTCATCGGTAATTTTGTAATCAATTTCATATGGCTTAGCCACACCCACAATGCCTCTCCTCAGTAGGAAGAGTCTTTTGTCAGTAAAGACTGATGCAAAGTACCTATTCAATTTATTGGCAAAATTAGCTGAGTTATCGAAGACTTTCCCCACACCCAGTACACAAGTGCCTGAATCCGATTCATTTTCTTCTTCTTTGTGTGCATGAAAAACTCCTTGTCCCCATTCTTTGCTCTCTTGGCCTCCCTCACCTTATCTGTGATATTATTACAGATCACTTTGTAGCTGCTGTTGTAGGGATCAGTACTTTTCATCGCTCTGTAACTTTCCCATGCTATCTTTTTCTGCCCAATTAGGATGGCCAGCTTCATAATCATGCATCTCGGCATCCTCCTCATGCCATATTTTCTTAATGGTATGTATGCACTCATGGTTCCTGCGATTATTGCTTTAAAGGTATTCCGTGATTCTAATGTGGTCTCCCCATCCTCTGCAAGCCACTCAATTAAGAGATGCCATGTAGCACCTTTAAGTTATGTAGTCTCCTTTTCTGAAATTCAAACCCGGGCCTTTACCTTTGACTACTGCAACATCTTTCAATTAATGACTGTGTGATCACTACCTGCCAATGGTTTCTGCACTTCAAGCCCTGTGATGTCATCTGATTTGTGAGTAAGGAAGATGTCAAGAATATTCTTTCCCCTAGTATTTTCTCAAATATGCTGGTACAAATAATAACCATCTGGTTTATTTAAAAGTTTTGTTCCTCATGATGAGTTTCCCTCCCAGACATTCCAATCAATTAGGGGCAAATTGAAGTCACTCATTATAAGATATTCACACTTGCCTGCCCATTCCACCTACGTGTAGAGACTCATCATACGCTTCACAATCTTATGTTCTATAAATTACTCCCACTCTCATTATACTTTTGCTTCCAACTAACTTGCACAGATCCTATGCTGTCAGAAGAAAAGAGACAAAAAGAGCTTTTGCTGAGTTAGCTTCTGAATTGGAAAAAGCTCTTTTCATACTCAGGCTGCTTTTGATAAGAAACATGACTCCAGAATGCCCTCTATCTTCCCTATGTTTCCTAAAAACATATTATATAACATAATCGAACTTGTCATCCACAATTTTCAGGTGGCACCAAGTTTCTGTTAGCCCTATTATGTCAGCATTAGTTGTCCTAACCAGCAGTTCAAATTCACCCATTTTATTGACAGTACTCCTGACATTACTGTAGACACAGTTGAGACTAAGTATTCTTCTACAGTTTACAACCCTGATACACTATTTCGGCTTGTTTCCCTACCTTTATCTTCCTGCTCACTTGTCCCCCCCCCCTCAGAATATCTTGCCAATGCTGTTGCAGCAACAAACAAGAATTCTTGAGATGTTCAAGGATCTCAAGAATTATGGGTCAAAGCATTGTACAAGCAATGCTTTGGCCCATATCATCAGATAAACATGGGTCTCCCTTCTCCTCCCCCCTCCTAACTAGTAGTATCCCTGCACCCTTATGGTATCCTCAATGATACTGGCAAAAATCCTTGCACCACCTTTGTTCAAATGAATACTTTCTACAAAAAAAGATTCTTACTACCTACAAATACAATGCACTTCACAAGCTTTAAGGACACTAACTGCAAGAATTTACCAATGTGTATTGAGTAATACACTAAAGTATTATCTTAACACACAATAAATACAAAGAAGCAAACAAGTTTGTAAAATAGCATCATTACTATACTGGGAAATCCTTCACAATGAGTTGCCTGGCCTTGCAAATTTCCATAAGCAATGCTTAACAAACAGAGAAGCATTGCTTATTCAAACCAGAGTGCCACCCAGGTGGCATTGTCTGGGAGGTGGAATTCTACTTAAAACAAACAAGCAACAGTAATCTTCTCTGTTTGGGAAGCACTACTTATTTGAAGGTTACTTATTACAAAGGATTATCATACTGATGCCACTTTGCAAAATTGCTTTGAGGTTACATGTTAAAATGACTTAATATGTTACTCAATATAAATTAGTAAATTCTCATAGTCAGAGGGCTTCAAGGCTGTGAACTGCATTATGTCTAATTCATACACTTTTTTTTGCATCTCTGATATTGTGAAAATATTCCATTTATGGGTTTGTTTACTCTTACCTTTTGGTGCTTACCCACCGAAGGGGAAACAACTATTCCTGAAACACTGCCATCTGGATAGTAGTATTCTACTGAAACACCAGTTTGCTCCATTTGGGAACTGCCACTTACTCAAAAGTGCAAGATTGGACAACTCATGATATTGTAGATATTGAAGAATTTCACAATATGTAATATTACAGTAATTATGCTGCATTGCAAGTTGTCTGCTTCTTTGAATTCACTGTGCCTTAAAATAATGCCTTAGTGCACTACTCAATATGCATAAAAAGAGGGGGGGAGGGTACTTACAGTCATAGTTATCCTATAAAACTGACATATCAGTATCTCTGTCAATATTTTAATCTACAATTAAAGGAAAAAAAACATGAATTATAAAGTCACATAAAAGATGCCATGTGTAAAATGTTGTGGTTGCACTGGTACTGCCATTCTGGGACATACATTTTGTTTGAGTCATAGTTATCCTGCTGTTATTATTTGAAGCTAATTATTTGCTTCAAAATTAGGAAAGGGAATCATATGTTGTGAAAGTGTGATTCCCTTTCCTAATTTTGAAGCAAATAAATACATAGGTGTAAAACCTTATTTACTTTTTCTTATTTTTAAATTTACTCATAAAACTAATGATTCTTATTGATTACTTGCAAAACTCTCATTTGGAATCTAAAGAAACTTTTGCCTCAAAATAATTTTAAAAAAGATTTGATTACAAAACAAGTCTTTACTGCATATTAATGAGACAGCTTACAATTAATAAACCAATTATTATTAAGTAATAAAATAATAAAGTTTAGTTTATGCAGTTCACAATGTGTTCAATATTATTGTTCATTAAAATTTTTGCTATTAATAAGTTGAAAAATAAAATTATCCACAATCAATACAGAAAAAAAATGGATGAAATAGCTCACCTGGTAAAATCTATTTTGCGTGTATTAGGAGTACGTGGCGGAGCAGCAAAATTAAACCATACTGTCTTGAGCTCCACAATGAAAGACGAAGCATCACCTTTTAATTCTAATTTGTCTTTCTTGCTGTCAGAACTACTGTTTGTACTGCCACATTCTGATATACAAGATGGAAATGACATCTTAGTATCCCACGAATCTCTTGAACTATCAGACTTCTGACTATGCTTTGAGGGTGAATGTTCACTATGTGGTACAGACCTGCCAGTTCCACTGTCTAGGTTTTCCCACTGATGACCTTTTGTGTCCTGACCATTCTGTTCAATATGGTTAATCCCTTTGGGTCTTTTCTGAGAAGAAAAGCCCCATCTTTTGACAAATTTTACATTAATATCCTCAAGTCCACTTTCAAACATAATAAATCCCATCTTTTCTTCATCTAATAGCTGATCCCATTCTTGTTCTAAAAATGTATCTTGTTTCTCACTCACTCCAGGCATGTTTTGGTGAGAAGAATATTTCTCAAAAGTGAATTCTACTTTGCTTCGATGATAAGGTATAACTGTAAGGATGGCTTCTTTTAGAATGCTACTGCTATTTTTAAGCCTTCGAAGCTGAGCATGAATGCAAGTTACTGATACAGAGAGAACAGTTTCCTCTTGTTGCGTTTCACTTGTTTCCACAGTCATTAATTCTGCTGGTAACGAATCTGTTTTAACTTTCTTAGAGGACCTTTCGCTCAATTTCTGATGTATACTCGAACCACTACAGTTATCTGCAAATGTTTGCATTGACTTCTTTGCTTGGTTGCTATGGAATAACTGAATCAATGTGTTATCTAGACATATTGCTAATAATGAGACACAAGTCAAATCTTTTAAGTTGTCCAATGCTGAAAATGATATTATCTCTTCCACAATGGATGCCTGCATAACACTGATGCTAACCTAAGAAAAATTAAAAATATTATTTTAAACATCTGATAAACTTCATATAATAAGCAGAATACGCAAGAAAAATAAGAATGAATTTTTCAGAATTCAAGCCTTGCTCATATTCATTTTACATTCATTTCTACCTTAAAGACAGGAATTAATAAGATTTTTCTTGATGATGAAAAATCAAACCAGACAAACTATGAAAGACATTTAAGAAGATTTTTGTGAAAAATTTAACAAGAAAGCTCTAGCAAACAGGCAATATTGAAAGAGGAACATAACCATAAAAATAAATAAATAAATAAATAAGTAAAAGGGCTTCTAAATGAGAAGAGCAATGTATAAAAGTTACCAAGTTATATCAAACTCAACCAGAAAGTTTTTGCATTAAAAAATCATTTGAACTTGGTATTCCAAAAGCCACAGTACTAAGGCAAATGAAACATTATCTTAAATTGTAACCTTTTAATGCTATGTCTGTTAGAAAACTAAGTGATGCTAACTTACTAAAACATTTTCATTTTCTCAGCTTACTAAAAGTTTTTGGAATGCACCCACAATGTAACAAGGTTTAGCTTCCAGACGAATGTACAACTCATTCAAGAGTAAGAACAAAATTCACCATGTCATGATGTGGGCAGCATTATACAGCAAACATATGGCTCATATTTTTCTGCCAATCCTGTTAATGAATGTTCTTATCTAACTAAGTTGAGATTGTTTCATTCTGCAGCTTGCAATAATAAATCTTGAGCATGCATGGTTTCAGAAAGATGAAGGCAATTAAGGTTTTTGAGAAGTGGATAGGAGATAAGCAATTTACCAGCATTAAGTTGTTGTTGTTATTATTTGGTTTTTAGGAGCATTAGCAAATAAGGCCATATTGCTCCAGGGATATGCGGTGGTCATTCCCTGACCTTTCTGCATCCTCCGTATTTGAGCTCGAACCCCAGTCTAGGTAGCATTAAAATGTTTGCTACCACCTAAATGTGAAACAATAACTCATTCCACATGTGTAATGTTCAGAATGTTGAAAAAAATCAACATTCTGACTTTCCAAAAATTCTGCATTCCAAAAATTCACACATAATGGTTGAAAATTAAAAGTTTGGAATCTGTAGCTAAAACAAACCGTTACTTTCAATGCTGAGCTGTAAATCAGAACAAACTTTAATTTTATAAAAAGTTTTAAAATATATTCTTGGTAAATGCTAAGATTGTGAAAGAGAAGGTTTATGCATAGATACTGCAGAATAAGTAACAATCATACTAGCCAGGTAGTAGAAATGACATATGTGCAGATATATAACTTATCTGAAGTAGAAATGACCATTATGTCATTTCTACATTCATAGAAATGACGTATGTTAAGATGATTTATGCACCCATGCATAAATCATCTTCTTCATACTTTTAGCATTTAGCCAAGAATATATTTTTAGGGTAGTACCAGTCTCAAAGTAAATGAGAATGAAAAAGACATGGATAATTATACAATCTGACATGAAGTTTTCTGAAGAATGCAAAGAGGGTGCTAGAAGGATTAGAAATTACTGGAATGGATGATTACAAATTATCAGCCGACCATAAAGTATAAATTAAATATAAATTAGTTTGTAATAAAGTTACTCAGGGAGTTAGCCATGCTAAGTCAGGTTATGAGAAGTACAGATACTATAGGTAAAAGTCCAAAGAACTGTAACTAGGATTTCTTTGCTTATGTTAACAGTAAAGGTAAAGGAATCAACCACAGTAGTCCAAATGACATCTGTGGAAACAATATCTATAATCCCTAAGTGATTACTGACAAGATGAATTATCAGCAACCTAGTCCTGATATGTGAAATGTGGATGTATATTCACATTTCACATTTTTGAAGTTGAGGAAGTTTTTGAAGTTGGGACGCTGGTGGTCTGGCTAATACTAAATGGAAGTTGAATGACTTGTTAATTTTTTTTTTTTTTATGTAAACCTCAAACACGAGAGGTATTAGAACCTATAGTACTTAGTACCGTGCTTGGGTTGGAGATTGAGAAGTTGCAAGAAGATATTTGTTGACATTGGACTTGAACTTCTATAGATGGTAATTTTCAGGAAATACATACGAAGGAAGGTTGTTCCAGAAAACTGCAGTTGAATGAATAAATGAGGAAGATGAAAAGTTGGTTCTGTGAGTTTGAAGTTGGACAGTAAATGGATGTTAGCTGGTGGCGGCACATGTTTGGACTGTTTTGAAAGATACAGCAGGAATTATAGAAGCCAATTCAGAAGAACAATGCCCATGGAAATATCTGTAGAAGAGGCATGCAGCAGAAACAGTACATCTATGAGACACCGAGTGGAGAGACTCTGCTAGAGATAAATCATTAATTAACCTAACTGCCCTCCTTCTGAACGGAATCAAGAAGCCTGAGAGAGATTTTGGGGGCACCGCCCCAGATGTGGGAACAATATTCCATGGTAGGACGGATTTGCGATTTGTACAGAGTGAACAGCTGTTTGGAAGAAAAGTAACACCGAGAGTGAAAGAGAAAACCAAGTTTTTTAGATGCAGAGGAAGCAAGAGGAAGAGCAAGCAAAAGAGATATCATTTTACCTAGATATTGGAGTGTCACCAAAGATAAGCATGGGAGCAGAAGAATCCTTTTTGCAAGGTATAAGACAAGACTGAGTTTAAGAAGGATTCAAATCAACTAAGTTGTCTTTGCCCCACTGGAGAATTACCTGGAGATCGGCATTTAAGGAATTGGTAGCAGATTTTCGAGAAGTTGAAGCTGACTGAGAAGGGAAGGTTTCTCAAAATGGAAAGTGGAATGCAATGTGCCATCATTGGCAAAACTATGGATAGGATTTCCAGTCAATGGAAGAAGGTCATTAATATACAAGAGGAAAAGAGTGGGGAAAAGAACTGAACCTTGGGGAACACCAGCATTAGTGGAGAAGTTACAAGACAGAGAGCCATCTACCATCACCCTCAGTCAGCGATCAGAGAGAAAACTGGATAACCAATTACAAAAAAACAGTTGGCAAACCATAAGATGGAAGCTTACTTAGAAGACCTTTATGCGAAACATGATCAAAAGCCTTTGAGATGACAAGAGCAACTGCTTGTGTTTCACCGAACTTTTCCATTGAATTAGTCCATAAATGGGTAACATAAGCCAGAATATCATCAGTGGATTGACATTGACGGAATCCATACTGGCAATCGTTGATCAGACAGAAGGTTTCTAGGTAGTTTAGGGGTTGGCGGTTAATTGATTTCTCCATTACTTTAAAAAGAGTAGCAGTAACTGCAATGGGACGATAATTGGATGGGAGGGATTTGTCACTCTTTTTAGGAACTGGCTGGATATGAGCAAATTTCCAAGATGAAGGAAAACACCTTTGGAATAAGAAAGTGAAAAAAGGTGGCAAAGAACAGGAGTAAGTCAGGAGCACAGGTTTTGAGAAGTGGAGAAATACCATCAGGACCTGCAGCTTTCTTAGCATCAAGGTTCATCAAAATCCTTCTGACATCCTTTTGATGGAAGACCACAGGAGGCATTGAATGGAGCGTGTTGGGAATGGTGGGAGGTGTTTTACTAAGATCATTAATACATGAGGTGGAAGAAAAATGGGATGCTAGGAAGTCAGCTTTATCCTTGACTGAAGTGATAACAGAACCATCTGATTTGGAGAGATGGCAGCAGAGATGGGCAAAAGTTGCAGCCAATAGCTTTGGTAAGAGACCAGAATGCTCGGCTACCATTAGGGCAAGAAGAAAGTTCTCTACTCTTAGCCTGTTCAAACTCTAGTTTGGACTGATTAATAACTGCTGCTTTACAATTGTTGCGAGCTTTGGTGTAGGCAGAAAATGAAACTGAAGAATTAGAAACAAGCCAATTACGATATGCAACATTCTTCTCTTGAACAGCCTTAGCATATTTATTGGAAACCAAGGTTTAGATAAAGGATGAGATTTTAAAGTGGAGTGTGGGATAAAGCTTTCCATTCCTGCAAGAATAATTTCACCGACACAATCTGAGCAAACGTTGACATCAGAAGTTTTGAAACAGTAATCCAACCAAGGAAAAGAAGAAAAGAAATCTTGCAGGTCATCCAATTTTGCATTCTTGTAATGCCAAACAATACAAGGTTGAGAATAGCCATGAGATAAAAGCTCCATTGGAGAAGAGACAATCACCAAGTTGTGATCTGAAGTGCCTAAAGGACCTCTCACTTCGACCTTGTACTTAGAAGGGTTGTTTGTGAGAAAAAGATCAAGCGTATTGGCTGTATGATTAGGATTGTCCGGAATTGTTGTGGGTAAATGAACAATCTGTGCTAGGTCATTAGTAATTGCAAAAGCCTCAGCATCTCGACCTGCTGGGTCGGTGTGACTAGAAAACAGAAGCCAGCTGGAGTTGTGAACTTTAAAATCACCAAGGAAAATTATCCCACTGCTAGGAAAGTTGGACTGGAGAAAGTCAAGTTGCAAAGAGAGGAAGTCAAAGAGCTCCAAGTGATTAGTTGAGTTGGGAGAACGGTAGAGACAACAGATGAATTTGACACAATGAGGTAGAGAGATTTAAACCAGAGAAGATCGAAAAGAGGAGATTCTAAATTACCAAGTCTCTGACAGGCAACATCGGAACAGACATATGCACAGGTACCACCTTTGAGGAGAAAGGAATCATACAGTGAATAATTTGGGCATCTGAGATGAGCAGTAGTTGAATCAACCAATAACTGAGATTCTGTCAGGAAAAAGTACATGTGGTTTGGCAGACTGCAAGTGGAAATGGACATCGTTGAGATTAGAATTGAGACCACATATATTTGTGAAATGAATTAGGAAGTGTTTGGGAGGTTTAGATCTTTTTGCAGATAAGCTTACTCTATTAGTTTGACAATTGATGGTGTATTCAATAGTAAGAAAAAGTGGGTGGGACAAGCTGTATGAAGTAATGAAATTTTTGGATATGGCACATAGTAAAAATATACCCAGATTCTTGACATAATATGGCCTCCACAATGTCCCGCACACATACTAATGAACCGCACACATACTACTCTGACTCCCTCCAGTCACTATCTGGCTGAGTAGAGGTAGTAAGATTATACACTAGTTGATCCAGAAGCCTCCTAGAGAGTTTCCAATAGGTTCGGTCCAGTATACTAACTAGCAGCCAGCCTGTGAACAACATTTTAAAGCTGTACCCTCGAAATGTAAGGAAGATTGGATCACACCATGATGTTCATCATAACCTCAAAAGTCATCAATCATACTGCGTGATGGAAGAGATGGGAGAAGGGTTGACCGGGACTTATCTCAAGATACTAAACATGGGTTCCACCACTTCAAGCCTCCAATAAGCAATGTGGTGGTATTGCATTGGTTGATGAGAGTCATCTTCCACCTAGTACTGCCTGGTAACACAGAGGGGCGGCATTCCTCCATATGGTGTGGGTGCCACACCTCGACCTCTGCTTACGTTGGTTCACACCTGGGTGGTCACCCATCATATGCTGTGCATGGAGGTTATACCCAGGATTACTAACAGTCCCACCATCGTGAAGATGAAAGCAGAGGATTTGGCTCTCACAGACCATCCGGACTTCTCCCAAATTGGGTCCACTTGACTTGAGTGTCACCCGAATATCAGTTCCATCAGCGTTTTAGACTCCCAGGTAGCAAGTACAGTTTGTCTGGCATATCTGAGAGAATGTCTGTGACAACCTGAGAAGACTCTAGATGTGTTATTACAATTAAAAGTGAACAAGGCACCCAGGGCTGATGGAACTATCCAATTATACCGAAAGAAGCAGAAAAAAATGTACGCAAACTTTTAGCTGTTATAAGATAATTCTTACGATTCGGATGATTTCACTATAGAGTGGCAATGTGCACACATCTCTCCTATTCAAAGGTGATTCAAAGGGTGTAATGAACCAATTACAAACCTATCAGACTGACTTTTGTGGCAGGGAATATTATGGAGTCCTTAGTTAAGGATGCAATAGAGGATCATAAGGAAATCACAACATGGCTTTGTTAAGGGACTAGAAGTGTTATCACAATTAAAAGTGAACAAGGCACCATCATGGCATTGAACAAGGCACCATCATGTCTCCCTAATCTAAATAGTCACAATGAGGTTTCAGTAAAGAAATGCTGGACGGACAGATGGACTTCGACATCGCCTACTTAGATTTGAGTAAAGCTTTGTCAGTTCTACATAAATGACCGTTGTATAAACTGAAGCAATGCAGCATTAAGGGCAAGTTACTACAAATTTCATGAGTATTTATAACTACTGCCTATGAGCTAGGGAGTAGTTATAAATGGAAACGACCCTTCATTGACTAATGTTATAAAGTTGAGTTCCAAAGGATCTGGTTCTTTGCCCATTACAGTTCCTAACACTGATTAGCTATATTGATGGGTTACTTCGGGTAGGAAGGTATTTCAAGTTAAACATTTAAGTTTGCTAATGATATAAAGATATGGAATGGCAACTAAAGACAATAATCAGGGAATACTGCTTCAATCAAGACTTGCATATGAAAAGTTATCTTAGTCCTTAAAAGCAATGTTTTACAAAATTGGGAGTAAGTATGCAATCTGATATGAGGTTTTCTCACCAGTGCAAGCAGGCTGCTAGGACTGGTCTTGGGGTTTTATAAATGGTACATAGAAACTTTGCCAGAAGAGAAAAGTAGGTGATTATCCCATTATATTAAGCAATGGTTAGTCTGCACCTTGAATAATGCATATAGGCTTTGAGATCCCACTTTAGGAAAGATGTGGACCTGTTGGAATGGGTACAAAGAAGAGCAACAAGACTGGGAGATTGATGAAGGGTACAAATGAGTTCTTATCAAGAGACTGGGTTTTGTAAGCTAGTGTTCAGAAATCAGGCATCTGTGGTATGATCTGAGTGAGGTGCTTAAGACCTTCAAAAGTTTGAGTAAATGAAATACTGAGGGAATTTTTACACTTAGTCACATAACATACACAAAGGAGCATAAATTAAACTAGGAGTCAATGCTTATACAGTAGATTGTCTAAAAGTTTTCCTATGATTAAACAGTGACTGAATGTTGGAATAAACTCTTATCCAGCCTTTGGGTAGGAGTTTATTTGGAAGTTCATCTAAATTTAAGGAGGGAATGGATATTGGATTGAAAGAAATATATAAATGAAATAGGGAAGGTGCAACTGGTTATTTTATTTATTTAGTTATTTAATTTTTTGCTTATTTTATTTTTTTTTTTTCAGCCGAAGTACATAAGCTTGTTTCCTTGCATCACTTTGCCAATACTAATACTGAATATATTCCACTGTCACCCAACAGGCAGGTGACAGTGGATTAAGAGCAACATAATACATTCAGCCGGTTTAAGTGTTGAGGCCTATCCCCAAGTTTAATACCTATAATTAACTTTAATATTTACTTTCATGCTTACCTTTAATATAAGAATAGATGCTCTGAGTCTACTAATTCGTGTTTCCTCATAGTTACTACCTGAAACAATATTTTCATTGCTACCAACAATACTTTTGTCCCCAACGTCTCTTTTCTTTGAATATTTCTCTAAGAGTTGTGCACGAAGCTGTCCAAGATGTAGAACCTTTTCTTTTTTTAACTGATTATGACTTTGAACCTCTTTAGAACACATCACATGGAGATGATTCACAAGGGTTAAAGGGTGAAGTTGAGACAAGGTTGGTGTAATAGTATCTATAAAACTAAAATTAAAGACAAAAATAAATCTTTATCATACAGATAATAAAAGATCATCTATATAAAAGATCTAATATAAATATACACTATATTGTAAAAAGTAAATGGACACCTACATGTTTCAAAAAACCTTATACTGATACAATGTTTAATACCATGTCATCTTATAGTTGACTTATGCACCTTATCCTCATCTGTGGAACCTGAACTAATTTTTTGAAAACATGGAAGAGAGCATTTTGGTCCATTCCAATTTCAATACAATAGTCAACTCAGTTACTGACTGCAATTGTGTGGCCTAACTGAGACAACACTTTGGTTCATATCAAAAGTGTTCAATGGGATTAAGTTCAAGAGTCTAAGCCAGAAGCTTTATTTTCTGTTGAAACAGAAAATAGCCCTTTCCACACTGCCATAATGAAGGATGAGCAGAATGTTCAGAATTTCAATGTACTGCATGACACTATATAATAACTTATGATAGAAGGTATATTCATATTTATATTCCCAAAAATAAGGAAAAAAGCTGTGTTAAGATTAATTCTCAAAAACCCCGAGAAACCGCCTACTGATCCCATATCGCATAGACCAGCGGTTCCCAACCTTTTTTTTTTTTTAACTCATGAACCCCTTTCAACATAATATTTTTTATTTTTTATTTATTTTATTTATTTTTTATCGCACACACCCCTTTCAACATAATATTTTTAATGCGAAACACTAAGCCTATATTCTCTGAAATCGTATAATTTTTCTGAATTTTTACTATAAAATATTTCCAGCACTACATTTTTATAAGCAACAATGCATAATAATAAAAATTATTATTAAGTATTATTTATACTTTGCTTTGTAAAGCAGTGATTATTCAGTCCAAACTAGATTTTGAACAGGCTAAGAGTAGAAAACTTACTTCTTGTCCAAACGGTAGCCGAGCATTCTGGTCTCTTGCCAAACCTATTGGCTGCAATTTTTGCCCACCTCTGTCAAAACCAGATGGTTCTGTTGCCACATCAGCCAAAGATAAAGCTGACCTGCTAGCATCCTATTTTTCTTCCAACTCATGTATTGATGATCTTGGTAAATCATCTCAAACCATTCCCAGTACACTCCATTCAATGCCTCCTATGGTCTTCTGTCAAAAGGATATCAGAACAATTTTGGATGAATCTGATGATAAGAAAGCTCCAGGTCCCTGATGGTATTTCTCCACTTGTTCTCAAAACCTGTACCCCTGAACCTACTCCTGTTTTGTGTCATCTTTTCTCACTTTCTTATTCCAAAGGCGTGTTTACCTTCTTGGAAATTTGCTCATATCCAGCAAGTTCCTAAAAAGGGTGACAAATCCCTTCCATCCAATTATCGTTCCATTGCGATTACTTCTACTCTTTCTAAATTAATGGAGAAATCAATTAACCACCAACTCTTAAACTATCTAGAAATCTTTCATCTGATCAATGATCGCCAGTGTAAATTCTGTCAATGTCATTCCACTGGTGATATTCTAGCTTACACTGCCCTACCATTAATTAACAGACACCCCTCCATGGATGGGGAATCAGGTCCTATGCATGCAACACGTCACAGAACCTGCTATAAATATGCACACTGGGCTTCGATCACACAATTGCAAAAGTGGACATGCAAGAATACACGTTCAACAGAATTACTTCAATAGTTCAACAGAATTGATCACCTCATCAAATGCTAGATGCCGATTAACATGGTGTAAGGAGCACAAATCCTGGACTGTAGAGCAGTGGAAAACAGTTCTATAGACAGATGAGTCCAGGTTCACACACTACCAGTCTGATAGCCATTCCTGGGTGTGGCAAATGCCAGAGGAACACTTCCTTCCTGATTGTATCCTCTCTACAATGAAGTTTGGTGGAGGCAGTGTCATGGTATGGGGCTCCTTTCATGGTTTGCCTTGGGTACATTAGTCATTATCGACAAAACCATGAATGCTGTGGACAATTATGCACTTCCAATATTATGGAACTTTGGGGAAGGCCTAATCCTTTATCAGGAAGACAACGCGCCATGCCATACTGCTCGGGTCGTAACAGAGTGGTTGGTTCAAGGAATGGGTGTGGAAAAGTTGGATTGGCCAGCCCAGAGTCTTGATCTGAACCCTATCGAGCATCTTTGAGATGTATTGGATCATTGGGTACGTGCACGTCAAGCTTGCACAAAGCTGGTGGCTGCGTTAAAGGCCGAGTGGAGGAACATATCACCTGACATTTATAAAATGCTGGTTGAGAGTATGCGACGAAGATTGAAGGCCATAATAAAAGCAAAAGGTTTCAGCACAAAATATTTAATGACACAATAAAAGCTCTTTTTTTTTTTTTTTTTTTTTTGTCTAAAGGCTGGTGTCCGGATATTAATGGTAGAGCAGTGTATGTTACCCATCTATGGACAAATTTAATGAAAAAGTTTGGTGAAACACAAGCCATTGCTCTTGACTTTTCAAAGGCTTTTGATCGTGTTTGGCATAAAGGCCTAAATAAAATTCCATCCTTTGGTTTGCCACTGTTCTTTGTAATTGGGTATCCAGTTTTCTCTCTCTGACCGCTCACTGCAGGTGATGGCAGACGGCTCTCAGTCTTCTAACTTCTCCAATGTTCAAGTTCGTATTTCCCCCACTTTTTTCCTCTTGTATATATTAATGACCTTCTTCCATTGACTGGAAATCCTATCCATAGTTTTGCTGACTATTGCACATTGCATTTCACCTTCTAGTTTGAGAAACCTTGCCCTGCTGAAACAGCTTCAACTTCTCAAGTATCCACTGCCAAATCCTTAAAAGCTAATCTCCAGTTAATTCTCCTGTGGGGAAAAGATAACTTAAAAAATTTCAATCCTTCTAAAACTCAGTCCTGCCTTATATCTTGCAAAAAGGATTCTTCTGCTCCTATGCTAATCTCCGATGATACTCTGATTTCTAGGCAAGATCTTGGGGATTACCCTGATTTCTAATCTCTCTTGGCATAAAGCACATTACAAATATTGTATTCTCTGCACCCAAAAATCTGGGTTTGCTCTTTCGTTTTTGGCATTACTTTTCTTCTAAACAGTTATTGACTCTGTAGAAATCGCAAATCCAGTCTACCATGGAATATTGTTCCCACGTCTGGAGCAGTAACCCCCCCCCCCCAAACCTCCTCTCAGGCTTCTAGATTCCATTCAAAAGAGGGCAGTTAGGTTAATTAATGTCTCATCTATAACAGAATCTCTCCATTCTCTGTCTCATAGACACAAATTTCTGTTTCTGCTGCATGCCTTTTCTATAGATACTTGCATGGGCACTGTTCTGAATTGGCTTCTATAATTCCCACTCTCTCTCTCTCTCTCTCTCTCTCTCAAAGAAGTCCAAACACCAATCAACATCCTTTTGCTGCAACCAGTCAACATCCTTTTACTGTGCAAGTTAAAACTCAGAGAACCAACTTTTCTTCTTAGTCATTTATTCATTCAACTTCTGCTTTCTGGAACAACCTTCCTTCATACGTATTTCCTGAAAATTACAATCTACAAAAGTTCAATTCTAATGTCAAAAAGTATCTTCTTTCATCTTTTCAACCCTGAATCCATGAATGGTACTAAGTACTATATGTTCTTAAAAAAAAAGAAAAGTACCTATACATAACAATGGTCCTTGAGAATGAAAAAAAATTTAGTATGGAAAACATTTATTTAACATGATATACTATAAGATAGTAAACTAATTATAAGGAATTTTGGGATATGTGGGTTCTTTCTTTGGCAATTCTTTACTTTTTATTTAATTTTAATTCACTTTATTGTGTATTATTAGTTATATTTTATAATTTACAATAATATATCTATGTAAATCTAAGCAGAAGCCATTACTGAATTTTTAGTGCGAACCCCAAGGGGTTTGTGAACCACTTGTTGGGAATCGCTGATATAGACCAATGGCCCTACTCCCTGCACTAGGAAAAATATATGAAAGACTAATATATAGAAGATTATCTCAATAATACATGGAAGCAGGTTTACACTGCAACGATCAGTTTGATTTTAAGCAGGGTAACTCTATGGAGTATGCCATGCACCACCTTCTGACAACAGTTAAAAACTCAGAGGAGAAATATATGCTGGCAATCTCTATTGATTTTGCTGGGGCATTTGACTGACTCTGGTGGCCTAAAGTCCATATGAGACTCCTCCAGGCAAATGCCCCACTAAACCTGTATAAGGTAATAAACAGCTACCTTACAGACAGAAGTATCTCAGTATGCACAAGGTTCCAGGAATTGACACGCCCTATGAATAGTCTGCCTGCAGGATTCAATCCTTTGCCCTTTTTTTCTGGAAAATTGTTCTGATGAATTTCGGGCCTTGGATCTGGGCCCCATGGAAAGCCTGGCCTTTGCAGATGACATGATTTTCCTTGTAAAAGGTAACATGCGAGTGGTTCTAAAGCAAAGATCAAATGCCACCCTCTTGCAGCTGTAGGAGTGGGCACAAATGCACATGCTCAAAAATATCACATGAAAAAACCAAACAAATACTTCTAAAAGGCAATTTGAACATAAGAAGATGTCCACAAATTAAGATTAACACAACTACTATAAAAATAGTTACAGAACTAAAATATCTTGGAGTGGTCGTTGGTTCAAAATTAACTTTTTAATCCCCATTTGACCTACTTGGCGAAGAAAGTGAGAAATTATGCAGGTATGATTATTAGGATCACTCGATCAGACTAGGGGCTCAAAATAAAGATCCTGGCAATCATATACCATGCAATGTTCCTACCTGTTATCACCTATGGAGCCAATGCATGGTTCACCCCCTTGGCCATAGTAAGAAACAGGAATAAATTAGAATCGATACAAAGGACAATACTTCTCACCATTACCAGAGCATGTTGAGTGAGCACACATGCACTATATTTGCTGGCCGGAGCTCTCCCACTTTACCTGGAAGAGCCAAGAGAGAGAGGCTTATATTATAGACTGAAAAAGGGCATACCCACAGAATTTCTGGGTATAGTCCTTGATACAGCCAACACCTTCAATGATGAAAGAAAAAGAATAGCCACAAAGCTCCATGAGCTATGGCAAACAAAATGGGAGCAGGAAACCAGAGGTCTACTTACCAAAAGGTTTCTGCCACAGGTGGTAAATGTCAGCCCAAAGCCGCCTAAATGCCCGTGGACTTTTTACAACATTCATATTGACAGGTCACAGCTCCCTAAAGACAAAATTAACCTCCTTAGGGGTGACTAATGACCCAAATTGCACCTGTGGCAAGAGTGAAGACTGGGCACACATTCTATATGAATGTATAATTTATGACATCCCCAGAACACTAGCAAGGCTTTTGTGGATTTATTGGATGATTGTTTTCTACATCAGCATGTTCAGGAGGCAACTAGAGGGAGGAATACTCTTGATTTGATTATCAGCAGTGATTCTGCATGCATTAAGAATCTGCAGATAAATGAACCACTAGGTGGCAGTGATCACAGTGTGCTGAAGTGGGATTTACTCAAAGAGGTAACTACCATTAGGGGTAAAGGGAAGGGTTATTGCTTTCGTAAAGGCGACTACGATGGACAGACAGTATTTAAATTCTATACAGTGGGACCAACTGATGATGTTACCAACAGCAAATTCAAAATGGGAAGCATTCAAAGAACTTATCTTGGAAGCTACTAGCCTTTACATACCAACTAAGAAATATTGTTCAAGGTTTAGGCCTAAATGGATGTCAGATGAACTGATGAGGCATATGGCAGAGAAGAAACATGCATGGGATACATACAAATTAACACATGACACAGAAGCCTATGATAGATACAAGTTGATATGCAACCAAGTTACAAAGGAGGTTAGGCAGGCGAAGGCAGATTACGAGAAATCCTTGGCAAGGGATGCAAAGAAAAACAGCAAAGAGTTCTTTACTTATCTAAACTCTAGAAGGAAGGGGATGAATCAGATTGGTCCACTTGATATTGATGGGTCAACTGTTGATGATCCTGCTCAGGTAGCTAACAAACCAAATGAATATTTTGCATCGACATTCACACATGAGGAGTTATTCAGCGAGGGGAATGCCAGAGGTGTATTCAACTCTAGCAGTACAGCTACAGAATCTTGAAATAACTGCGAGGAAAGTGGAGGAGAAACTGTTGAAGATAAACACAAGAAAGGCACCCGGGGTGGATGGGATCTATCCAGTTATATTAAAGGAGGCAGCAAAGGAAGTAAGCAAACCCTTAGCCATAATTATGAGAGCTTCCTTGGACTCAGGGGAGGTACCCGTAGACTGGAAATGTGCAAATGTGACCCCAATTCACAAAGGAGGATCAAAGGCTGACACAAGTAATTATAGACCTGTGAGCTTAACTTCTGTTCCAGGAAAATTAATGGAGGCACTGGTTAAAGAAGCACTGCAGGATCATTTAGACAAGACTTCAGTTATAGCTCGGACACAGCATGGTTTTGTTAAGGGGAAGTCTTGCCTGACCAATTTGATTGGATACTATGATGCAGTCACAAAAGAACTGGATGCAGGGAATAGCTTTGATATTATATACTTGGATCTTAGAAAGGCTTTTGATACTGTTGCACATGGAAGACTGCTACACAAATTGGAGCAGTGTGACATTGGAGGCAAATTGCTGCTATGCATAAAGGGGTGGTTGAGGGGGAGAAGACAGAGAGTGGTAATCAATGGACACTGCTCATCGTGGACTAATGTTATTAGTGGAGTCCCTCAGGGCTCAGTGTTGGGTCCATTATTGTTTTCTGTATTTATAAATGATATTGATGATGGTATATCAAGCTTAATGTCCAAGTTTGCAGACGATACAAAGGTTGGCAGGATTGTCAAGGACACTACTGACACTATGCTGCTGCAACAGAATCTGGAAAGGTTGAGCAGATGGGCTGAGAGGTGGCAAATGAAGTTTAACATTGACAAATGTAAAGTACTACACATAGGAAACAGCAACCCCAGAGCAATGTATCAACACTGTGGCACTACACTGACAGTGGTAGAGAATGAAAGGGACTTGGGGGTGGTTGTGCAGACAGATATGAAGTTCTCTGAGCAGTGCAGACGGGCTGCAAGAGTAGCTCAAGGAGTATTGTCAATGATATACAGGAATTTTTCCAGCAGGGATAAGGAGGTGATTATTCCCTTGTATAAAGCAATGGTCAGGCCACACCTAGAGTACTGTATACAGGTCTGGAGGCCTCATTTCAAGAAGGATGTAGAGCTGCTGGAACGAGTACAGAGAAGGTCAACAAGATTAGTGAATGGAACAAAGGGGTGCTCTTACAAAGAAAGGCTTAAGTTTTGCAAATTACAGTGTCTGGAGACTAGGCACCAGCGAGGTGATCTGATAGAGGTGTATAAAGCCTTGAATGATTTGAGCATGCTCAATGCTGATGGGATTCTTCCTCTAGCTTAGAATAATCACCTGAGAGGGCATAAATTCAAATTGAGGAAAGACAGATGTAGGATAGACGTGCAGAAATTTGCCTTTAGCCAGCGGGTGGTTGGTTGGTGGAACAGACTTCCATCCCTTGTAGTGGAGGTTGATAGCCTAAACAAGTTTAAGGTTCAGCTGGACAGGTATTTTGAACGAACAGAGGGGTGAAGTGGAAGTGGGGTTTTTTTTTTTTTTTTTTGGCTGATGCTGCATAAGCTTGCTTTCTTGCATCAAATGCCTCTACTAATGCTAATAATGCTAATTTCTCTGGAACGTAACCCCCGCAAATAGTGGGGGTTTACTGTACTAGTATTCTAAGCTTAATATCTGTGCTAAGTCAATTTACAGCATCTTAACCCTGGATGGTCACCTTGAAGTCTCTGAATACACACTCTTAGAGCTATAGATAATTCATAATTTTTCATAATCACAATTCATATTTTTTTTTTTTTTTTTTTTGCAGCTGAACAAATCATATTATGATAAACATGTCTGTTATTTAATGAAAGTGGTCAAAACGATTCTAATTTACAAAGGGCACTGTTAATGTTACATTTATTTATTAATTTTAATTTTACAGAAAATAATAAATCAACTTTGTGCACAAACTGCAAACAAACTACAATTACAAAAACTTAACTGTACACTATTTTGATATATCAATAAGATGCACTATCATTCAAGCAACAATCTGTTCGCATGAAAGATGAACACCAGTGAGGCAGAGGAAATACTGGTCCCCTTTTTACTTTTCACATCGTGTTATTTATTTTACTACGGTACCGAATGGGCAGTAATTGGACTATTACAATTGTATGGGGGGAAAAATGCATTTTCATCCTCACACCACATGTAATTTCTTAAACAGATGTAAGAATAAATGGGGAAAGGAATACTGTGATGGCAACGATTACATAAATAAAAGTGAACAAAGAAAGAAAGAAAGATATATGGGATGCATCATTAATACCAGAAGGAGGGGACATACTTTTCAGATAACACTGGTCAGCATCAATTTCCTCCCTGAAATAATTTCGATATATTTTCGAAGAAAATAGGTTCAAAAACTCAGAAATGTCCTTAAAAAGTTCTCATTGCCCTCAGTTTTCAAATATCATAGGTTAATGACAAAAAACCAAGACCTGTAGTTAGTTTAATCTTTTCCATCTATTTTATCTATTTATTTTCTTTATTTTTTTTTCTAGAAAATTTCCGAATTTCTAGAGCATTCGGGAGCTTTCTACAACATTCAACGATGTTCTGGAATGTTCTAGAATATTTGTTATGTGCAAAAGAAAGGTCGGGATGTTTCTGGAGGTTTCTAGAGCTTTCAACAGAGTAATCTAGAAACTTCTCTAGTGGTATATATACAAGTGGGTTTCGCACCAAACAAGCATTTTTGTATTTCAAAAATTGTATGTGTTTCAGAGAGCGAGTGGTGAACAAAGTGAGCAAGTGCTTTAATGAATTAGTTTTTGTAAACAAGTGGTTTGTGCATTAGTGTAAATCATGAACTGTGCTTAAAATAGAAATAAAAACCTCTACAATTTTTTAATTGTGTTCTTATGTGCACGTACCTCAACTGTACATGAAAATATGTTGCGTTCTTGTTGAAATAAGCCTGATAGCTTTTGATACATTTGTGGAGGAGTGGTATTAAAATCGCAGCGGAATACACTGTCACAATGTGTGAGAAGAGCCTATGAACTCTATTTTTTTGGATGTAAGGTGAGAGATCAAGATAAAGTATGGGCTCCAATGATTTCCTGCAGCTTATGTTCGGGAAATAAACAGGCTGGCTTAGTGGTAGTCATAAATCAACTTTTTGCTGTTCTGTTGATATGGCAGGCACCTCGAGACCACATAAATGATTGTTACTTCTGCATGACCAATATTTCTGGTTTTCCTGGGAAGTCCAACCATAAAGTAGAGTATCTCAACATACCTTCTGCTCTAAGGCCGGTTCCTCAAGATGATACAATGCCAGTGCTAAAGCCTCCGGAAACGTGACTCTGATTCAGGATCAGAAAAGGAGTTGCCAGAAGATGCAGAACCCAGAACGAGAACAGATCCAGACTTTTCACCTCTTGATACCGCAAAGATGCATATAATCACTCAGGCAGAACTGAAATATTTGGTTAGAGATTTGGACCTCTCCAAAACCAAGGCTCAATTACTAGGATCATGGCTTCAGCAATGGAATCTTATTGAAAAGTGTGTCAAGGTGTCTCTTTACAGAAAGAAGCAATCTAACATAACAACCTATTACTCCATGGATGGTGCTTTGGTTTATCATATCAATGTCCAGAAATTAATGAAAGAGTTACATCTGGATCATAAAGAATGTAATGTGTACCTATCTAAAGTTACCACATTACGTTCTTCAATACATCAAGGAGTAATGACCTTGGTCAGTGGATGAGGCATATTTGATCAAAGAGCTGTTTCAACTTTCAAACAGTAACATAACATTTTATGATTCGGGAGTACTTTTCCGTGAAAATTTTTCTTTTCTTTTTTTTTACTTTGAAATTCATTCGTATGACCTTTCTCACCACTTCAAACCTCTTCTTTAAATAGACTCTCACTGTTCTACCAATCTAGTTAAACATTTACTCAAAGGGAGCCAATGAATACAACTTTTTTCACTTGTGGCATACATTAATTGAAATCATTTCAATTTATTTTTATTTTCAACATTTCTTTCCAGAGAGTTGCAAATATCAACCAAATATTCAACTAAATATTTTTCATTAATTAAGCTCCTTATTAGAATATAAATCATAATCATGTGTTTCAAATACAAATGATTCAATCTCGTAATAATAATAATAAAAAAAAGCAGTTTTGTAGCATGGCAAAACTGGTTTGCCATGCTACTGGCACTTGTTTTATTTATTTTTATTTTGATATATTTATATGTATATATATTTTTTCTCCCAAAATATGTATATATTTATATCTGTGCTTAATACACACATAATAAGCATAAATACATATGCAGGCCCAAGTTTGAAATACTCAATGGATTTATAAACTGGAAAATGTAAGAGACATCATTTCAAGTTTATATTTTATGTATACAAAGTTTTTTTGAATATTTTCAGTACATTTAATTTTTTTTTTTTAATAAAAAACCTAAATTATACATTTTTAGATATTCAAATTTTTCACTGAAAAATTCGAAATAATCCTTCATAACAGGTTAGGGAAAACTGCACAATAACTGGACATCATAGAGATTTTTAATGTCAAACATAATGAATCACAATCAAGTGCAAAATTTTCCAGTATGGTGACAAAGTACAGTCCTCTTCTGTGCAAACTACAAATTCTATGCCCCTTGCAAGGTTCATTGATAGGTCCACCCCCCCATGCTCTCTGTTAACCATGCCACACAATGCATCCACTCCCTCCAACCCCACAGTAGCAGACCTGCCAATATGGTAGCTTACCACTTCTTCCATAGTCAAAATATACAGGGTCATCAAGAAAAGACAACAGTTTCAAAATGCTTAAATTTTTTTTTTTTTTGATATATTGAGCTGGCATCAATGAGTTCAGCAACGTTAAAGACACAGGAGTTTTTACCATTTAGTGATGCTTTCTAGCAGAAAGATGGAGTACATTACTGAGCAGCATGTGTTTAACGAATAAAGGGTTGTGAGTTTAAAGAGATATTTGGTTACAGAAAGGTTCAAAATTATTCAACAGTAATGAGGTTAGTAATGAATTTCGAATAGTCTCGTCCTGTGGGATAAAAAACAAAAAGTGTGTTGTTGGAAGAAAGAATCATATGTAAAGAAATCTGAAAGTATCGCATATGTATGGGAAGCAATTATTTGCAGCAAAAGTAATCTTGTGACTAATAAATTAACAGTAGCCGCTGGCAGATGTGTAAGTGTTTCTTGCACTGCTTCTATTGGAATGAGCAGCAGCCTGGAAAAAAAAGGTGTGGGGGGTTTTCAGAGACTGCTGGGAGTCATTGGGGAACAGGTGCATGTATACTTAGGTGTACACCAATGCTAGGAGTTTGGAAAATAAATTTGATGAATTTGAGGTGTTGGTCAGAAAATCAAAGGCAGATATTGTTGGAATATCAGAGACATGGTGTCAGACAGATATAAGGAATGCAGAATTAGAATTAGGGGGAGTACAATGTGTACAGGAAGTATAGACAGGATAAAAAGGGAGGAGGGGTTATGCTATTAGTTAAGAAACACATAAAATCTAAGGAAATGCAGCCAGTTGACATGGGTGGACAGTGCAGTGTCAAGTCAGTTTGGTGTGACATAAGCACTGGAAAAGCAAAATTGAGAGCACGAGTGTGTTATAGGCCAAAGGACTCTGATGAGTATAATGATCAACTGTACAGAGAAATAGAGTGGGCGAGTAAATCAGATTTTCTTATAATGGGGGATTTTAATTTCCCAGATACTGACTGGAACATGTCAGTATCTGGGAAATTAAATGTGTGAATAACCACTTGCTAGTGGCTATTCACACACTAGCAAGGCTTTTGTGGATTAATTGGATGATTGTTTTCTACAGCAGCATGTTCGGGAGGCAACTAGAGGGAGTAATACTCTTGATCTGCTTATAAGTAGTGATTCTTCATGCATTAAGAATCTGCAGATAAAGGAACCGCTAGGTGGCAGTGATCACAGTGTGCTGAAGCGGGATTTACTCAAAGAGGTAACTACCATCAGGGGTAAAGGGAATGGATTTTTCTTTCATAAAGGTGACCACGGTGGTCTGAGATAGTTTTTACATTCTATACAGTGGGATCAACTGATGATATTACCAACAACAAATTCAAAATGGGAAGTATTCAAAGAATTAATCTTGGAAGCTACAAGGCTTTTCATACCAACTAAGAAATACTGTCCAAGGTTTAGGCCTACATGGATGTCAGATGAACTAATGAGACTCGTGGCATAGAAGAAAAATGCATGGGATATATATAAATTAACAGGCGACACAGAAGCCTATGGAAGATATAAGCTGGTCTGTAATCAAGTCACAAAGGAGGTTAGGTAGTCAAAAGCAGATTACAAGAAATCTTTGGCAAAGGATGCAAAGGAAAACAGCAAAGAGTTCTTTACCTATGTAAACTCTAGAAGGAAAGGGATGAATCAGATTGGTCCACTGAATATCAATGGTTCAACTGTTGATGACCCTGCACAGATGGCTAACAAACTAAATGAGTATTCTGCATCTACATTCACCCATGAGGAGTTATTCAGGAAGGGGAAGGCCAGAGGTGACAAACTCTGGCAGTGAGCTAGATGATTTTGTAATAACTGAAAGGAAAGTGGAGAAGAAATTTTTGAAGATAAACAAAAAAAAGGCACCTGGGGTGGATGGGATCTATCCAATTATATTAAAGGAGGCAGCAAAGGAAGTGAGCAAACCCTTAGCCATAATTATGAGAGCTTCTTTGGACTCATGGTAGGTACCCATGGACTGGAGATGTGCAAATGTGACCCCAATTCACAAAGGAGGATCAAAGGGCGACACACGTAATTATAGACCTGTTACTTTAACTTCTGATCCAGGAAAATTAATGGAGGCACAGGTTAAAGAAGCAGTGCAGGATCACCTAGACAAGACCTCAGTTATAGCTCAGACACAGCATAGTTTTGTTAAGGAAAAGTCTTGCCTGACCAATTTGATTGGATACTATGATGTGGTCACAAAGGAACTGGATGCAGGGAATAACTTTATTATATTATTTTTTCGGATCTTAGAAAGGCTTTTGATACTGTTGCACATGGAAGACTGCTGAACACATTGGAGCAGTGTAGCATTGGAGGCAAATTGCTGTTATGGATAAAGGGGTGGCTGAGGGGGAGAAGACAGAGAGTGGTAATCAATGGATACTGCTCATCGTGGAATAATGTTATTAGTGGAGTCCCTCAGTGTTGGGTCCATTGTTGTTTTCTGTATATATAAATGATATTGATGATGGTATATCAAGCTTAATGTCCAAGTTTGCAGATGATATGAAGGTTGGCAGGGTTGTTAAGGACACTAACGACAGTATGCTGCTACAACAGGATCTAGAAAAGTTGAGCAGATGGGCTGAGAGGTGGCAAATGAAGTTTAACGTTGACCAATGTAAAGATGTGCTTATGGGAATCAGTAACCCCAGAGTGACATATCAACTCTGTGGTACTACACTGACAGTGGTAGAGAAGAAAAGGACCTGGGGGTGGTTGTGCAGGCAGATATGAAGTTTTCTGAGCAGTGCAGACAGTCTGCAAGAGTAGCTCATAGTGTCTTGCCAATGATATACAGGAATTTTTCTAGCAGGGATAAGGAGGTTATTATCCCCTTGTATAAGGCAATGGTCAGGCCACACCTTGAGTACTGTATACAGGTCTGGAGGCCTCATTTTAAGAAGAATGTAGAGCTGTTGGAATGAGTACAGAGAAGGGCAAGAAGATTAGTGAATGGAACAAAGGGTTGCTCTTACGAAGAAAGGCTTACGTTTTGCAAATTACAGTGTCTGGAGACTAGGCACCGGCGAGGTGATCTGATTGAGGTGTATAAAGTCTTGAATGGTTTGAGCATGCTCAATGCTGATGGGATTCTTCCTCTTGCTCAGAATAATCACCTGAGAGTGCATAAATTCAAATTGAGGAAAGACAGATGTAGGATAGATGTGCGGAAGTTTGCCTTTAGCCAGTGGACAGTTGGGTGATGGAACAGACTTCCACCCTTTGTTGTGGAAGTTTTTTTTTTTTATGTGAACCCCAAACACAAGAGGTATTAGAACCTATAGTACTTAGTACCGTGCTTGGGTTGGAGGTTGAGAAGACGAAAGAAGATATTTGTTGACATTCGACTTGAACTTCTGTAGATTGTAATTTTCAGGAAATACGTATGAAGGAAGGTTGTTCCAGAAAACGGCAGGTGAATGAGTAAATGAGAAAGATGAAAAGTTCGTTCTGTGGGTTTGAAATTGGACAGTAAATGGATGTTGGCTGGTGGCAGCATGTGTTTGGACTGTTTTGAAAGAGAGAGCAGGAATTATAGAAGCAAATTCAGAAGAACAGTGCCCAGGGAAGTATCTGTAGAAGAGGCATGCAGTAGAAACAGTATGTCTATGAGAAAGCGAGTGGAGAGACTCTGTTAGAGATGAATCATTAATTAACCTAACTGCCCTCTTCTGAATGGAATCAAGAAGCCTGAGAGAGGTTTTGGGGGCACCAACCCAGATGTGGGAACAATATTCCATGGCAGGGCGGATTTGCGATTTATACAGAGTGAGCAGCTGTTTGGAAGAAAAGTAACGCCGAGAGTGAAAGAGAAAACCAAGTTTTTTAGATGCAGAGGAAGCAATATTTGTAATGTGCTTGTGCCAAGAGAGATTAGAAGTCAGGGTAATCCCCAAAAGAGATATATCATTTTGCCTAGAAATCGGAGTGTCACTAAAGATAAGCATAGGAGCAGAAGAATCCTTTTGTGAGATATAAGACAAGACTAAGTTTTAGAAGGTTTGAAATCAACTAAGTTGTCTTTGCCCCACTGGAGAATTACCTGAAGATTGGCATTTAAGGAATTGGTAGCAGATTTTCGAGAAGTTGAAGCTGATTGAACAGGACAAGGTTTCTCAAAATGGAAAGTGGAATGCAATGTGCTGTCATCGGCAAAACTATGGATAGCATTTCCAGTCAATGGAAGAAGGTCATTAATATACAAGAGGAAAAGAGTGGGGGAAAGAACTGAACCTTGGTGGACACCGGCATTAGTGGAAAAGTTAGAAGACAGAGAGCCATGTACCATCACCCTCAGTGAGCGATCAGAGAGAAAACTGGATAACCAATTACTAAAAACAGTTGGCAAACCATAAGATGGAAGCTTGTTTAGAAGACCTTTATGCCAAACATGATCAAAAGCCTTTGAGATGTCAAGAGCAACTGCTTGTGTTTCACTGAACCTCTCCATTGAATTAGTCCATAAATGGGTAACATAAGCCAGAATATCACCAGTGGATCGACACTGACGGAATCCATACTGGCGATCGTTGATCAGACGGAAGGTTTCTAGCTTAATTTCTAGTTTAATTACTAAAAACAGTTGGCAAACCATAAGATGGAAGCTTGTTTAGAAGACCTTTATGCCAAACACAATCAAAAGCTTTTGAGATGTCAAGAGCAACTACTTGTGTTTCACTGAACCTTTCCATTGAATTAGTCCATAAATGGGTAACATAAGCCAGAATATCACCACTGGATCGACACTGACGGAATCCATACTGGCGATCGTTGATCAGACGGAAGGTTTCTAGCTTAATTTCTAGTTTAAGGCTGAACTGGACAGGTATTTGGAATGAATGGAGGGGTGAAATGAGAGTGGTTGAGTGGTTTTTTTAAATTTTTTTGGCTAATGCTGCATAAGCTTGTTTTCTTGCATCATATGTCTCTACTAATTCTAATGCTAATAATACTAGAAAAAAAAAAAAAACACATAGGTTGCTTACGAATCCCGTTGGTGAACACATTAGAAATAAACAATGTTTAAACATCAACTTTAATAAAGTACACTATACCATGTCCTTAATACATAAGTACATAATAGGTGTACCTACACCATCCAATATGATCCAAAACATTAGAATAATTGCCATCAGCCTAAACATGTTCTCAGCATAGACAAGAAATGCACAGATGAAACTAAATTATTCAAAGAACCAACTCTCAACTGTGGAAAGAATAAAAATGAAGTTTTAAGTATTGTCTCAGGTTGTAACTTATGTTATATACTAGCTGTGTCATGTAGTCACATGGAAAAAACATCAATCGCTTTTAGATCAGATGAGTATTGCAGTTGTACACTGGATCCAGTGTGTCTAATCAACCAATGATGCTTGTGAACTGCTGCTCAAAACAAGAAGATACTTTGTCATTTCAGAACATGCAAACTCCAATAACATAAACACCATTACTTGCAAAACTCAATTCTCATCAGTGTTCAAATTCTCAAGCAATTCATGTAGTCCAACCAGTTCTCTTCTACATTACCAACCTGCATTTTAACACTGCATTTGGGGTGAACTTTACCTGATGAAATGCAGATTATCTACTGGCCAAAAATATATTTGTAAAATAATAAGAGAAGCTTACCTCAATATAATATGTAGAACACTTCCATGATACTCTCCAGCAATTAAAACGAAAAAATTGAAAATCTTACATTACAGTAAAAAATAATAAAAAATCAATTGAACACAATTAAAAATGAATCCAATGCAATTAAAAATTAAATAAATTAATTAAAAGAAATTTAAAGAAAAAATATCAATGTAGAACGTATTGAGCATTACCAGCTGGTTCATACAACACTGGTGTGCAAAATTTAAGGACCAGTCAGGTTTTCACCTGTAGCTTCTCATAGGAGTGGCCTGGATATGGGAAAAGCATACCAAAGGAACCTTGTGAGGCATAGAAATGAAGGAAACAACACCGATAAACAACAGAAACGAAACGGTACAGAGGGACTTTATTCAAAAATGGCAACATAGCACATGCCATGATACAGATGCATAAGATGGAACAAAGACGAAACATTAATACACTGATAAAAATATACACTGCCAAAGATGGAACAAAGGGAAGAGGTGGTCCTCAGTCGGAGATATGGCCACCTCTAATGTCAATGCAGGCTTTGCACCGCCTGTCCATACTTAGAACAATGTTGTTGATAAGTTCTTGCAGTAACATCGTCCATTCCTCTGTCAGCGCCATCTTCAGCTAGTGAACATTTTCTGGTGGGTGTGGACGTGCCGCTAAGCATCTCCCCAGCGTGTCCCATATGTGTTCGATGGGATTTAGATCAATGGAACGGGCAGGCCAATCCATATGAACAATGTCCTCACTTTCCAAAAGCATATCGACAGCTGCAGTGCGATGGCGTGTGGCGTTATCATCCATAAACATGAACTCGGAGCCAATGGCACCTCGGTACAGATGCACATGGGGAAGGATTATCTCATGTACAGTAGCATGCACCAGTAACAGTACCACCTTCCACTATCTGGAGTGGTGTACATCCATCCATCCAAGATAACGCCTCCTCAGACGAGAACACCTCGACCTCCATATCAATCCCTTTCAGTGATGTTTGCAGGGTGATACCGTGTGCCAAATCCTTGCCAGATTAGCTGACGTCCAGAATCACTACTGTGACTGAATCTACTCTCATCAGTAAAGAGTACCTTAAATAAAGATTTTGTGGTTGTAACCTTCACAAATAGTGTTGGTCCTTAAGTTTTGAACACCAGTGTATCAAACTGGCCAAAAATGTAGAAATTGTGCATGTTAAGCACCCACTGTACATTAAAGTCATCTCAGTCTATAGCATAATGAAGAGAAAGTCTGGATAGTCAACCAAAGGCATACAGCATGGTTTGTATGCCTTTGGTTGAAGCAATTCAGCAATGGTGTCAGTTCAGTGTTATGTAAAAACACAGACGATCTAAAGCAATGCAACAAACTTACGGTTTAACATAGTTAACTCAAAAGTAATGAAAAAATAAATAACCTACCTTTTAAAGCTCTCTAACATCAAAGGAGAAACAGACACATGGATATCTCCTTTTAATTTTATAACTAAAGCAACTTTAGATGTATTCAATATTCCTCCATTAGTCTTATCTTCTTCATCTATAAAACAAAATGTAATTGTATGCCATTTAAAGTAAAACAGAATGTCTCACTAAAATTAAACAGCAGAAATTAATATTTTAAATGTGTGTAAAAAGCTAAACATGTATTCTGTATGGTTTTGATGGCATTAGCTTGAAATATTCCTGTTCTGGAATTTGAAAAAGTATGGCACAGGAGAAAATGAAAGATAAGCTTATACAGAGTTAAAAAAAAATAATATTTGCTATAGTTAATTATTGCAATACCATTCCATTAAGAATTTAAGTATCCATTTCTGCTCTCAGTTTGAACTTAAGAGGAAAAATAAGCCTGCTATAAAGGAAGCATAAAATTATTTTACTTTTACATAATTAATATGATAAAAATTAAGCTTTTGTATCAAAGATTTTTTTCTTGATCTGCACAGATTCCTTGCATATCTTTTGCTCATCAGCAAATTACTTGGGCATAACCAAAACTTCTGAAAAATAATTAAAATTAAAGATATTGAAATGGGATATACTTCAACAGAAGATGTACAAAAATATTGCTGATGCTACTTGGGAAATGGTAATTCTTTCAGGAGCTCCTAGTGGGGAAATGGAAATACAGAGGACAAAAATTTTTATCCCAGCTTAATTTTCAAGAGACAGACTTGGGACTTGTGGTTGGGTCAATCACATAGTAATAGTATACTGCTGAAATGAGTATATGACTGCTTCTTATACAAACATGCTAAAGATGTCACATGAGCAAATAATATTCTACACTTCATTTTTAACAAAGATTCTTTCAGAGAACTTTTGCATTAGTGAACCTTAAGTAGGTAGTGAATGCAGTATATTAATGTGACAGTTATCTGAAGGGATTACTGCTGCAAAGGGTAAAGGGAAGAGGTTAATTTTTGCATGGAACATTATGATGGCCTTAGACAGTATTCAATTTCTATTCAATAAGAACAGAGGCCAAATCTAACAAATACTAATAGTAAATGGGAACATTCCAAGAAGTAAATATAGTAAAATCCCATTAAAACAAATACCATTTTAACAAAAACTTCATTATAACAAATACAATTTTAACAAAAATTTCATTATAACAAAAATATTTCTAGGTCCAGCTGACTTCCCTTATTATTAGCAATTTGTATGTCTTGTTTGAATGAAATAGTTTCTTAAAAAAATTCAGCACAACAAATTATTTTCAAAGTCAACATATATCTAAAATGCACTGGTTTACAACAGAAAAAAAACCTGAAAATTATGAATAACACCATGTAGCTCATAGAGGTTACAAAGTGAACTAAAATGGAAGTTTTAAAAGATGCAGAAAAAGAATTCATCATTATACTTTCTACTATGCAGATATGACAATGAATAATTATTTACAATCATATTTATTAATTGGCTATTTTATTAAGTACACCTACCCTTTTCATGAAATAGAACACTCCTTCAATAACAGCATCGCTTGTTTGTGGTGCACAGGTGGGCAGGTGCACAGATATGTAGGGATGCTGTATGCATGCAATTCAGTGTGAGAATGGGCAAGACAAATGATTTATTAAGTGACTCTGGTATAGTAGTCAAGGTATAAGTATCTCAGAAATCGCAACCCTACTAGGAGTTCCACATATGACCTTGTCTCTGGTGTATAGAGTAGTTCAATAACCAAATAACATTCAACAGCAATTCTGCAGTCAGAAACAGCTCTTTAGGTGAAAAGCTAAGAGAAACTAACAAGACTTGTGCAGGTTAACAGAAAAGCTATAATCAGTCATATAAAAATCCAGTACAAAAGTGGTAACCAAAGAAGCACTTCAAAATGCACAACTTATTCCTAATCACAGATGGGTATCGCTGCCAAAGACTGAACTGAATTCCACTCCTGTTAAAAAAAATATATCAGTAGATTCAAGAAACCAATACTGAACAATGGAAGAATGGAGAGACATCACTTGGTCTGATAAATCCCAGTTCTGCTGTTTCGTGCCGATGGAGAACAGAATATTGCAATAGAAGCACAAGTCCAAGGACACATTCTTCTGAGTGCCAATAATGCAAGCTGATGGTTGCAGTGTAATAGTATAGAGATTGTTTTTTCATTATGCACAATGTGCCCTTGGATACCCAATTACACTGACTGGCAACTTTATTAAGTACATCTACCCTTAACTGGCATTAATACAAAGTATTAATGCCAGTTAAGGGTATATGTACTTATTAAAATTTGCATATTAATATATGAAAAGTAACAAAAAATTGTATTTACTGTTCCAAATTTCTGAATGTGGGTAATTTTCATACATAAAATATGCTTTCAAAATTACACTCTCTGAATAAAATATTTTTATTTTTGTAATACAAATAATATTTTGTCACTTTATTTATTATCAATTTTAAAGTTGATATTTAAGTAAAATAAAGAAGAAATTACTACTTAAAAATAAAAAATTAGTGTTTACCATTAAATATATATCACCTCTTATTTTAGCATTTTGAAGTCTTTGTAGTTTCTACACCATTTAAGAATTACACAATTTGTACAGCACTGAATATAATTTTTGATAATAATGGGTGATACAAAATTGAAAAATATATATACATAACTAGCAAAAGTATAACTGTTGAAGAAAAAGCTGCCATTATAGAAGTACAGTAGCATGCATCAGTACCGATCCATTATAGAAGGAGTAAAAAAGTGTAAACATGTGGCAGCTAGAGGAGAAAGCGAAGTTGAACCATTTTCCTCAATCAATCAATGTGATGGCAAAAAACAAAGAAAAGTGACATATGTTCAAGACAAGAATTAACGTTCCACAGTTTGCACACTATTATTTTGTTTCACATTTGAAGACATATCTTGCAAATGACGATATTTAAAAATATCTAAGATTTTTGTTTATAGTGACATACAATTAATGCCATAAAAATTGAGTATTTTCAAATATCATTAAAAGCATGTAGTTCTGAATTTTTATTTATATAAATGAATAAATTAAATTATTTAAAATTATTGTAAATAAATAAACTACTACGTAAATTTAAAATTCATTTATTCAAATAAACTTAACTTTTGTTACGTTATAAAAAAAAAAAAAAAAAAAAAATTGGACTAGTAGAGGAACGTATCTTCCTTTGTAATACGGGTTACTAAAGAAACTTGCAATCTGCTTTATGGGTTTTTAAGGAAGTACTGTAACCTGTACTTTGAAATTTTAAAATAACTTACACAAAGGGGTTTTATAAGGTTTCCAATAATATTGCTTTCCATCATATACTTACATTTATTTGATTTATCATTCAATTCTTGATGGAGTGATCCTGGCCGAAAATCTTCTTCAGCTGGATGAGACGAAGATGACTTCTGGCTCCATGCATACTGTAAGCTATAACCTGGAACTTTATTTTTATCAATCATATGAATAGAAGTAAAACCTTCTGTAACTGGCAAAAATTTAGGTTTCCACCGTGTTGCATTTCGATGGAATAAATGATCTTTATTAATCCAACCATGAGACCCACCTGTTTGTTGAGTGAGATGTGGAAGAGGAGGGGGTTCATTCCAATGATGGCATACTAACTGTGTCATGTGAGCTGTATAACAAGACATTAATAATGGCGATTCAATTATGGGTTTATCCATCTGATTATGCAAATCTACAAGAGCTATATCTTCTTGAGATGACATTGCTGATAAGAAAGAAGTACTGGACACAGAATTTGAATCTGACGGATCATGATGAGTGCCACAAGAAGACGTCCTTTGCAGTTTAGTTGAATGAATTTCTGTATCACTTGACTGCTGAGAAGGTGTTTCCTGTATATCATGAAGTGACCTTCTAGTTCCAGACACAATTTTGCGATCAACAGAAGCACTACCAGTTTTTATGCAAGGCCGATGAGTTCTTTCATTGTCCAGCCCAGTATCATCTCCAATTCCTTCAAAAGTTAGAACAGATGACAATGTGTCTTCATCGGCAGAAAAATATGCCTCAGATGAATGTGTTGATTCAGTTGAAACAGCTCTTCTTACAGAACGTGGAGAATAACCTCTTGAGGCTAAATTTGCAAGAGAATGTCTAGAACCTGAAGTATCACGAGTGCCCATTGGCCATCCATTTAAAGATACACGAGAATTGTGCCTGCTTTGAGACATGATAGGGCTAGTATTTCCTTCTTGTACAACAGCACTAGCAGCGGGATCAAGAGAAGACTTTACATCTTCAGTCTTTTTATCTATCTTCTTCTCAATATGACCATTAGCATTTGTGGGTGGGACAGCCAAAGGATGAGAAATATGAGAGGGCTGTGGTGAAAAACTTGGTGGAACTGGCATATGAGTAGGACTACTAAACTGCCTAATTATTCTTTTTCCCTGTGCTGGAAGCAAAGTTTCTTTTTCACCTTGAGGTTGAGAACCATCACAATTCTGTTTACCTTGAGAATGAATGTCTACAATGTTAGGCTTAGATGTTATTGTAACATCTGCTACTGTAAATGCTAGCTTATCATCATGACCATTTCCTGCAGACAAACTAGTTGCTTTTGTGGTAATGGATAAATCAATATCTAAAGATTTTTTTGTTAAATTTTCTGGAGTTTTGGAGCCAACGTGAGCTGTGTGCCCTTCTGAACAGATAAAAGATTTCTCTGAATGACTAGGACTTGTTCCTGCAGTGATTGAATGAGCATTTTCTGAAATATCAAAAACAAATTTACCTTTATGCAATATACTTTCGCCAAATCCCAAGTTATCATCATTATATGTACGATATCTTGCAGAAACAGCACACGTTTTTTCTTCTTGGACATCAGTGGTGCGAAAAAAATACAACCCATTTCGATTACTTCCAAAGAATGAACAACCACCAACACATCCACACTTATCAGTAACTGGATGAGAAGCAACACCTACATCTGCAGGCCATAAAAACCAAAGCCTTTTTGATTTGGCATCATGAATTTTTAGAAATTTATCTTGAAGAGCCATAGTATCTTTCTCAAATTCAGAAGTAGCAGCATCAATATAAACTGGTCCTAGACTAAAATCTCCAACTTCCAGCCATATCTCTGAGAGAGATGAAGACTGTGGAATCTGACCATGACTTGCAATGCTATATACCGAGGAGCACACCAAGTTAGAACTAATTTTTGCATATTGCTGAATGCGTACATACTGAATCAAAGTACTTAAACCAGAACTTGTTTGTCCACCATGCAAGTTGCAAGTAGCTAGGCGAACCGGAAACACCTGCAAAATATCATATAATATGTAAAATATTAGTATTTTAAAAAATATACGACTGTAACTATATGTAAAACGACACTCAGTGATCACTGAATTAAGACCACCCACCTAATACTGCATTGGACCACCATTTTCAAGGATAAAAACCACTATTTATCTAGGCATGGACTTCACTAGATTTCTGAAGATGTCCATAGGTACGAGGGTGGTTCAATAAAGAATCACCCTGACCTAGCTGCAGAGTTGCTGGCCTATTGATTCTTGGCATGGGTTTTAGTCCTTCTCTACATAGCCACCATGCAGATTTACACATTTTTCCCATCGATGAATGAGGCTACAGATACTGTTTTTGTAGAAGTGGTGAGGTTGGTCTTTGAACCATGACTCTGTTACAGAAATGAGTGACTCATCATCAGGGAAGGAAGTCCCCTGAAGAAATGATTTGAGGGAAGGAAACAAGAAGAAGTCCGATGGTACAAGATCGGGTGAGTAGGCTGGATGGGGCAGCATTTCATATCCACAAGTGCCGCTTGTGTTGTTGCAATTTCAGAAGTGTGAACTGGGGCATTGTCTTGAAGCATTCTCACACCTTTGGACAGCATGCCACATCTACATGTTTTGATTTTCTCCCGTAATTTTGTGAGTAAGTTGGCATAATAGGCACCTATGATTGTTCTACCTTTCGGCAGGTAATCAGTCATTATTATGCCTTTCTCATCCCAAAACACTATCAGCAAGACCTTTCCTGCTGATGCTTGGACCTTTGCCTTCTTGGGGGGGTGGGGAATCACGATGTCGCCATTTCATGGACTGCTTTTTACTTTCAGAGTCAAAATGGTGTATCCAACTTTCATCCTGAGTGATTAGACGAGAGAAAAAGTCTTTCTCATTTTTTTTGGCACAGGGCTAACAACTCTTGTGATTTCTGTTGTCGATCAGCCTTCTGCAAACCAGTCAATAATCGGGGAATCCATCTTGCCCTCAATTTCTGTAAATGGAGTTGGTTGTGAAGGACTGTTTCAACAGAGCCTACCTACACTAATCTTCACCTCTGGGACAATTCACGCACAAATATCCAGCAATCTTCCATGATTAACGACTCCACTTTTCTGATCATGCTGTCATCAATGGCTGAATGGTGATGATCTTGAATGAGCTCTGATTCTACTGATGTCTGACCACACCTAAACTGTCTATGCCAGTGCTTCACAATGCCATAGGATGGGGTTTCATCCTTATATACAGCAGTCATCTCCTCGTGGATTTCTTTAAGAGATTTCCCTTCAAGAACAGATAACAGATTACAGCTCTGGCTTCAACTTTGTCCATGATGCTACTTCGTCACACATTCAGCTCTGTAAGAGAAAAATAAATTAAGACAGGGCTGAAATTTTACACCTTTAGTACAGAGATATGTATGATGCTACACACAAAATATCATGACTCTGCAATATGTGGAAGTAGGTGAGGGCGATTCTTTATTGAACCACTATCGTATCTACAGCCATGCTGCCTGCAAGGTTTTCCATAGTGTCGGAATAGAGTTGGCTGTGCGTCCATACACCTCACTTCCCATTCCAAAACACCCCAAGGTGTTCAACTGGATTGAGGTCAAGCAAATTTGGAGGCCAAACAAGATGGGTGAAATCTTCACTATGTTCCTCAAACTACTCATCCATAGTGTGGGTTGATGAAACAGTGTATTATCATCTTGGAAGATCCCATTTATATCTGGTAAAAACTGCAAAATGGCAGGGTGCACATGGTCTCCAAAGAGCTGCTAATAGACCTTATTGGTGAAATGTTGGTCCATATGTATCTAGTTCTTGCCAAAAAAAGATGCCCCATATTAAGCAACCAATGCCACCTGCCTGGACAGTGGGCACTATGCACGATGAGTCCACAGACTTGTTTTGCTTGCACAAAAAAGGTGTCCATTGGTGTGTTGCACTAGGTATTTTGACTCATCCAACCAGCACACTCATTTCAATCCTCCAGAGTCCAACCAGCATGTTGTAGACACCACATCGTTCATTGTCACCAATGATCAGTGGTGAGAAGAGTGTCTCTTATGTCATTTAATGTAGAACCCCATACATCTGAGTGTGTAACACATCTTCATTTGGAATATTGGTCTTGCATTCTCCATATTGTACTGCAATGTCAACGGTCACACAGTAACCTACCATTGAGCTCATACAATGCACTGCACCGTTCAGTCACCATGAATATTAACCTTGTGTAATCTTTAACAGTTCTGTCAGCAGGAAGCAGTTTGACCCATTTGACACCATTCTTTGCAATTTTAACCACAGTGAGCTAAGAGCAACTGACAAGATGTGCCATTTCCAAAATGGAAGAACCCAACACATGAGCTCCCACAATCGTGCCCTTTTAAGGCTCCAAGATATCTTTACCACATCCAATAAGTGCTGCTTTATCATTTTGACTTGCATGATCAAATACAAATTACCACTGCTGTAGTGTACAAAGCTGTTCAGTTTTTTATGTGGCAGAGTCATTTATGGATGGGGGTAGTCATGATTCAGTGATCATTAAGTGTATATATTGACAAATTATTGTAAATAAAAAAAATTACAGCATTTTTTTTAATTATGACAAAAGACTGTTATTCACAAGGTAAAGGCTCAAAAGTATTAACATGGCTGGAAGGAAAGTACCAAAGAACTTGAACAAATACATTCATAAAATGCTTGTTGATTACATCACAATTTGTTGTGCTTCCCATGAATGTTTCTTGAATGAATTCCGCAGATTCAGCTGATGTTTGTGGCCTTCTGCATCTTCTGCTTCATTTTCAGTTTTTTTAAATTTGTTTCTCTAAACAAAAGTCAATGAGATACTAATTCATCAAATGCTTCACCACACTTAAATTGTAGCATACAGTATTTCCCCATGTATAAGACGCACCTTAATTTTGGGGCCCGAAATTTGAAAAAAAAATGTATTACATAAAGTTATTGAACTCAAGTTTTATTCATCATAAAATTCATACAACTCCTCATCACTGTCAAAACTCCCATCCATTAGCTTGTCCTCATCTGTGTCTGATGATGAATCACTGTCTTCATATATTTCCTTGTTCTCAGTTCCATCTATGGCATTTGAAATGCCACACTTCTTAAATGACTTGACAACAATCTCAATCTTGATATTATCCCAGGATCTTTTCACTCAGGTACAAACTTCTATAGTTGGTTTCTTCACTCTTCCTGCTGGTATCAAATTGTCCCCAGAAGACTTCATCCATTGGTTTCATTCGTCTATCATGGCAGCTTTGAAGGGTTTGTTAATGCTGACATCAAGTGGTTGGCGCTGGGATGTCAAGCCTCCAGGTATGATGGCAAGTTTTGTTTTTTGCTCTGCAGCAATCTTCTTTTTTTTTTTTTGTTATGTGTGCCCTGAACTGATCAAGCACCAATAGGGCAGGTTTGCATAAGAGCCCACCTGGTCTCCTGCTCCAAACTTTCTCAAACCAGATCTTTATCCCATCCTGATCCATCCAACCCTTGTCGTGAACGCGGACAATCGCACCTCGAGGAATGTCTTCTTTTGGCATTGTTTTGCATTTGAAAATCAGCATAGGAGGCAGCTTGGTTTCGTCGGCACAACAAGCTAGAACAACTGATTAATGGCTCTTTTCATGTCCACTTGTCTTCACAGTTACAGTTTTCACCCCCTTCTTATCAACAGTTCTGTTACTTGAGACATTAAATTGAAGAGGGATTTTGTCCATATTTGCAATCTGTCCCAACTCAAACTGATCCGACATTGAATGACAAAACAATGAAATTCAAGGACCTTCTGCTCATAGCTTTCGGGCATCTTTTGAGCAAGTCTGGTGCGTGTACGCATGCTTAGTCCATTCCGTTTCATGAACCTGAAGCACCAATTGTGTCCTCCTTTGAAATCGTTTACTTCTTTTTCATCAGCAATTCTTCTTGCCTCATGCTGAACCATCTTTGTGGACACAGGAATTCCAATTGCCCTTTGCTCCTCAATTCATATCTTCAATTCCCTCTCTAAATCAGGACGTTTTGCTGACTTGCCTCTAATGGCCTTCTTCTGCCGTGGCGTTTTCAGTAGGGTTTCTTCTTCCCGTAGCCAGTCTCGGATTGTTTTCTCAGTTGGAGGAGGACCAAGCTTACGTTCAGCAGCACGTTTCTATTCACTTTTGCAAACTGGATCACTTTTAACTTGAATTCAGCGCTGTATGAAAATCTTTTCTGAGCCATTTCTGGGCAGAACGTTGCAAAACGTAACCTAATATACCGGTAACAAGTGCAAAACAATGAGCGCAAAGACAACAAGCAATAAAAATCGGGAAATGCAAGTAAAAAAAAAAATCTACAACCACTGTATAAGACGCACCAATTTTTAGACCCCAAATTTTTCGAAAAAGGGTGCATCTTTACACGGGGAAATACGGTAATTAGCAATTAGGTCTTTAATTACACTCAATAAATTACAGTGGAGAGCACACCATTTGGAACACCAGAAGAGTAAATAGTATTACCAAAAATACTGTGAATGTGAATGCAAAGAAGAGAAAAATTCAGATTGAACCCATATGTACTATGTGTGGGAATGTCTTGGATAACTCAGCTGTTGTTGCTGATAAATCGAATAGGTACTTCACATTAGTCTTTACAGACAAAAGACCCTTCATACAGAGGAAAGGCTATGCATTTGCTTAGTGAAAGAGAGAAAATGCACTCATAAACAGACAAAATCTCATTTATAATCCTTGTAGATTTCTATTTTGAACACAATTATTCTATTTTATTTCATTAAAATAAAACAAGCAACATATAAACAAACAGTCTTCTCTACCAAAGAAAACTGCAACACTTCATAATAAGCCTGTTATTATATTTTTGTTTTTTTATGGTCATTTCAGTTCATTTCGAATAAAATGAGCAGCAGAGAAACAAACAGCCTTCTCGACCAAAAAAAAATTGCAACACATTTACAAGTGATTTAAAGGAAAATCAGTATTATGAGGGAAGGGAGGGTAGTTCTTACATTTATAGTCTTTGTACTGCATTCAGACGTTGCTTGTTTGTTTGTTATTTGGTTTTTAGGAGCATTAGCAACTAAGGCCATATTGCTCCGGGGATATGCGGTGGTCATTCCCTGACATTTCTGCATCCTCTGTATTTGGTCACGGGCTTGAACCCCGGTCTAATCAAGAAGCATGTGCTACGCACTGCTGCTCCTGCCCACCTGGCTACAGAGGCACCACAGACGTTGCTTTTTTCATTCTTATCCGCCATTATTAACTCTTCGAAAATGTAACTGCATTAGTTGCATTAATTATAATACAATGTTTGAGTAAACTGTTCATCAAGCACGATGTCTATACTGTACTGGGTGATGACTAGACTTCAGATAAATGCAAATAACGCAAATATTAAAAGCAGTATACTTGATCATTTTTTAAAATGTTGATCTCGGAACTATGTAACAATTCACTGTACTGCAATTAAATTAGCATGCGAGAAAATGTCACTGAGCGTGGGAAAATTTCTCAAGTCGGCATGGGAAACATTTTAATGCTGTTTTGCTATTCATTTTAATGCTGTTTTGCTATTCATTTTCAAGCTATCGACTCTATCAAATGAAACGATTTCATTAAATATGCCAAAAATGCAATCTGTAAAAGAGCGTTATCGTGATTTGTGACAGTGTTATAGCAAATCAGCGTAAAGCAAACTGCATTATAACGAGGGTCTACTGTAATTTAAGTATACTGTATACAAGACTTGGCTGGCAGTTTCAAATTCTTTTCCAAATTCTTTATCAGAGTATTTGGAAAATACATGGAAATACAAAGGAACCATGTAATTATTCATTTTAAATTAAACCTAAAAATGAAAATCAAAACTATGAAATCTGTATTGAGAATATGATGTTAATATCTTAACTTTTGGAGCTACTGCTTACTCTACCTGCAAAGATGAACTGATAGGCATCCTCTACCTCAACGTAATGAGAAGGATGAAAATCTCCAAACTGCTAGCTATTTACAAGCCTCGAATAACCAACATTAAGAATGAAAACGCAAAGCAAACAAGGAATAGATAAACATACATTCTTATAAACATTCATCATCAGATAAATAAGTTTTAATTTTTTTTTTTGAACTTTTATGTGATATTCAAAAATAAAAAAAAGATGCTTCAGGTTACCTGTGATTTTCTGCAGCTTCAACTGGTAGAGCCACTAGCAAAAGTAGTTAAGCTGTTTATTACTTTTTTGATGCTGTGACATATTCAAATCACTATTGCAATTACAATACACTACATACTAAAATTCAAAGACTTGAAAAATGCACCATATTTAAAGTATTACACATTTTCAGTAATACGCCTTCGTGACATACCAGATGAGAACCACTGAATTAGAGTAACACATACACAACCTGTACTGTGTTGGTTGTATTTCTGGGTTTAACAAAATGATGACTATTTATAATTAAAATAAATAGGCATTTTTTGAATAAATTTAGATGGGTTAATATGGATGTTCCTCCTGGATTCTATCTTTCTTAGAAAGATTTATACAGTCTTTTTTCATACTTACCCAAATGTGTTTATAAGACTGAAGGAGAAAAATCTCTCTCTCTCTCTCTCTCTCTCTCAAGGAATGCTTTTATTCAAGCTTTAACTGTTCCAACCACCTATAATTTTTTTTTTTTTAAACAAATAGCAAGAGATCTTCATCAAATCTTTATCTACACATACACTGAAGAATTAGACTGATGATCTGCACCTTTTTTTGGCTTTCATCATCAATCTAATTATCAAATACCCACATATCTAGTCTACAGTCTACTTCCAAAAGTGATTTCAAATATACTGGCTGCCTAGCATCTAGCTCAAAAAACACTGCAGATAACACCAGGCCACCTCCAGGGTTTCCTGAACAGAGAAATAAAAAATAAGTTTTTCATACATGGTCAAGAATTTGGTTTCTCTCTTTAGCACTTGCAAGATAAATATTAGAAAGTAAATAAATAATTACCTTAATCATTTTTAGATAAATCCTCCGAAGAAACCATGCCCTAAGTAGTATTGCTACAGTAAGTTTTTAGCAATTCAGATTAAATTTATTGCATGTAGTTCACACCTTATCAAACAGAGTTCCTAACATAAAGTTCTGTTTCTTCATCAGCCAAAATTATATTATAATACCAGAATATTTTACAGTAGCTGGACCCCAATTACAGTTCTAAGGAAATGTGTTAAAAGGAAAGCATTCATTGAATCTGATGCTAGAAGACAATTATTTTGTATAAATGAAATAGGGGTACTGTTGGGAATTTAGTAGAAAAATGTTTAACTCGAGTCTATGCTTCCAATGCCTAAACTGTCTTCAACTGAATGCCTGATCTGCTAAAGCTGGCCTGAGCCAAATGTGTTGTTTCAGGTAAGAGAAGGGAAGGGAGGAGGAAGTTCGCTAGCATAATCATTAGAAACCTCAATTTTTTTCTATTTAGATTTAATTTGAAAGATTTCACTTTTAAGGGGAAAAACACAAACAACTGTTTAATTTCTGGACTGAAATGGCTCAGATCATAACATACTTTATATAACTTATTTTTAGCAGAAAAAAAAAAAAAAAACATTAAAAATTTTTTCTTGTTTGTTTTATGAAAATAATACAATTATACCTCAATACCAAGTGCAGTTCCTCCTTCTACTAAGCACAAATCAACAGCATCTATAGAAAGCCTCGTCATACGATATTTGATATCTTCAGGACATGGACATGCAGATGTAGGCGTAGTTTCAGGACATCTGGACTGAAGGATATCATGCTGACACAACTTGAAAGGACATGGAGGTTGTAAAGCACAATCAGCCTGTTGTACTTGAAAAGCAAAAGTTTCTATTCCTGTTATCACATGGTAGAGCTAGTGAAAAATATTCCAGTGCAAGACATGAATATTCTTATTTTATAATTTCAATTAAGTATTAAAATACTTTTAAAAAATGAGAGTTGAAGCAGCCAAATATTTCAATAGGAAAATATCATGTAAAACAAATCAAAGCAAAGCAATATTGAAAATCATTTCAAATTCAATGAAGCCAACTCACATATGCATAACAATGTGCCAATGTGCAATGACAAGAATTGAGTACAAGAGTATCTAGTATAGCTGGAATTATGAAGGGTCCATCAGTGGTAACCCTGTTTTTATCCTTTTGCTTTTCTCTTTACTGTTCCTGCATGAGATGCTGAGTGTTCAACGAACATGAGAAAAACTTGAATACAGTAGCTATTGCATATAATACCTGAAAGGCACCCCAAAAGTATGATAAAAAAAAAAAAATTAAAAATCAATTGCAAAAGAACTATTGGTTTCAGAGGAAAGTTTTTACAATAACACTCTACAAATTATAGGATTATTTGCAACTCAAAATTTTATTTAGTTTATATAGTTACAAATATCAATGGATGAGGAGGCTGAAGCACAAAGTAACATCAATGAGACATATGATTTATGATAAATTTACAGCAACTACTCATTATATTCATCACCACATTCCACTACTGAGTTTAGGTCTCAAGATCTTGCAGAACAGTTTCGACCATTGCTTCGCAAGTGTTGTGCAGTAAATTACCAGTTAAATATGAAATTATATTTCAGTATCTGCAATACTATCGTCGTAAGTCAGTCCCTGCCCAGATTGGAGATTATGTCATAAATCTTGAACTAAGCGATAAGGAGGCCAGAAGAAGACAGATGTCAGTTTATCAGTTGACTGGCAATCTGAGTGGATCCTGTCAGATCAGGGTCGAGTAATTCATAAGTTTCTTCCCAATGTTACTGAGTTTTCTAAACAATTGAAATGGTTTAATCCGGGCTTAAATGTTGGGTTTATACTTACAGGCCATGGCAGCCTAAACAGTAAATTGTTTACTTTTGGTTTATCAGACTCTCCTTTATGTCACTGCAGTACTCCAGAAACTATAGAGCACTTGCTTTTTTGATTGTCTTACTTATTTAGACCTTAGAAGAGAGCTTCAATTATTGACTAATGTATATGACAATGAAAATGTAACTTTATTTCTTAATAATAGAGAGAATTTTTTAGCTTTGTCAGAATACTCTGACAGGCATTTTAAAAGAAGGAAGCATCTGGTTGCTTCTGATCTGGTGGATGATGGACAAAGTTCTTCCATTATAAAGGTATAAATACCTGCCTGTAAATAAATGTGCTTTAACTTAGATAATTACTAGATAGAGGTTCTTGGAGGCTGACAGTGATGCAGGTTGCTTGGATAAACTACTTATTCTTGAAGTGATTTACTTGGTGTTAATGGAGTATTTGCTTGAAAACAGAGAACTTATCACCATGAGTGTTTTGCTTAGGTTCTTCAACTTGCTTGGTGAAATTATGTTGTGAAATTCAGTGAATCATTATGTTCTGAATTATCATAGAGATGTGATGTTTTTTTCTCAATGATGACTTCATTGAGATTGGGTTCTTGAGTGCTACATTCTACTATGGTGCCTGCAGGATGCTGTTTTGAAGGTTTAAGGATGATTTAAAGTCCTAAAGCAAATTAGACTAAAGTCCTAATTTGCTTTAGGACTTTAGTCTTGGAATTCCTAGCTGATGGGGGCTGGTTAAGCACTTATTTTCAAGGTATCAAGTTTGTTGGTGATAAGGTGGCGTGTGTTTGCTACAGGCAAAGGTGTATTTGGCTTGGGGTATACAAATTTTACAAAATTTGTATATAATTTCTTACTTCTCCACATAACTGGAGCTCATTTAAGACATATAATATTGCAGTAACTGCGGTAAATGATTGAGTTGTTTGCTGATCTGGTTGGCTGAATAATTTCATATTATTGGGACATTGTAAAATCAATGTAATTAGCATTAGCATTAGTAGAGGCATTTGATGCAAGAAAGCAAGCTTATGCAGCATCAGCCAAAAAAAAAAAAAAAAAAAGTAACATAAATAAATAAAAATAACTACTTCCACTTCACCCCTCTGTCCATTCGAAATACCTGTCCAGCTGAGCCTTAAACTTATTCAGGCTATCAACTTCCACGACAAGGGATGGAAGTCTGTTCCACCAACCAACCACCCGCTGGCTAAAGGCAAATTTCCGCACATCTATCCTACATCTGTCTTTCCTCAATTTGAATTTATGCCCTCTCAGGTGATTTTTCTGAGCTAGAGGAAGAATCCCATCAGCATTGAGCATGCTCAAACCATTCAAGGCTTTGTACACCTCTATCAGATCACCCCGCTGGTGCCTAGTTTCCAGACACTGTAATTTGCAAAACTTAAGCCTTTCTTCGTAAGAGAACCCCTTTGTCCCATTCACCAATCTAGTTGCCCTTCTCTGTACTCGTTCCAGCAGCTCTACATCCTTCTTGAAATGAGGCCTCCAGGCCTGTATACAGTACTCTAGGTGTGGCCTGACCATTGCCTTATACAAGGGAATAATCACCTCCTTATCCCTGCTAGAAAAATTCCTATATATCATTGACAATACACCATGAGCTACTCTTGCAGCTCGTCTGCACTGCTCAGAGAACTTCATATCTGCCTGCACCACCACCCCCAGGTCCCTTTCATTCTCTACCACTGTCAGTGTAGTACCACAGAGTTGATACGTTGCTCTGGGGTTGCTGTTTCCCATATGTAGTACTTTACATTTGTCAATGTTAAACTTCATTTGCCACCTCGAAGCCCATCTGCTCAACCTTTCCAAATCCTGTTGCAGCAGCATAGTGTCAGTAGTGTCCTTGACAACCCTGCCAACCTTCGTATCATCTGCAAACTTGGACATTAAGCCTGATATACCATCATCAATATCATTTATAAATACAGAAAACAATAAAGGCCCCAATACTGAACCCTGAGGGACTCCACTAATAACATTAGTCCACGATGAGCAGTGTCCATTGATTACCACTCTCTGTCTTCTCCCCCTCAACCACCCCTTTATCCATAGCAGCAACTTGCCTCCAATGCCACACTGCTCCAATTTGTGCAGCAGTCTTCCATGTGCAACAGTATCAAAAGCCTTTCTAAGATCCAAGTATATAATATCAAAGTTATTCCCTGCATCCAGTTCTTTTGTGACTGCATCATAGTATCCAATCAAATTGGTCAGGCAAGACTTCCCCTTAACAAAACCATGCTGTGTCCTAGCTATAACTGAAGTCTTGTCTAGATGATCCTGCAGTGCTTCTTTCACCAGTGCCTCCATTAATTTTCCGGGAACAGAAGTTAAACTCACAGGTCTATAATTACTTGTGTCAGCCTTTGATCCCCCTTTGTGAATTGGGGTCACATTTGCACATCTCCAGTCAATGGGTACCTCCCCTGAGTCCAAGGAAGCTCTCATAATTATGGCTAAGGGTTTGCTTACCTCCTTTGCTGCCTCCTTTAATATAACTGGATAGATCCCATCCACCCCAGGTGCCTTTCTTGTGTTTATCTTCAACAATTTCTCCTCCACTTTGCTCTCAGTTATTACAAGATTCTCTAGCTTAATGCTAGAGTTGAATACACCTCTGGCATTCCCCTCGCTGAATAACTCCTCATGTGTGAATGTCGATGCAAAATATTCATTTAGTTTGTTAGCTACCCGAGCAGGGTCATCAACAGTTGACCCATCGATCTCAAGTGGACCAATCTGATTCATCCCCTTCCTTCTAGAGTTTACATAAGTAAAGAACTCTTTGCTGTTTTCCTTCGCATCCCTTGCCAAGGATCTCTCGTAATCTGCCTTCGCCTGCCTAACCTCCTTTGTAACTTGGTTACAGATCAACTTGTATCTATCATAGGCGTCCGTGTCACGTGTTAATTTGTATGTATCCCATGCATTTTTCTTCTCTGCCATATGCCTCATTAGTTCATCTGACAACCATTTAGGCCTAAACCTTGAACAATATTTCTTAGTTGGTATGTAAAGCCTAGTAGCTTCCACGATAAGTTCTTTGAATGCTTCCCATTTTGAATTTGCTGTTGGCAATATCATCAGTTGATCCCACTGTATAGAATTTAAATACTGTCTCAGTCCATTGTAGTCGCCTTTACGAAAGCAATACCCCTTCCCTTTACCCCTAATGGTAGTTACCTCTTTGAGTAACTCCCACTTCAGCACACTGTGATCACTGCCACCAAGTGGTTCATTTATCTGCAGATTCTTAATGCATGAAGAATCACTACTGATAATCAAATCAAGAGTATTACTCCCTCTAGTTGCCTCCCGAACATGCTGATGTAGAAAACAATCATCCAATAAATCCACAAAAGCCTTGCTACTGTGTGAGTGACCAGCCCCCAAATTCCAGTCAAAATCTGGGAAATTAAAATCTCCCATTATAAGACTCTCTGATTTACTGGCCCACTCTATTTCTCCGAACAGTTTCTTATTATACTCATCAGAGTCATTAGGCCTATAGCACACTCCTACTCTCAATTTTGATCTCCCAATGCTTATGTCACACCAAACTGACTCGACACTGCACTGTCCAGCGATGTCGACTGGCTTCACTTCCTTGGATTTTATGTGTTTTTTAACTAATAGCATAACCCCTCCTCCCTTCCTATCCTGTCTATCCTTTCTGTAGACATTGTACTCCCCAAATTCCAGTTCTGCATTTCTTATATCTGTGTGACACCACGTCTCTGAAATCCCCACAATATCTGCCTTTGATGTTTTGAGCAATACCTCAAATTCATCAAATTTATTTACTAAACTCCTAGCATTGGTGTACACACAAGTATACATGCACCTGTTCTTTTTCTTAGCTACCCTAACACAACCCATGTGTTTACTTGTACCCCAATGATTCCCAGCAGTCTCTGAAATATCCTGCATCTTATTTTCCAGGCTGCGGCTCATTCCAATAGAAGCAGTGCAAGAATCACTTTCACCTCTGCCAGTGGCTACTGTTAATCTATTAGTCCTTGTATCCCCCCAATCTAGCAGTTTTCCGACCCACCTAACATTGCCTCGATAGCATCAGCAAACATTCTTGCACCCTTTCTATTTAAGTGTATCCCATCCCTGTAGAAGCAGTCTCTCCTGTTAACAAGTACAGACCAGGCTGAAAAAAATTCTACCCCTTGAGCCCTGCACAATCTTTCCAGGGCCGAATTGATTGACAGGGCTCTCATCATATACTCCCTCCTATCGTGTCTGGGCAGAATTGCAGACACTTTCAATTTCAACCCTAATTCACGGCTTTTTTTCATCAGTGACCTGTACTTGTCAAGTAATTCCGCCGGTCTCCTACTCTTAATGTCATTAGTGCCAACGTGTACAACTATATCACCTTTTGTGCCCTTAAAAGATGATATCCGCTCTACAACGTCATCAACTTTTGCCCCTGGCAGACATACCCTGGTCCTATTCCACCTATCCTTTTTACAAAGCATGTTTCCCGTTTCCCTGACAATAGAGTCACCAACAACTACTAGTTCCTTTGGGACCAGCGCATTCTGCCTTGGGGGTTGCCGCTGTGTTCCGCGATGACCAAGTGCAAGCTCTGGCATTGGTGTGGGCAGCTGAGAGCTTGATGGGCCCCTCACTTGTAATCCTTCGAGGGCATCCACCCTATCCTTCAAGCTCTCATATAGGCCCATAACAACGCTGAGTTGTCGCCTTATCTCCTTACACTCCTTGCATCGCACACACACAAAGACATCCCCCATGGCAGTATCATGTCCCATACTTGACTGCTCCGCAAACATCAAGCAAATAGTGCATCTTACAAGGCTGTGATTCAGAGGACAACTGCCCCCCTCAGTTCTCCCCTGGGCCACAGCATTCCCATTAGCTTGAGCCCTTTGCTTTGCTGCTCTGGTTTGAGTCATGATTTAGAGTTACTTTCAATAAAATTTCGATTTCTGTACAAAATTAAATCCTAAACTTGTATCCAAACACAGTTATAACGCTATATTTATGTTTCAGTAACGAGTGTTATCTACGGAATATTTACGTTTCAGTAACGAGTGTTATCTACGAAATATTTACGTTTCAGTAACGAGTGTTATCTGCGAAATCCCTTTATATAACTTTCGTATCAAGTTATGTATTAATTATTTGTTTTTACTAATTATTTATGTTACGTAACCTAAGTGGTTATATGTATAATTAATTATGTTAAATAAAATTAATTATATTACGTTTGTAATCTAAGTCGTTATATGTATTTATTTAAACGTACAATATAACTGCTAACGAAGTTCAACTAACGCTATCTAGTACGGTATATCGTATCACAAAGGCGGGAAAATTACGAACGGTTAGCGGAGTTGAAACACGTGGAAACCTTTACCGATACTTTTATGCAATTACAAGGCCGAGTAAAGAATAAATACACCAAATTAATCAGAAAATCACAAAATAATGTTATACTACTAAATTTAAATCAAAAGTTTTAGAAAAACAATAATTTCAAATCAATAAATAAGAAAAATCCACTTAGCGGCTTTGAAAACGACCGTCTCTAGTAGCCTCCATAATTGATTATCTTGGATTTTATATGGTCTAATTCTGAAGTATATTGTTAATTTATTAAATATTTATTGTTAGTGTTAAATTTTAGCCTTAACTGTAAATTGTGGGTTGTTGTACTCCTAAGTCTTGGGGTTGTTACTGATTTAAAGCTTAGTTAATTGTTTAGTTTAGGTTCTTACGAGCTTCCAGAGCTATTTTTGTTTACTTGTTATGCTGTAATATATGTAACTGGATAGAGACAACTCCGTCCACTAGTCCTTCTCTTCTTTAAGCTTACTTTTGATCTTCTCTTTCTCTTCATCTTCCAGGGGATGCCTCTTTCTTTATCCCCTTCTTATCTCTTTCCTTCCCTCCCCACTTCCCATACTTCTCAAGCTATCTTCCTGCACCTATTCTTATTGGGGTTTTTCAGAATTTTCTGAATCCCCCTCCACGTGTCACCTCCTGGATAGTAGCCCCTGGCACTCCTCATGGCCAAGGTTGGGAGTCAGGGGACCGGCTGTTCCTTTTCCCCTGACTGCGAAGTCGCCAGGTGACAGCACTCAACACAACACACATACTTACACACCTACATACATACACTTGCAGGCTTTTTCAGATGCTACAGCAGCATATAGAGGAAACTCTGGAGACTGCAATTAAAACAAACACACCTTGATCTTGACTAAGTTTAGGTGTCTAGATAGGGTGACCTACCTCCTCGTGATGGGGGTAAAGACACTGTTCCCGCTGCAAGGCCAAATGATCATACAACCCAACTAGTTTATCCTAGTTAGGTTGTATTGATACATTATGTTGATTAACATACTATGTAAAGTATTAATACTATTCCAGTTTGTTTGTTATTTGGTTTTTAGGAGCATTAGCAACTAATGCCATATTGCTCTGGGATATGCGGTGGTCATTCCCTGACCTTTCCGCATCCTCCGTATTTGGTGGTGACGGGCTCGAACCCCGGTCTAATCAAGAAGCGTGTGCTACGCACTGCTGCTCCTTCTCAACTGGCTATGGAGGTGCCTTACTATTCCAGATAATGATATAAGTTGCATATGGGCGGGACCACAGGTGGCAACAAAACCAACAGCTATTACATATGACAAAATGACAAATGCTGAGGTAGGTGCCAGGTAGGTATGGTAGGCAGAGTTTAGGTATGGTACTACCCTGCACATGACAGAAAAGAGCATATCTCTTGAAATTACTGCAAATTCTTGGCATATGACATTTTCAATGGGGGCAGAAATTTTTTTAATGGTGACCACAAATACAAAAACATCAGAACATATACCTATAGAACATCAATACCATGTAGCAGTTTCAGATTGGGAAGATAGCAATTACATGTTGACATCTGACTTGAATTTCTGGAGATTGTTAATGTTCAGGAAACACATGGGAAGGAAGGCCATTTCATTTCAAAGACCAGAAATAGAAGGAATAAATGAAGAAGACTTACCGTGTTTGACAGCATATAAGACGCATTTTTTCCCAAAAAAATGCCTTGAAAAATCACCGTATCCCATACGCAGAAGTGAGCCCTCCCTCATCAGCGTCGGGGCAAGCAGGCAGGTTGTATTTCGTCATTCGGTCAGAATATTTTCGTTTCTGAAGGATAACGGGACACACCCTAGGCTACTTCTGGACTTGCAAAGTTGTTTGGAATCAGTTACAAGAAGTTTCAAAAGCCAGTATACACAGGAAAAGCCTTAGAAAGTGATGGAAGCTTCAAAGTTCTTCTCCAGGTTTCACAATAGTTTGCCAATCTTTTAAAAGGTGGCATGACCGGAGGGCCAGTTAGTTCTGTGCGGGCTTTTGTGATGTTGAGTGTCTCCGTGTATGGTAGTGTACTTTAATTATGTGTGAAATGAATATAATCATGACAACGAATTGTAATCGTTGTGGGTGACTAAAATAAAAAAAAGAACAGTGTTAATTGTATACCAGTTGTTTTTAATCAAAACCCCATTTCGTAACAATATTGTTTAATGTTGGCATTTGACATTATTTTAAAGTATTTTACACTCAGAAAATGAGTGTAAAATACTGTAAAATACAGAAAAAATGCAGGAGAAAAGAGGTTGAGTTACACTATCAGATATAAAAACTAAACGTAATAGATCATGCTAAAAAACATGGTAACAGAGCTGCAGAGAGTTTTTTTGGGCCGCTGCCTATGTAAAAAATGATACACATCTGACGGAAGAAAGAAAAAGAACTTCAAAATGCCTAAAAAAAGTAAACATAACCTTTGATGTCCCACTCCACATTGGCCAGAACTTGAAGAAGACGTAAAAAAGTGGGTAGTAGGTGAAAGGAATTTAGGAAGAAGTGTTTCAACCAAAACGATTATGCATAAGAAATCGGAATTTTTCTGGAACAGAAGGTTGGTGTTACCGATTCATGCAAAGGCAAAAACGCATACCAAAACATCAATTACACAAAAATTACCAGCATATTATGAAGAAAAAATACTGGAATTCCATAAATTTGTAATAAAGGCACGAAAACGAACTTCTTTTGAACTTGGCCAAACAGGAAATATGGACGAGGTCCCACTAACTTTTCATGCACCATCCAACAAAACTATGAATACCAAAGGGTCTAAAACGTGTCAATAAAAACCACCAGGCATGCGAAAACAAATTATACAGAAGTTTTGGCCTGCTGTGCTGATTGCACAAACCTACCACTATTTTAAATATTTAAAAGAAAAACTCCACCAAAAGAAAATATTCCAGAAGGGATATTTGTTCGTGTTCATCCAAAAGGATGGATGAATGAATCTGGAATGAATTAATGGCTCCAAAAACTATGAGCAAGGTGTCTTGGTGGTCTCTTAAGGAAAATATCTCTTCTCATTTGGGACCAGTTCAGAGCCCATAGAACTGAAGTCATTATAAAGAGGGTGAGGGAATTGAATACACATATAGTTATCATTCTGGTGGAATGACAAGCCAATTGCAGAACACATCCTTATTAGCATTAGTAGAGGCATTTTATGCAAGAAAGCAAGCTTATGCAGCATCAGCCAAAAAAAAATAAAAAAAATAAATAAATAAATAAATAAAAATAACCACTTCCACTTCACCCCTCTGTTCATTCGAAATACCTGTCCAGCTGAGCCTTAAACTTATTTAGGCTATCAACTTCCACGACAAGGGATGGAAGTCTATTCCAGCAACCAACCACCCGCTGGCTAAAGGCAAATTTCCTCACGTCTATCCTACATCTGTCTTTCCTCAATTTGAATTTATGCACTCTCAGGTGATTATTCTGAGCAAGAGGAAGAATCCCATCAGCATTGAGCATGCTCAAACCATTCAAGGCTTTATACACCTCTATCAGATCACCTCGCCGGTGCCTAGTCTCCAGACACTGTAATTTGCATAACGTAAGCCTTTCTTCGTAAGAGCACCCCTTTGTTCCATTCACTAATCTTGTTGCCCTTCTCTGTACTCATTCCAGCATCTCTACATCCTTCTTGAAATGAGGCATTCAGACCTGTATACAGTACTCTAGGTGCGGTCTGACCATTGCCTTATACAAGGGAATAATCACCTCCTTATCCCTCCTAGAAAAATTCCTATATATCATTGACAATACACCATGAGCTACTCTTGCAGCCCGTCTGCACTGCTCAGAAAACTTCACATCTGCCTGCACAACCACGCCCAGGTCCCTTTCATTCTCTACCACTCTACCACATTCTCTACCACAGAGTTGATACATTGCTCTGGGGTTGCTGTTTCCCATATGTAGTACTTTACATTTGTCAATGTTAAACTTCATTTGCCAACTCTCAGCCCATCTGCTCAACCTTTCCAGATCCTGTTGCAGTAGCATAGAGTCAGTAGTGTCCTTGACAACCCTGCCAACCTTCGTATCGTCTGCAAACTTGGACATTAAGCTGGATATACCATCATCAATATCATTTATAAATACAGAAAATAATAATGGACCCAATACTGAACGCTGAGGGACTCCACTAATAACATTAGTCCACGATGAGCAGTGTCCATTGATTACCACTCTCTTTCTTCTCCCCCTCAACCACCCCTTTATGCATAGCAGCAATTTGCCTCCAATGCCACACTGCTCCAATTTGTGCAGCAGTCTTCCATTGCAACAGTATCAAAAGCCTTTCTAAGATCCAAGTATATAATATCAAAGTTATTCCCTGCATCCAGTTCTTTTTTTGTGCATCATAGTATCCAATCAAATTGGTCAGGCAAGACTTCCCCTTAACAAAACCATGCTGTGTCTGAGCTATAACTGAAGTCTTGTCTAGATGATCCTGCAGTGCTTCTTTAACCAGTGCCTCCATTAATTTTCCAGGAACAAAAGTTAAACTAACAGGTCTATAATTACTTGTGTCGCCCTTTGATCCTCCTTTGTGAATTGGGGTCACATTTGCACATCTCCAGTCCACTTCCCCTGAGTCCAAGGAAGCTCTCATAATTATGGCTAAGGGTTTGCTTACTTCCTTTGCTGCTTCCTTTAATATAACTGGATAGAACCCGTCCACCCCAGGTGCCTTTCTTGTATTTATCTTCAATAATTTCTCCTCCACTTTAATCTCAGTTATTACAAGATTCTCTAGCTTACTGCCAGAGTTGAATACACCTCTAGCATTCCCCTCGCTGAATAACTCCTCATGTGTGAATGTCAATGCAAAATATTCATTCAGTTTGTTAGCTACCTGAGCAGGATCATCAACAGTTGACCCATTGATATCAAGTGGACCAATCTGATTCATCCCCTTCCTTCTAGAGTTTACATAAGTAAAGAACTCTTTGCTGTTTTTCTTTGCATCCCTTGCCAAAGATTTCTCGTAATCTTCCTTCGCCTGCCTAACCTCTTTTGTAACTTGGTTACAGATCAACTTGTATCTATCATAGGCTTCTGTGTCATGTGTTAATTTGTATGTATCCCATGCATTTTTCGTCTCTGCCATATGTCTCATTAGTTCATCTGACATCCACTTAGGCCTAAACCTTGAACAATATTTCTTAGTTGGTATGTAAAGCCTAGTAGCTTCCAAGATAAGTTCTTTGAATGGTTCCCATTTTGAATTTGCTGTTGGTAGCATCATCAGTTGGTCCCACTGTATAGAATTTAAATACTGTCTCAGTCCATCGTAGTCGCCTTTACGAAAGTAATAACCCTTCCCTTTACCCCTAATGGTAGTTACCTCTTTGAGCAAATCCCACTTCAGCACACTGTGATCACTGCCACCTAGTGGTTCATTTATCTGCATGAAGAATGCAGGTAAATGAATCTTAATGCATGAAGAATCACTACTGATAATCAAATCAAGAGTATTACTCCCTCTAGTTGCCTCCAGAACATGCTGATGTAGAAAACAATCATCCAATAAATCCACAAAAGCCTTGCTAGTGTGTGAGTGACCAACCCCCAAATTCCAGTCAATATCTGGGAAATTAAAATCCCCCTTATAAGACTCTCTGATTTACTGGCCCACTCTATTTCTCTGTACAGTTTCTTATTATACTCATCAGAGTCATTAGGCCTATAGCACACTCCTACTCTCAATTTTGATCTCCCAATGCTTATGTCACACCAAACTGACTCGACACTGCGCTGTCCAGCGATGTCGACTGGCTTCACTTCCTTGGATTTTATGTGTTTCTTAACTAATAGCATAACCCCTCCTCCCTTCCTATCCTGTCTATCCTTTCTGTAGACATTGTACTCCACAAATTCCAGTTCTGCATTCCTTATATCTGTGTGACACCACGTCTCTGAAATTCCAACAACATCTGCCTTTGATGTTTTGAGCAATACCTCAAATTCATCAAATTTATTTACTAAACTCCTTGCATTGGTGTACACACAAGTATATATGCACCTGCTCTTCCTCTTAGCCACCCGAAAACAACCCATGTGTTTACTTGTACCCCCATGATTCCCAGCAGTCTCTGAAATATTCTACATCTTATTTTCCAGGCTGCTGCTCATTCGAATAGAAGCAGTGCAAGAATCACTTTCTCCTCTGCCAGTGGCTACTGTTAATCTATTAGTCCTTGTATCCCCCCAATCTAGGAGTTTTCCGACCCACCTAACACTGCTTCGATAGCATCAGCAAACATTCTTGCACCCTTTCTATTTAAGTGTATCCCATCCCTGTAAAAGCAGTCTCTCCTGTTAACAAGTACAGACCAGGCTGAAAAAAATTCTACCCCTTGAGCCTTGCACAATCCTTCCAGGGCCGAACTGATCGACAGGGCTCTCATCATATACTCCCTCCTATCGTGTCTGGGCAGAATTGCAGACACTTTCAAATTCAACCCTAATTCACGGCTTTTTTTCAACAGTGACCTGTACTTGTTAAGTAATTCCGCCGGTCTCCTACTCTTCCTTATGGATGTGTCCATAAGGATGTGTTCAATTAAGCAAAATATGAGAGAACATAGGAATTTGAAAGCTTCCCATTTTGAATTTGCTGTTACCAACAGCAAATTCAAAACGGGAAGCTTTCAAAGAATTAATCTTGGAAGCTACTAGGCTTTTCATACAAACAAAGAAATATTGTTCAAGATTTAGGCCTAAATGAATGTCAGATGAACTAATTAGACATGTTGTTGTTATTTGGTTTTTAGGAGCATTAGCAACTAGCAACTAAGGCCATATTGGTCCAGGGATATGCGGTGGTCATTCCCTGACCTTTCCGCATCCTCCGTATTTGATAATCAAGGGCTCGAACCCCGGTATAATCAAGAAGCATGTGCTACGCACTGCAGCTCCTGCCTACAGAGGTGCCAATTAGACATGTGATAGAGAAGAAAAATGAATGGGATACATATAAATTAACATGTGACACAGAAGCCTATGATAGATATAAGCTGGTCTGTAACCAAGTTACAAAGGAGGTTAGGCAGGCGAATGCAGATTATGAGAAATCTTTGGCAAAGGATGCAAAGAAAAACAGCAAAGAGTTCTTTACTTATGGAAACTCAAGAAGGAAGGGGATAAATCAGAATGGTCCACTTCATATCGATGGTTCAACTGTTGATGATCCTGCTCAGGCAGCTAACAAACTAAATGAATATTTTGTTCACACATTCACACATGAGGAGTTATTCAGGGAGAGGAATGCCGGCTCTGGCATTAAGCTAGATAACATTCAACTCTGGCAGTAAGTTAGATAACCCTGTAATAACTGAGAGTAAAGTGGAGGACCTGTGAGTTTAACTTCTGTTCCAGGAAAATTAATGGAGGCACTGGTTAAAGAAGCACTGCAGGATCATCTAGACAAGACTTCAGTTATAGCTCGGACACAGCATGGTCCAAAGTCTTGTCTGACTAATTTGATTGGATACTATGGTGTAGTCACAAAGGAACTAGATGCAAAGAATAATTTTGATATCATATATTTGGATCTTAGAAAGGCTTTTGTTATTGTTGCACATGGTAGACCTGCACAAAAATTGGAGCAGTGTGGCATTGGAGACAAATTGCTGCTATGGATAAAGGGATGGTTGAGTGGGAGAAGACAGAGAGTGGTAATCAGTGGACACTGTTCTTCGTGAACTAATGCTATTAGTGAAGTTCCTCAGAGTTCAGTGTTGGGTCCATTGTTGTTTTCTGTATTTATAAATTATATTGATGATGGTATATCAGGCTTAATGTCCACGTTTGCAGACGATACGAAGGTTGGCAGGGTTGTTAATGACACTAAAGACAGTACACTGCTGCAACAGGATCTAGAAAAGTTGAGCAGATGGGCTGAGAGGTGGCAAATGAAGTTTAACATTGACAAATGTAAAGTACTACATATGGGAAGCAGTAATCCCAGAGTAACTCTGTTTACCACACTGACAGTGGTAAAGAATGAAAACGACCTGGAGTAATTGTGCAGGCAGATATGAAGTTTTCTAAGCAGTGCAGATGGTCTGCAAGAGCAGCTCATAGTGTCTTGTCAATGATATACAGGAAATTTTCTAGCAAGGATAAGGAGATGATTATCCCCTTGTATAAGGCAATGGTGAAGCCACACCTTGGGTACTGTATACAGGTCTGGAGGCCTCATTTTAAAAAGGATGTAGAGCTGTTGGAACGAGTACAGAGAAGGGCAACAACATTAGATGGAAGAAAGGGTTGCTCTTACGAAGAAAGGCTTAAGTTTTGCAAATTACAGTGTCTGGAGACTAGGCACCTGCGAGGTGATCTTATTAAGGTATATAAAGCCTTGAATGGCTTGAGTGTGCTCAATGCTGATGGGATTCTTCCTCTTGCTCAGAATAATTGCCTGAGAGGGCATAAATTCAAACTGAGGAAAGACGGTTGTAGGATAGATGTGCGGAAGTTTGCCTTTAGCCAGCAGGTGGTTGATTGCTGGAAAAAACTTCCATCTATCGTTGTAAAAGTTCATAGCTTAAATAGATTCAAGGGAGAACTTTACAAACATTTGGAGCGAGGGGATGGGTGAAATAAGGGTTTTTTTTTGGCTGATGTTATATAAGCTTGCTTTCTTGCATCACATGTGCCCTTGTTAATGCTAACACTAATGCTAACAAATGGATGGGAGAAACCGATCATGACTGACATCCACAGGAAGAATGAAGAGGCCCACCATTAAGGAATCTGGGAGAAAATTGTGGTAAAATAATTATAAAGTCTTTCAATAAGACTGGAATTAGTAATGCCACTGAAAACACTGCATTATTTGAAGATAGTAATACCAACATTAGCGAGGAAGAGCTCTTGGGATATTAAGGCAATGATTTTTTTGGTTTTCAAAATGACTGAACTTTCCTTTTACAGAACACTAATGTTTTTTACCATTAACTCACTGTCTTTTTCTTCATTTTCAATTCCTTCATATAAAATATTTTCTAATGTAGCTAAGTTTCTTTTATTTCTCTTTTAAATTGCTGTATGGGTAAATTAATAATAATAATTAAATAATGCATTATTACATAGCATTAGTATTTTTCTTGCTGTTCTGATCACATGTTTAGAATGAGCTTTTTTCTACTATACACATCAGAATAAATATTAAATGTCTAAATACACAAACTTTTTTTCCTTAATTTTTCTTTCTAAAATTGGGATGCATCCTATATGTCCATGTGTCTTATATGCCGTTATATATGGCAATTACGGGAATTTAGAGTTCAACAGTGAATGGATGCTGGATGGGAATGGCACATGTTTGATGTTTTGAAAAACAGAAGCGGAATTACTGATACCAATTCCAGATTACCAATTCCAATACCAATCCATTTCCTCATCAACAGCACTTCAAAGTGCAGAGTTCATTAGCATTAGTTGAGGTATATGATGCAAGAAAGTAAGCTTATAGAGCATCAGCCAAAAAATAATAATAATAAAAAATTTAAAAAAAATAAAAATAATAATAACAATAAAAAAAATAAAAATAAACTTTCTATTTCACCCATCCGGTCATTCAAATGTTTGTCTAGTTCGACTTAAACTTATTTAAGCTAGCAACATCCACAACAGCACATGGAAGTCTGTTCCAGCAATCAATTACCTGCTGGCTAAAAGCAAATATTCACACATCGTTCTACAACTGTCTTTCCTCAATTTGATTCTATGCCCCCTCGGGTTTTTAATCTGAGTAAGAGGAATATTCAAATCAGCATTGAGCCATTCAAGACCTTGTACACCTCAATCAGCTCAGCTTGCAGGTGCCTAGTCTCCAGATGCTGCAACTTATAGAATTTAAGTCTCTCCTGGTAAGAGAACCCCTTTGTTCCTCTTACCAATCATGTTGCCCTTATCTGTATTCATTCTAGCAACTCTACAATCTTTCTACAATGAGGCCTCCAGACCTGTACACACCACTCAAGGTGGAACCTGACCAATGCCTTATATAAAAGTATAATCACCTCCTTGTCTCTGCTAGAAAAATTCCTATATATCATTGACAAAACTCCAAGCAATGCAGATTGACTGCTCTGGCAACCTGTCTGCACTGCTCGGAGAACTTCACATCCGGCTACACAATTACCCCCAGGTAATTGTGTAGCCGGATGTGAAGGATTTATCATTCTCCCCCGCCCTGAGTGTAGTACCACACAGTTGGTACATTTCTCTTGGATTACTGCTACCCATATACAGTACTTTGCATTTGTCAATGTTAAACTTCAGTTGCCACTTCTCAGCCCATCCGCCTAACTTTTCTAGATCCTGTTGCACTAGCATACTGCCTTTCTGTCATTAACAACCCTGCCAACCTTGGTATCATCTGCAAACGTGAACATTAAGCCTGATATACCTTTAGTGATATCATTAATAAATAAAAAAAACAACAATGGGCCCAACACCAACCCCGGGGGACTCCACTAATAACATTATTCCACGTAGACCGGTGTCCATTTATTACCACTCTCTGCTGTCTCCCTCTCAACCATCCCTTTATCCATTGCAGCAACTTACCTTTATGCCATACCGCTCCAATTGGTACAGCAGTCTTCCATGTGCAACAGTATCAAAAGCTTTCCTGAAATCCAAGTATATGATATCAAATCTATTTTTTTGCATCCAGTTCCTTTGTAACCACATCGTAATATCCAATATAATTGGTCAGACAAGACTTCCCCTTAACAAATCCATGCTGTGTCTGAACTATTACTGCTGTCTTGTCTAGGTGATTCTGTATCACCTTTTTAACCAGTGACTCCATTATTTTCCCTGGAACAGAAGTTAAACTAACAGATCTATAATTATTTGTGTCACCCTCTGAACCTACTTTGTGATTTGGGGATACATTTCCACATCTCCAGTTCATGGGGACCTGTCCTGACTCTAAAGATGCTCTCATAATGATGGCTAAGGGGTTTGCTTACTTCCCTTGCTGCCTCCTTCAATATAACTGAATAGATTCCATCTGCCCCAGGTGCTTTTTTTATGTTTAATTTCAACAATTTCTCCTCCGCTTTGCCCTCAGTTATTACAAAATTATTAAGCACCATGTTACAGTTTGATAAACTTCTGGTATTCCCCTCCTTGAATAACTCCTCGCGTGTGAATGTAGATGCAAAATACTCATTCAATTTATCAGCTACTTGAGCAGGATCATCAATAGTCGAACCATCTATGTTAAGTGGACCAATCTGATTCATCCTCTTCCTTCTAGAGTTTACATAAGTAAAGAACTCTTTGCTGTTTTTTTTTTGCATCCTTTGCCAAAGATTTCTCGTAATCTGCTTTCGCCTGCCTAACCTCCTTTGTGACTTGATTATAGACTAGCTTATATCTGGTACAGGCTTCTGTGTCGCTTGATAATTTATATGCATCCCATGCATTTTTCTTCTGTGCCACTAGCCCCATTAATTCATCCAACATCCATTTAGGCCTGAACCTTGAACAGTATTTCTTAGTTGGTATGAAAAGCCTAGTAGTTCCAAGATTAAGTCTCTGAAGGCTTATATGCATCCCATGCATTTTTCTTCTGTGCCACTAGCCCCATTAATTCATCCAACATCCATTTAGGCCTGAACCTTGAACAGTATTTCTTAGTTGGTATGAAAAGCCTAGTAGTTCCAAGATTAAGTCTCTGAAGGCTTCCCATTTAATATTCACCATTGGTAACATCATCAGTTGATCCCACTGTATAGAATTTAAAAACTGTTTGAGACCACTGTAGTCACCTTTACAAAAACCCTTCCCTTTACCCTTGATGGTAATTACATCTTTAAGTACATCCAACATCAGTACGCTGTGATCATCACCTAGTGGTTCCTTTATCTGAAAATTCTTAATGCATGAATAATCACTACTGATAATCAGGTCAAGGGTATTACACACTCTGGTTGCCCCTCTAACATATTGCTGTAGAAAACAATCCTCTAATAAATCCACAAAAAAAAAAAAAAAAATCTTACTAGCGTGTGAGTGACCAACCCACAAGTTCCAGTCAATATCTGGAAAGTTAAAATTCCCCATTACAAGACATTCTGATTTACTGGCATGCTATTTCTCTGCACAATGGTTTGTTGTATACTCATCAGAGTGATTAGGCCTATAACCTACTCCTACTCTTATTTTCCCTTTTGCAGTGTATTTCATACCAAACTGACTCAACATTGCACTGTCCACCCAGGTCAACTGGATGCACTTCATTAGATTTTGTGTTTCTTAATTAACAGCATAACCCCTCTCTCTCTTCCTACCCCCTGTGTATCTTTTCTGTACACATTGTACTCCCTATATTCCAATTCTGCACGGCTTATATCTCTGTGACACCATGTCTCTGATATCCCAACAGTATCTGCCTTTGATCCCGTGATCAGCACTTCAAATTCATCAAATTTATTTACTATACTTCTAGCATTGGTGTACATGCAAGTATACATGCACTTGTTCTTACTCTTAGTTACCTTAACACAGCCCATGTATTTACTTGTTCCATGATGACTACCAACAGCTCTTGAAATCCCCAGCAACTTGCTCTCTAGTCTGCTGCTCATTACAATAGAAGCAGTGTAAGAATCGCTTTCGCCTCTGCCTGTGGCTACTGTTATTCTTTTAGTCTGTGAATCCCCCCCAATCTAGCAGTTTTCTGACCCACCTAACACTGCCTCGATAGCATCAGCAAATATTCTTGCACCCTTTCTATCTGAATGTATCCCATCCTTTTAGAAGTAGTCTCTCCTGTTAGTAAGCACAGAGCACGCCGAAATAAATTTTATCCCATGAGCCTTGCACAATCTCTCGAGGGCCGAATTGACTGACAAGGCTCTCATCATATTTTCCCTCCTATCATGTCTGGGCAGAATTGCAGACACTTTCAAATTTAACCCTAACTCGCAACTTTTTTCCAGCATTGACCTGTACTTGTTAAGTAAATCTACAGATCTCTTACTCTTCAGGTTATTAGTGCCAGCGTGTACAACAATATCAAATAAGAGATATTTAAAGATAATCTTAAGAGATACTTCTCAAGGTTTAGACTTAAATGGATATAAGGTGAAGTTATATGGCTTGTGACAGAGAAGGAAAATGCATGGAAGATTATAAATTATCAGGAGACACAGAAACTTATAATAAGTACAAACTGCTCTGCAATTAAGTCACTAAAGGGGGGGGGGGGGTTAGGGAACTAAGACTGATTATCAGAAGCCTTTACTACATTAAAAAAAAACAAAAGTAACAAAGAATTCTTTGTGCATGTAACACTAGAAGGAAAAGGATAAGCCACATTCCTGCACCAGATATGAATAACATAACTATTGATGATCCTGTTCAGGTTACTGGCAAACTGAATAAATATTTTGCATATAAATTCAATTGTGAAATTTTTGGGGATTGGGATACCAGAAGTATACCTAATTCTAACAGGGAGCTAAATGCTTTTATGATAAGAAGAGGAAAGTGGTGGAGAAATTATTGAAGGTAAAAGAGAATAAGGCACCCGAAGCTGACAGAATCTACCCAATTATATTAAAACAACAAAAGGAGTAACCTTTAGCCATCAATTATGAGAGTATCTGTGGATTCAGAGGAGGTCTCTACAGACTAGAGATATGCAAATAAATCATCCCTAATCACAAAGGGTCTTAAAAGGATAATGTTAGTAATTACAGACCTGTAAGTCTCACACTTCAGAAAAATAAATAAATCAAAGTTTACAGAAGTAACCTGCACTTCTTTAACCCTTCATTTCTTTATTTTCATATTGACAGGAATAGACTTATATAGCAATCACATTATGGCTTTCCTAAGCAAAGATCTTGTCAGATAAATCTGATTAGCTACAGTGATGTAGTAACAAAGGAAATGAATTCAAAAAATAATTTTAACTTTGTATACTTAGATTTCAGTAAAACTTTCAATACTGTTCCACATGACAGACTGCTGTACAAATTGGAGCAACGTGGAATTAGGGGAAAATTACTGCTGTAGATAAAGGGATTATTGAGTTGTGGAAAATAGAGAATGGTTATTAATGGGCACTGTTCTTCTAAGACTAACGTTATTAGTGAAGCCCCTAGGGTTTAGTGCTAGGCACCTTATTGTTATCACTATTTATTAATAATAATGATAAACGCATCTCAAGATTAATGCCTAAGTTCACTGATGATATAAAGGTTAAAAGATTCATTAATGACAGCAATAAAAGCATGCTAATGCAACAACACAGAGAAATTAGGAAGATGGTCTGAGAAGAAAGTGGCTATAGGACTGAGATCAGTCTCTGTGCTGGCCAGTCCAACTATTTGACGCTTCTGTCCTCAAACAGTCTGTCACAATGCAAACAATATGACATGGAACACTGTCTTGATGATAGAGGATTCGGCCCTCCCCAAATTGCTACTACAGCCAAAACAATCAATGGTCCCAGGTCAAACCATGAAAGCCCCAGATCATCACAATGCCTCCACTGTTAGAACAACAGGCCAGCAAGTAGCTTTATCTGGATATTTGCCACACCCAAGCATGACTGCCAGACCATGTACTATGACTCGTCACTCCAAAGCACAGCTTTCCATTGTGTGTGTGTGTGTGTGTGTGTGTGTGTGTGTGTGTGTGTGTGTGTGTGTGTGTGTGTGTGTGTGCTATGATAATATTGACCTGGATCCCAAACAGATGATTTTCTGCAGGGCTCTCCTGTCACATTCCATCAGCTTCAGAAGTTTTCTGGATCATTTTATTACTGATTCAGCATCAGTCCACTTCAATTTGCTAATAAATTCACTAATCGTTGACTTAGGAATCGTCCGTGCCACTTAAATATTACATACAGACTGACTTCTTATGTGGCATCCTATTATCATTCTATACTGGAAATCTGTTAATGCCATCAATTATGGAATCTTGCATTCACGATCATACTACTGTTTTCTCAAAGGTACCACATAGTCAGACAAGTATTTATAGTTTTCTGATCTGTGGTGCTGGGGTAGAATGTGACCAACTATCAATGGAGAGGGATCCAGATATTAATGGTAGGGCAGTGTAGAATAAAATATGGAGTACTAACCTTTCCCAGAATGTGGGTGTTTTTTTTTTTTTTTAGGAGAATTAGCAACTAAGGCCATATTGCTCCGGGGATATGCGGTGGTCATTCCCTGACCTTTCCGCATCATCCGTATTTGGTGGCCCTGTAGTATATATGTATTTATTTTTCAAGTATGTTTCAAATAATGTCTTATTTATGAATTATCTTGAAATCTTCTAAAAAAATTCAGAAGGAGGTCACCTGTTGTCTGATTTGGCTTATAAAAGCCAAAATTCTCTAATTCAGACCTTGAAGTTGACAAAAATGAATAAAATGATACACAAATAGATGCAGAAGACAGTATTTTATGAAAAAAAGAATTAACAACAATTTTTTTTTACAATTTTTTGGGGTAGAATGTGACCAACTATCAATGGAGAGGGGATCCAGATATTAATGGTAGAGAATGGTCCAGATATTAATGGTATTGTCAAAAATCAAATCTGAATTTTTTAAAATTTAGATCTGATTTTTGACAATAAATATGTGAAGCTTTTACATGTGCAAAGTGTTCAATTTTAGGAATTTTAAAAATTTCTGAACAAGTTTACTTCTTAAGAACTAGCCACCCACAGAACACTCAGTACTCAGGACACAAACATTTCCAGAGAACTCACTTCTGAAAGGGTTAACACAATGCATACCATGTTACTTTAATCCTAAAAATATTCATATTCTGTATCAACATGAAATACCAACCTGAGGTATTGTCAGTCTTCCGGTAACATCTCCAACTTGGACTTCTACCAACCATGCATATTCTAGTGTTTCACTATCTAATGGACGTTCCTCATTTGAAAACATGGCATGTCCTCGAACCTGAGATTATTAACACACACACATTAATTGATACATCATACAGAAAACTGACTGTATAAAATGAATACCATTTCTCTTGCTATTTCAACAAATAATTTTTATTACCACAGAACATAAGAAAAAAAAAATGATAATAAAAACTGAAAAAATAAAAGAAATAAAAAATAAAAATTGATAATACAGAGAAAGGCAAAACTGAGACCAATCAAAAATGGCACGTGCGCGCGCGCACACACACACACACCAGATGCATACAAAAACTATACTGATATGTTGCCTGGTACAGGAATGCAAAGTGGCAGTTGAATGCAGTTTGGTTTTAATAGGAAATGCTTTAACAGTGGATATGTGAAAATTGTGGGTTGTGTCCCCCTCCTATGAATGGGAAAATGAATGTACAAATGCTTCTTTTTGTTAAATCACTGACAAATATTTAAAAATAGTTATCTAAAATATAATACTGTGTTCTTTGAAAGGCATAGCAATGCAGTATTAACTAATACTTAAGAAAAACTCTGCACTCTGTTAGTTGCAGAACTTAATCTAGAAGATCAGTCTACATTAACATAGAGATTTCCAAAGTGGGGAGGGAGAGAGAGAGAGAGAGAGAGAGAGAGAGAGAGAGAGAGAGAGAGAGAGAGACACCAGAGGTGGACTGGCCATAAAATTAACAAGGAAACCCTGGTGGGCCGGAGGCCAGTGTAATTTTGGCCATGAACACTAGCATGAGGCCGCTAAAAGTTTTCCCTGATAAAACGTTTTGACCCAGTCTGCCTCTGTGAGTGAGTGAATTAGTTACATTAAAGTAGAAATTTCCAAAGTGTAGGTGTTTCTTGAGAGAGAGAGAGAGAGAGAGAGAGAGAGAGAGAGAGAGAGAGAGAGAGAGAGGTTTAGCATTATTAAGGTGATACTGGTTGCCATGGGGAAATGGGAATTTTTTGGAAAGTTATATAATAAAATTGAATTAGTTACAATATGGCACTTATAATGTCAGCTACTGATTGTTTAAAGGTTAATTTACACTAAAGACAAGCAAATACCACCAAAGACTATAAAAATTTATTTTAACAGTTTTATTGTCTTTTTCAAACTCTCTGCGAATGACAAGATATCACTTCAGGTCTACAGATATTATAAATTTCAAAAAACTCCTACCAGAACCTCTTGCACCAATTTAGTAACTGTAAACTAAAATAACAGTTTTAGATTCATAACAGGTCTTAGAGCTATGTATATATTGTATAGAGTATAATACACTATGCTTTCTTGGTGTATTATAGTCTGAAAAACTTGTACCCACCGGCTAGCAACCTATTGTATATTTCTTATAATCGTTTTATTTATTCTTTAGTTGCTCTACATTCACTACATTCCATCTCACCTTAATTATTTTTTTTTATCATTATATATATACATCACCTCACTTAAGTTCAGACATAATGACTTGCAAATTCAGTTCAGGGTCCTACTATAGGAATGGGCTTGAGATCCCAGGCTTACCCAAGCTTTATCTTACATCAGACTTTAAACTATCCTGTACTCTTTGTTCTTATTTCTCCAAAATTATTAGGAAAATCAGAGGATGGAGGAGAAACTAATTCTATACATTCTACTATATCTCCGCCTTCCTGGAGTTCATACTGTCACTCCTACTCCATTAGCCATTTATCTCACCTTGCTATCACCAAGTTTCATATTGCAGGAACTTAATATAAAACTAATTGCTAATTACCTGCATTTCAACACATTTTTTACACACGTCCAACACATAGGAGTTGTCGCTTTTCAATTCTCACTAGAGGGCCATACATTATACAAACTCCATTTCCTTTTTGACTACAGTAAAATCTACATGTGGTTCTTTTGCTTGGACATGGTAAATCTGCTTTATTCTTGCTTTAGTTTATAACTTTATATCCTTCGTTCTCTGTTGGGTCAACGATAATCAATGTGTTCATTATATAATTTTGAAATTTCTTAATTTTTATTATATTTTATATAATTCAAAATTCTATTATTTGTTCTATAACCTCAAAATTGATTTTGTTTTAGTGCATATTGATAATTACAGAAACAGAGAACTCCTTATCGTTATTTTTTCCCTTTCAATTTGGGTGGTTGACCCAGAAGAAGTCACCCAGATTGTAGGTATATATATATATATATATATATACCACACACACACACACGCACGCACACGCACAGGCGCCTCCGTAGCCAGGTGGGAAGGAGCAGCAGTGCGTAACACACGCTTCTTGATTAGACCGGGGTTTGATCCCATCACCACCAAATACGGAGGATACGAAAAGGTCAGGGAATGACCACCGCATATTCCCAGAGCAATATGGCCTTAGTTGCTAATGCTCCTAAAACCCAAATAACAAACAAACACATATACACAGAGACAAGTTTTTTATCGTTGTTTTTTTTTATATTATCCTGTGTATATATGTTACATACTTCACTTATATAACTAAATGCAACAAGGCATAATACGTTAAGAGTAAGATTTTAATATCTATATAATATCAGTGTAGATACACCATAGATAACTCTTAAGAAACTACAATAGTAATGTGGGAGGCAACATTTGCTGTGTATCTCATATTGCTCTCTTCCTTCACAATGAGTTGCCATGGTATTGCACTACCTCGAATAAGTAACGCTTCACTAATAAGAAGACTATTGTTACTTATTCTCAGTGAGTACCACCACCCAGACAGCACCATTTCAAAACTATTGGCCTATCATCGGTGGGTGGGCAGGTACCTTGGTATTGCAGACATGACAACCCAGTTGTGAAAATAATCACACAATATGAGAGATGCCAAAAGGTTTATATGATATGATATATGACCTGCCCACCCACCGATGATAGGCCAATAGCTTTGAAACGGTGCCGTCTGGGTGGTGGTACTCACTGAGAATAAGTAACAATAGTCTTCTCTATTGGTGAAGCGTTACTTATTTAAGGTAGTGCAATACCATGGCACCTCATTGTGAAGGAAGAGCATAATATGAGATACAGAGCAAATGATGCCTCCCACACTACCATCATAGTTTCTTAAAAGTTATCTATGGTGTATCTACACCGATATTATATAGATATTAAAATCTTACTCTTAACGTGTTATGCCTTGTTGCATTTAGGTATTTTAAATATTATCATATAAACCATTTGGCATCTCTCATATTGTGTGATAATGAAATATAGTCAGCATATGGAAAGAAGCATGATCAAGTAAACATGGCATTAATATCAAAGAGAATAAAAGAGCAAAAAAGAGACACTTTGCAGTATTCCTGTAACAATGGGATAAACATTCATTTTTTCAGCAGAAAAGCAGTATTTGTTAAAAGGAAAAATATGCATTAACTTAAACATAGGCCCCTTAGATATAATAAATACCTTTTCAATAAATGCAACAATGGTATCAATTTAACTGAATCAAATGTTGCAGCTGATATATTTATGAATACTGAAAGTACATTATCTGAACCAGACACATGATAAATATTAGCTACCAACTGATTGAAACACAATATTGCAGACCTATTCTTATAACTATTGCGATTCAAAATAATTAACTAATAAAATTTGCTTTAAATAATGAAATAGCAAACACTTTCCAAGAGGAATTTCAGCAAAGCAAAGCAAATGGAAATTGGGCTAAAACTGCTTTCCAGTAAATCAAAACACCAGATTTCCAGTATGGAAATCTGGTGTTTTGATTTACCAGATTTCCATACTGGAAATCTAGTTAATCAAAACACCCTCTTATCTATAATCAAAAAGCCCACAGCCTTAATACAATAACTAGACATGCAATCTGTCTGATAGCAGAAACATTGGGAAGACGCTTAGTACACTTTAGCTGATCCAAATAAACAATGACAGAACTGAGGGGCAGATAAAAAAAAATGACCAACAAATTGAAACCTTACAATAAAGTCAACCAAAATCCTTAGAAAAATTCAACTTTGGATTAGACAGAAATTTAGTTAACTAAAAGACTCATTAACTGAATGGTCTTTCTTTTTTCTTTTTCATGGACAAAATTTGTAGGAGCCAACAAAAATAGCTATCATAAACTGACTCAGAAAGTTGGTTGGTTAGTATTGGATTTTTACTGAAGCATTAGTAGCAATGGCTATTATGTGCCAAACTCAGAAGGATAATTTAACACGTTCTGCCAAAATTGCTAATTTCAAAATGTGCTTGAATGCTGAATATTACACCAAAGCTGCAACTACTTTGAAATACAGCAAAGTTGCAACATTGAACACATAGCACTAAATCAGAGCCATCCAGCAAACATTTTTTATTGGACATATTTTGTGGTTATGGACATTTCAGAATATACAAATAAAAGCCAATCCTTAATTATTATCTCTCTCTCTCTCTCTCTCTCTCTCTCTCTCTCTCTCTCTCTCTCTCTCTCTCTCTCTCTCTCTCTCTCTCTCTCTCTCTCTCTCTCTCTCTCTCCATTAAAAATGTTTTCCTCCTAGCGATATTTATTCAAGCCAATGGGAGAAGAGGGTGGAGAAATTACATCACTTATTCAAGCCATAACTGCCTCCATAACATTCACCAACCTCATGCACGTGGTTCTCTGTCTAATAATGACCACACCCGGCATCATTTGATGTTCCATTGTAATGTCAGCTGATGAAGGGATCCAATATAGTTCATATATTTATAAATAATTTAGTATTTTCTAAATATTTTAAAACATTTTTATTGTTTGTAAATATTTTAGTCCTGCTCTTTTGGATGCAACAATATTGTTCTTACGTTACATAGATCATTTCCTGATTAGATATCGAAAAGAAGTTAGTTTAACTTCGGTTCTGGGTAAATTAATGGAGTCACTGGTTAAAGATGCATTTCAGGATCATCTAGACAAGACTGCAGCAATAATTCAGACACATCATGGGTTTATTCGGGGAAAGTCTTGTCTGACAAATTTGATTGGATATTATGATGTGGTTACAAAGGAACTGGATGCAAAAAATAATTTTGATATCATATACTTGGATTTCAGGAAAGTTTTTGACACTGTTGCACATGGAAGACTACTGTACAAATTGGAGCAGAATGGTATTAAGGGTAAGTTGCTACAATGGATAAAAGGATGGTTGAGTGGGAGAAGACAGAGGGTGTAATCAACGGGCACTACTCTTCGTGAACTAATGTTATTAGTGGAGTCCCACAGAGTTCGGTGATGAGTCCACTGTTGTTTTGTATATTTACTAATATACTGATGAATGTATATCAGGCTTAGTGTTGAAGTTCACAGATGATACAAAGGTTGGCAGGGTTTTCAATGACAGTAATGGCAGTGTGCTACTGCAACAGGATCTAGAAAATTTGGGAAGATGGGCTGAGAAGTGGCAACTGAAGTTTAACATTGACAAATGCAAAGTACTGCATATGGGAAGTAGTAACGCGAGAGGAACGTAACAATTGTGTGGTACTACACTTAGGATGGTAGAAAATGAAAAACACCTGGGAGTAATTATGCAGTCAAATATGAAGTTTCCTGAGCAATGCAGACAGGCTGCCAGAGCAGGTCATGGGGTTTTGTCAATGATATACAGGAATTTTGCGAGCAGGGAAAACGAGGTGATTGTCCCTCTGTATAAGGCAATGGTCAGGCCACGCCTTGAGTACTGTGTACAGGTCTGGAGGCCTCATTTTAGGAAGGATGTAGATTTGCTTGAGCATGTAGACAGAAGGACAACAAGTTTGGTGAGGGGAATGAAGGGATCCTCTTACCAAGAGGGGCTTAAGTTCTGCAAATTGCAGCAGCTGGGGACTAGGCACCTGCAAGATGATCTGATTGAGATGTATAGGGTTGAATGGGTTGAGCATGCTGAATTCTAATGGGATTCTTCCACTTGTTCAGATTACAAACCTAAAGGGGAATAAATTCAAATTGAGGAAAGACAGCTGTAGAACAGATGTGTGAAAATTTGCCTTTAGCCAGCGGGTGGTTAATTGCTGGAACAAACTTCCATCTGTCATTGTGGAAGTTGATAGGTTAAATAAATTTAAGGAGGAACTGGACAAACATTTAGAAGGAATGGTTGTGTGAATTTTTTTTTTTTTTTTTTGGCTGATGCTACATAAGCTCATATGCTTGCTTTCTTGCATCACATGCCACAATTACTATTACTAGTGTGTTTCGACAAGTGAGCCTGGAATGCATGACATTTTATTTGCAAATTATATGTACTAACATAGTAATTAACATAATGTCACAACCTATATTGGCAATCATCGATTCCAAGAGAAAATGACACCGTCATGAGTCTTCACAAAAATATAGAGAGAAACATACTGAAAGGTTACGAACTAATCATAGAATAAGTTCAATGATGGAGTAAGTGGAAAATCAATGCTACAAGAAGCAGATAGCTAATATGTCGAAAAACAGGCCAAAACTCAGCGAACATTAAACAGCTCAACGTAACATAAGATCTTCACAAGATCCTTATAACGAAGAAACCAACAAAGTATCATACTGCGATTTAGGTGATATGGTAGACGAATGTCAACATTGCTGTGGATTATCTTTTCACGGCAAACTCGGAAGAGCCACACATTTGTGTTGACAGAGTGGGAAGGTGTGTTTGCCAATAGCAGCCTTCCCAGATGCTTTAAAGACTGTTGTTTGACAACAGAAAAAGGGAGACACTTCCGAGAAAACGTTCAAGTCTACAACAATCTTTACACCTTTGCTTCTTTTAATGGCAAAAATACGGACTTTCAAGGTGGCAGTGGCCCTTATACGAGAAGGTGCCAGGGTGAAAGGAACGAAGAGTTTAATGTCCATTAGAGACATTCCACAATTCGGCCAAATATACATTTATGAAGACGGAGAAACAGTGATGGAACAAGCTAAAAGAGTGAAAAGGACTGAGGTAGAACCCATTGATGTAGACTCGAACGTTTTCTCGTTCAAGTCTACATCAATGGGGGCTGGCGAGCGAAGCGAACAGGACGTGGAGCCCCCTAGTTGTTATTATTATTATTAGTAGTAGTATTTTTTTTTTTTTATCCTTTTTTCTGGAAAGTGATGGCAATGCACTGACTGTTGTATCATTCCAGACATGAAGTCTCTCCTGTCCATGTCAAAGGAACAATGAAATGTTGTGATCCAAAATGCCACACCCAGTAAAATTCAATGGCAGGTGGCCACTGTATGTGGAAAGAAATTTTGTTATACTAGATAATGAATTAGTGGTGTAAGGAATCAAAAACAGACAAACAGCCAATGTGTGGAAAGATCCAGCCAACCAAGAACTTGAAGCAACATCACTGGCATGATGTTGCCACTGAAAACAACAAACAAATGACAATCAAGTACATTTCAGATTTTTAATTTAGAACCATTCAAAACAGCATACTGAACTCCTGCATTACAGAAAAGTTGCAGCAAAGTGGATAGCAAAAAAAAAAACTCACTGAGCAGCTTGGCTATGTGTACTGCATTCAGCAGTACTATCAGCATAATGAGAATGAATTTTTTGCTTTGCATGTTGGGAGACGAACAAGAAGTCCACCATTATATGCCATCCTGTAAGTTCTGTTCTGCTTGAAACCATCAATGTAATACAAGAGACTTCCAAACTTCTTTGTTATCCAAAATATGCTGTCTTTTGGATAATGAAGGCATTGTTCCATCAGATTTCATGCCGGTAGGCTGCATTACTACTGAATTACATGAAGATGTGCTGCATCATTTGCATGCTGCCATCTAAAAAAAATCTATATTTGCTAAATTCTGGAGGGCTCCTGTTTCAAGGCAATGCCTGGCACCACACACAGCTGCATCAGTTCAACAAAAACTCAAATAACTGGGGTGGGAGTGGAAGGTCCTTTTGCAACCCCATTAGTACTGACCTTGCTATCAATGACTTCCCTTTCTGGCCTCTTGAAGGACTTTTCTGACCAACATTTCACAAGCAATGACAATGTGAAATAAGCTGCCAGCAGCTTTGTAGACAGTCAGTCACATTTTACAGCAGAGGCATTAAGAAACTATTGAATGACGGGATATACGAGGGGTATTCAAAGTTATAGTTATATTTCAATGATTCATGATGTTCCTACTTATCTCAACTAGAATCATACTAATTTTAATCCCACTATGTTTTTAGGTTGTGCTACTGTAACAGAAAGAAGGAACACACCTGTATCAAATTATGGATTTGCTGATATTCGAGCATCATTGTCATCAAGTTTCTCACCAAAGAAGGAAATGGGATAAAGGCCATTCATAAAAGAATGGTGGCTGTGTATGGCAACAGTGCACCTTCAAAGTACTGGGTGAAATTCTGGTCAAAACGATTCAAGTAGGGCAGAGTCCACTGAAGATGATCCACATCCAAAGAGGCCACATCCAATGTGCCAAGCTGTGAATTTTGAATAATGAAGACATTGTTCCATCAGATTTCATGCCTGTAGGCTGCATTTAAACGTCTGTCATTCAGCACAAGGAAACCCTTGTGCTGAACGAAAGACGTTTAAAGATGTCCCAAATCTCTAGGGAATATGACATATTTGAGGGATCAGTTATAACCATCCTCCATGAATATTTGGAGATGACCAAGGTCAGTGCAAGGCAGTTCCCCAGGTTTCTGACTCTTGTGCAGAAGCAATTCAGAGTTGTGAGGAGAATTTAGAGCTTTATGGAAGGGATCCTGAAACTTTCATCTCCAGAATTGTTACGGGTGATAAAACATGGGTTCATCACTAGGATCCTGAGACCAAGCAAGAATCAATGTAATGGAAGCACAAGGGTTCTCCCCACCCAACAAACAAAAAATTTTGGACACAACCTTCATCTGGCAAGATTATGGCCACCATTTTTTTTTTTTTTTTTTTTTTTGGGATGCTGAGAGAATTTTGTACATTCACTACTTGGAACACAAGCAGACAGTCACTGGGAGAGTCATATGCAGTGGCATGTTATACCTTCATGGGACTCAAAACAAAATGGAATATGGGGACCCCATTTAAAGAAAAAATTAATAAAGAACATTTTCAATTTCATTTTAATGTGACAACAAAACAAACAAATTATATGACATAAGAATTAAATATAAAATTTCATCAAAATCGGAAAAACCATTTTTGAAAAAAAAAAAAAAAAAACAATTTTAAAAATAATCTTCAAGTAAAGTTCATTGACCATGGCAGGTAGAAAGTTCAATTTCCAATAAAAATTAAAAAATATTAGCAAAAAAAACAGCAATGACTTTTTGAAACAGTGATTTTGGATCCCCCTCTGATCAGAGCCTTAGGCAGATGTCTTTTTTTGCCTATGGATAATGTGCTACTGGTCATATGCATCCCTGCTGTACAACCTAAGGGATGTCATAAAGGAAAAATGCCATGGAAAACTTTTCAGAGGTGTGCTGCTTCTTCAGGACAATGCACCAGTGCACAGGTCACATGCTGGTGCTGCGAGAGACTGTGACTTTACACAACTTACCCATCCAGCTAACATTCCAGATCTGGCCCCAGTGACTACTTCCTGTTTCGACACCTCAAGAAAAACATACGTGGTCATTGCTTTGCTGATGATAATGAACTGAAGTCTGATGTTTCTGTGTTCTTTGATGGACAGGACAAAGAATTTTACTGGGCTGGTATTTCCTCACTGCCACAAAATGGAACAAGTGTATTGAAGTTCAGGGAAGTCACACTGAAAAACAAAACTAGATTTTTGCCTCTATCTCATTTCATTTATAACTAGGTAGATAAGTTATTGAAAGCCCCTCGTATATCTCAATAAGTTTGGAGTTTACAAATGCATCTTTCATTTGTAAAGTGGACTCCCACTTTACAATATTAATCCATTCCAGAGACACATAGTATCGTAAAAATATCATAATGTGAACCCAATAACACATAGTATTTTGATAATTCGTTCCAAGACCACGGGAGCTAAAAATTTTGCTATATAACTAAACTATTTATCTCTCTAAAAGGTGATTTTTATAATGGAAATTGTATATGTTGATTAAAAAATTGATTAAAACTAATATATTTATTAAAGCACAACACAAAAAAATCACTTCAACTAAAGGATGCAAAAAATAAAACACGCAGCCAACATGTTTGCAAAAAGCTGCTACTGACAGAGGAAGGACCACGTGGTCCAGTTGGAAACAATTAAGCCCACTGTAAAGTAAAATAAGTAAGAGCTGGTAACATGATCACTGGTTAGTAGAATCAGCTGCTTTATAGAACAAATTTCAAAAAACCAATTCAAATCATTAAAATGCACTACACTTTCACTGTTATCATATGTTCGGTTATAAGAATCAATTTTGAACACCTTTGTGATGTTTTTCTGAAGTACATTTCTGGAGGTCACTACCATAAAACAATAAAAACAATTTGCAATTCCCAGTTTATTGTGCATCCCTGTTAGTGCAATCTAATTATAAATGGGTAGTAATCTCAATCTTATTGCATTTGCAGTAATATTGATAGCTGGAATTTTTTAGGTTTTTACATTATTACGTTGAAATGTGTTTCCCCTTCCATGAAATCTTCAATCGTATAAAAAAAAACAAATTTTCAGTCATTTCTTCCTTCCTATTTTTTAAGAAAACTTCATGAACTTGTTACTCCGCATCTCACTTGCATGTATGATGTTAGTTGCAATTTGTGCATGATGTATTCTTTGTTATTGATTGCTCATCTTTTTTACTGTTTTAAATTTTACAACTTTTGTCAGTGAACAGAAATATCAGTTAGTTAGTATGTACATATTACAGAATTAATTAAGCTATGTACGTAAGCTTAAATTTATTTTTATTTTATTAACCCATGGAAAATATTCTTCCGATTTTCAATTATCATTTAATTCTGTTAATTGGTAAGGTAATAAGTGTAAATTTGTGCTTATATCTTTACTTTTATAGGCTGTGGATAATATTCCTCCTATTTTTGTTCATTAGAATTGCCATAAAATTAAATTCTATTTAATTAAATTCTATTTAAATTAAATTCTATTTAATAAATTCTATTATAAAAATTAAATTCTATTTAAATTAAATTCTATTAAAATTTAATTCTATTGCCATAGAATTAAAATTCAATTCATAAACAAGATCAAAATGACCGGCATTTACTACAAATCGCATAGTGAACGGGCTTTTATTATGGAGAGTACATCATAAAACGATTTGATCGTACAGTGAACCAATTTGATCATACAGTGAACCAATTTGATCATAGAGTGAACCAATCATAAAGCAGGGGTCCACTGTATATTCTAAAATGTTTATCAACATAAAATATGTCAAATAAAAAATGTTGGCAAAGGCTTTGCTTTGACCTTGCATTTCAGACAAATCAAAGTAACCATGCTGTAACTGCAGTTATACTACAGTCACAACATGGATCTGTTCAGGAGAAATCTTGTCTGATAAATCTGATTGGATACTGTGATGCAGTAACCAAGGAACTGAAAGCAAAAAATAATTTTGATATCAGAAAAGCTTTTGACACTGTTGCACAGAAAAATACTGCTGTACAAACTGGAGCAGTGCGGCATTACAGGAAAGTTACTGCTATGGATAAAGGGATGGTTGAGTGGAAGAAAACAGAGAATGGTTATCAGTGGCAACTGCCCTTATGTTTTAGTGGAATGTTTTAGTCTAATGTTTTAGTGGAATTCCCCAGGGTTCAGTGCTGGGCCCACTGTTGCTTTCTATATTTATAAATGATACTGATGAAGATACATCAGCATAATATCAAAGTTTTCAGATGATACACAAAGGTTGACATGGTGGTTAATGATGGTAATCAGGGTAAGCTGCTACAACAAGATCTAAAAAAATTAGGCAGATGGGATGATAAATGGCAATTGAAGTTTAACATAGACAAAAGTATGGTACTTTTTTTTTTTTTTTTTTTTTATGAAAACCCCAAACACAAAAGGTATCAAAACCTATAGTACTTAGTACCGTGCATGGGTTGAAGGAGAAGTATGGGGAGAGGGGGATGCTGGAAATTTTGCTCTAGAGACTAAACAAGGGTTTCACCACTTCAAGCCTCCAATAAGCAAAGTGGTGGTATTTCACCGGTTGATGAAAGTCATCTACCACCTGAACTGTATGTGGGTAGCAGTAATCCTAGATTAACATACTAAACTCAGGGGTAGTGAAAAACGAAAACACCTGGAGTAATTGTGCAGTCAAATATGAAGTCTCTGAGTAGTGCAGACAGGCTGCAATGACAGCTCATGGGGTTTTGTTAATGATATACAGGAATTTTGCTAGCAGGAATAATGAAATGATTATCCGATTGTATAAGACAATGGTAATGACATGCCACATCTTCAGTACTGCTAGAGGCCTGGAGGCCGAATTTTAGGAATGATGTAGATCTGCTGGAATGGGTGCAGAGAAGGACAACAAGACTGGTGAGGGGAATAAAAGGGTGCTCTTGCCAAAAAAAGGCTTCAGTTCTACAAATTGCAACATCTGGAGACTAGGCACCTGTGAGGTGATCTGATTGAGATCTTTAAAGCTTTGAATGGATTGAGTAAGCTCAATGCTGATGGCATTCTTCCTCTTGCTCAGACTACACACAAGGGAGCATAAATTCAAATTGAGGAAGGATGGTTGATAGATATGTGGAAGTTTGCCTTCACCAGTGGGTAGTTAATTGTCAGAACAAACTCCCATCCATTGTTGTGTATGTCAGTAGTTTGAGTAAATTCAAGGAAGGATTATACAAACTGTTGGAGGGGATAGACAGGTGATGTGGGAGGTTTTTTATTTTATTTTATGTTTTTATTTTATTTTTTTATTTTTTTTTTGTTTTTTGGCTGATCTGATGCTGTATAAGCTTGTTTCTTTCATTCCATTTTTTTTTTTTTTTTTTTTAAATAAACAAAAAAAAAAAGCTATGTTCACTACAAAATTCATATTCTAAGGGTGATAATGAATGAAAAAAATATGAATTTTGGCAAAAAAAATTTCAGGAATACAGTACTAATGGACAAAACAATAGTAACCATTGATGTTAACCACTTGAAATTTGTCCTAATCATGTCACAGTACAGCTTACTAATTATTAGCCCCATTCCATAGCTTAATTCTCTGTACACAATGATAATCCACAATAAAATGCATGCATCTGAAAGGTGGTGTGTACTAACCAGATAGGAGTAGTTCTGTTTCTAAGGTGATTTGGAAGGCCACTAAAATTAAGAATCTAAAGGAACGTTGGAAAACAAACACTGAAATCACTAAAAATTGTTGGTATACAAAACTAGAAGAAGCTTACATTGGAAGAGTAGGTAAATTTGGAAGAAAATGTATGCCAACTCCAACAGCAGATAATCATCTTTGCTATACCTGCACTCAAGAGAGATTTCCTTATTCTGAAAGTCTTGCCAAACAGTGGCAAAAAAAAAACAACAAAAAAAAACAATATAAACAAACCAATGAAATATAAACAATTAGTAGAACTGTAAACAGAAAAATAGAGGAATCTGAAACCATGTCATCCAATTGTGAAGTGAGAAGCCATTCTCACTAAACAACAGCAGCAAGCAATGTTATGTGGGCTACATAGCACCAGGATGTAAAGAACAGAATAGTGGCAGAAAGTTTTGTTTAGAGATGAAACAAAATTCGAATGGCTTCAATTAATGTCATAATATACAAAGATGTCCTTTCATCTCAAATGAGTCCCCCAGAGACAGCTGTTCAACACTGGAGAATTCATTTTTCAAGATGACTCTGCCATCAAGCAAAGAGTATTAAGAACTTTCTGTTGTTCAAAAATGCTAAAATATTATCTTGGCCAGGTAATTCAACAGATTAAAATATCTGATGATGCAGTTAAAAAGGAACAATTAATGAAAAAAATTGTGTATGTGTGCCAAGCATGCACAGTGGAAGTTAAGTGAAACTTCTTTAGAATCTTTTTAAACTTTTATTATCAATGTTGCAGTGGTTTAATATTTTACAATTGTTTTACAAGTTTATTACAAAGTTTTTACAGATCACTCCTTTGTACTCAGTATAGTTTCGGTCACATTGCACATACACAGGCTCTATATACCTTACAACACTCACTATTAGTCTTTGTCATGTTATAAATTTTTTTTCATCAAAATTTTCAATGAAATAGGGTAGAGAATGGCAAAAGAAACATTTTTGTTTTTAAACTTTTAAAACCTGACTGCTAGAAACTGAGATACAGCAATTTAAAACATAAATGCAACACGCGTGCAAGTTACACTGTGCTGTAGGACTACTGACATAGTTTTACAAGTTTATTACAAAGTTTTTAAAAATCTCTCCTTTTTACTCAAATAGAAGTGGTTTCGAGGTTGCATTGCACATATATGTGCTCTATATGCTTTACAACACTCAATATTAGTCTTCAGCATGTTGAATTATAAATTTTTTTTCCATTGAAATTTTTTATGAAATACGGTAAAGAATGACGAAAGAAATATTTTTGTTTTGCAGAAGTTGAGATATAGCGATTTAAAACATAAATGCGACATGTGTGCGAGTTACCCATGGCTATGCTGTAGGGGGTATTGATTACATCATGCATCGCTGCTATGTACAGTGGCTCATCGCTCGTGCCTGATACAGAGTGGTACAATGGTGGTGGCGATGAATCATTTTGTCACATTTTCGTGGCGATATTTGTCAATCCACATTCCGATATTTGTCAAGACAGTCCCATGTGAAAACTGCCAGGGGCACGCCTAAAGAAATTTCACTTCAAAAATTGTCATAAGCAGTGCAAGTTGATGGAGGAAATAAGCAGAGTACAATATCATAAAATTCAAGAACAAACATTAAAAACTCATATGCTCCGTGCTCAAACATTATTAAGTTACTCTTCTCTTGAAGACCCAACAAAATATTAAACATGGTTTTTAGGTAAGCAAAACCTGTTTTTACAAACACTACAATTAGTTACAATTAGTTTGTCCAATAATAATACATGCCAAATTTTTTTTTGTCAAAACTAAATTTTTTTAGTCAGAATCACCCTAAGGGAATACATATAAATTATATATATGAAATATCAATTTCATAGTTCCAACAGCTTTTTGTTATGGCTTTCAGAAAAAAAATTTAAATATGTATTCTAAGTCAAAAATATATTGGAATGAGTTAACTTGCTATCAATTTATTCTATACTGTATATATTTTATATTTTGATAATAATTAAGCAGTTAAATGAAATATGCTGAAGGCAGTTGCAGGGATTGCATGTAGAGTTTCAACAGGCCATGCATTGCAAATTACTGTACTAAAGGAACTCTGCTAAAAACATAAAATAAAAACTATGCAAAGAAATCTACAAACCTGTAATGCAGCTACAACAACATGTCCATTTTTCAAATGTGCCTGAGTTTCATTTCTTTCTACTGCATCAGTTGCACTTAATATTAATGGTGAAAGAAGTAACTGTAATTTTGTTTCTCTGTAAGTTTTGTATATCTCAAAACCAAGACGCTCTAAGTATAAGCACGGACAGGGAGGATCCTGATCTGTACAACTCTGAAAATATTTTAGAACAATTATACATCATTATATCACAATTATATATGGAAATATAAACCATAATCATATTTGGAAATATAGTTTAACTCACTCAAATCAAAAGAAATATCAACCCTGCCAAGAAATGAAATTTGTGGAGATTCTGAACACTCACCATGGGTGGATGTGAGGTTGTACTATGGTTAAGCAAACTTTACCATCCCAGAAACAAGTTTCTACAAAACTTAAAATGTCTGGCCATATTATATATATTCCCTTAGCATATATGCATACACCGATCTGCCAAAACATTATGACCACCTACCTAATATAATGTTGGTCCTCCACGTGCAGCCAAAAGAGCTCGTACCCGGAGAGGCATGGACGCTACAAGATTTCTAAATGTGTCTTGTGGTATACCTATAACTTCTGTAAGGCCCGTGGTTGAGACGCCGCAGATCGGAGTTGCTGTTCCAACACAACCCACTGATGCTCGATGAGATTGATGTCTGGGGAACTTGGAGGCCAGGGCAATACCTGGAAGTCTTCCTCATGTTCCACGAATCAGTCTCGAACGATCCGGGCGGTGTGGCATGGCGCATTATCCTGCTGAAAGACTGCACTGCCAGAGGGTAAGACCATTGCCATTAAAAAGAGTACCTGGTCAGCAATGATGTTTAGGTAGGTGGTATACATCAGAGTGCCCAGCACAAGGATAACTGGACCCAGAGTATCCCAGCAGAACATCACCCAAAGCATGACACTGCCACCATTGTCTTGTTTTCGTCCCATGGTGCATCCAGGCACCATCACTTCCCCAGGTAAACGACGCACATGTACCTAGCTGTCCACATGGTGCAACAGGAAACATGATTCATCGGACCAGACAACCTTCTTCTAATCACTCACGGTCCAATTTCGATGCTCACGTGCCCATTGTAGGCACTGTCACCAGTGAACTATGGTTTGCATGGTCACTCCGAGTGGCCTGCAGCTACGCAGCCCCATTTTCAGCAGGGTACGATGTACTGTGTGTTATGACATGTTACTCCCATCACTAGCATTCCAATTACCGGTGAGTTGCACCACAGTTGCCTTTCTGTTGCCACGTACCATCCGGGAGAGCCTTCGCTCACCTCAAACATCGATGAGCTGTGGTCATCCAACACCTCGCCAGCGGTTCGTGGGTTCCCCCTCCTCGGACCACTTTCAGTAGGTACTAACCACGACTGACCATCAGCATCCCACCAGCTGTGCCATTTCTGATATGCTCTTACCCAGTCGTCTGGCCATTACAATTTGGCCTTTGTCAAACTCACTTAAGTCCACTGCCTTTCCCATCTGAAGAACAAGAGTAACACTGATTAACAGAGCTCAGTATCAGGTGTTTTTTATACTGTTTCCCCGACCCATGCACGTGCAGTTCACCTGCAGTTGCTTTGATTTACATAATAACTCACTGGTCATGATGTTTTGGCTCATCAGTGTATATCTGGGTCAGATGAATGGTCAAATACATTTTTCTGATTACAGATAAAACTCAGCTTATATTTTCTGCTAACATATATAAAAAATTAACTACAAGAAACTAAAAACATGTTACTCACACATAAGATAATTCATAATAGTAATAAACTAATTTTCTCTCTACAGCAGATCATCCCTAGCCTAAAAACAATGCAATTCCAGAAACACAAATAAATCAGTTAGACAGAAGTTGTTTTAGTATACTGTAACAGTTATAAAAATCCTAAAAAACAGTAAATGTTTTTCTAAGGAACTGCAAGCAGCTTTTCATCACCATCATCAGCCATTTTCAATCCACTGGAGGATGAAGGCCTCTCCAGCAACTTTCCAGTTCCTTCTGTTTTGTGCATGGCCATCCATTTATTGACCACAAACTCTTGAATTTCCTCTATCAATCTCCGTTGCTGTCTTCAAGGTTTTCAAAAAAGCTCCTCTTTGGTACCATTCTGTTATTTTCTTAGTCCATCTGTCATCATGTCTTCAAGTTGTGTCCTGCCCAAGTCCATTTCAGTTCTTTAGCTCTGTTAAGAATGTCCTTTACTTGAATTTGCTGCCTAATCCATGTGTTTCTCTTCTTATCCAACAATCTGATTCCTAATATAATTCATTCCATTCTTCACTGTGTAGTTCTCGGCTTCTCTTCCATTCTTTTGGTGAGTGCCTAAGTTTCACTTCCTAGTGTCATAGTGGGTATACATTGGTTCATTATTTTATGTTTCAGACAAATTGGGATATTCTTCCTCAGTATGTGACTATATTTCCTGAATGCAACCAATCTGCAATTTATTCTTCTCTTGACTTCCAGCCATTTATCATTATTACAGCTAATTACTTGTCCAAGATAAGTATATGAATCTAACTTTTCAATTTCTGCTCCTTCAATGATTATATCCCTTTCTGTGGCGTATGTGTTCATCATTACTTTTGTTTAAACCACATTCATCTTTAGTCTGAAATCCTTACTAAACTGCATAACTGATTAAGATTTTCCTTTAATCCTTTGGGATCATGGCTTAGGATCACAATGTCATCTGAAAATCGTAAATGATTTAGGTACTCTCCATTTACATAGACTCCTTTTTGCGACCAGCCCAATCTTCTGAAGGCTTCTTCAAGGGCAGCAGTAAACAACTTCTGAGATATGTCTCCTTGTCAAATTCCTTTCTCAATTTTAAATTTGCTATTGTCTTTTTCTAGTCTAATAAAGGAGGTAGTGTTCTCATATATTTTCTTCAAAATCATTATGTATGGGATGTCTATGCAGTGTCTTTCCAGTGCCCAAAACATTGACTTATGTTAGGAGTCAAATGCCTTTTCATAATCTACATAATCTTTTCATAATCTCTTTTCATAGTGGTCATTCCCTGACCTTTCCGCATCCTCCATATTTGGTGGTGATGGGCTCGAACCCCGATCTAATCAAGAAGCGTGTGCTATGCACTGCTGCTCCTTCCCACCTGGCTATGGAGGCACCTCCTTTTGAAAAATGGCAGAAATGTTAGAATAAGCTCATTTTATCAAATGGGGACTACTTTGGAAAGGACCATCAAAATATGGATGATTAATTAAGGTATGTTGTAAAAAAAAAAAAAAATATATATATATATATATATATGATCATTCTTTATTGAACAGCCCCCATACCTGCATGTAAATTGCACATAATCTACTATCAGTTTGCCTTGTTTGCTTGATTAAAAAAAAAAAAAAAAGTCATTAAAAAAAAAAGACACTTGTCCATAAAAATTCCTCCCATCTTATTGGGACTAGAACCAAGTCAGAATCTTTTCACATAGCATGGAAAATCAGTAATCATAACTTGTGTACCCAAAGGGACATTAGTATGGAGACTAGATGTAAAGAAAATAGGTTCACCTTTTGGGGGGGGGGGAAGTTGTTGAAGCACATGTTTTTCTAGTAACATAGACTGGGATTAGTTGAGAAACTAAAAGAAACACTCTTGGCACAAAAATTATTATACGAAAGGAAAATAAATGAAGATTATCAGTGCTTTTTTTAAGCCTGTCGAAATGTGTGATCTTCTAATAACAAGAACTGGTTAAGGGTCCAGAAGTTAGTGAAAACCACTGATACCAATAACAGAATAAATAAAGTTAGTGATAGTGCAATTTTCTCTAAAAGAATATGGAGCATGGTGCTTCAATATAATAAAAATAGACAAAAAATTAAACAGTGAATGGATTCTCTCAACCCTATACCAATCTATACTGCTAGAATTTAATAACATAGGCTTCACAAGTGCATTAGAAATGAAAAAAATTAAAACGTGCTCAGCATAAGTCAATATATGTTTAAAAACATAAATAAATGACCTTATTTGAAATCAAGTGGTTTTGTTTTTTTTTTTTTTCATCTAGTGGCATTGTATTCTCAAAAAATGAATTTTTAACCTTCCACCCTCAACCAATCCATGTTAGTATGGACTTCAGTACTTTTATACAAAAACAAACAGATAAAATATATACATATATTCTTTTCTTTTTTATCCAGTATTTTCTCCATTTCTAAGTGACCAATGTTTTCTTTGATTGCCCAAACCTTTTACTTCATTTATTTTCTTAATTTCTGGTTTCTATCTGATGCACAAAACTGTCAAACATTGTACTGTCGCAACACACACACACACTGAATTATCATGCAACAAAATGTCATGTGATATCTTACAGCCAAATGATGTGATGTGAATATTTTGATCATTTGTAAGCTGAAGTATTTCAAGTTACAGGGAAAAATGCAAAACTTTAAACAGTAGCCACCTCTGAAATTAATTGTATTCTAAACATTTAAGTAGGTTTCAAGGGTTTCAAGATGCTTAGAAGGTTTGACAAAAAACTTCATGATTTTTTTAAGCCATCTGACTAGGATTGACATAAACATGCAGTCAGGCACATGAGTGCAGAGGTGAGTGCACATGCACCTCTTGAGTAAACTGTGGTTCAAGTCACGTGATTGCTAAATACAATTATGATCGTATTCATTGTCAAAAATTAAATGTAAACTCCCCTGAGATACTGGAGAATAAACAAGAATTTTTTTTTTTTTTTTTTATATATACAGTTTTGTCAATTGATATGTCTATTAAAGTTGCATGCATTAGGTTTAAACCATTCTAACCATAATAGTATTGAATATTACATAGTGTATATTACATGAAAGACAGAAAATTACTTTGTGTTCACATAGGAAATTGAATAAGAGAAAAACTAAGATTTCTCAATACGTGTATAGGGTGAAATCAAACCACTAAGGCCGAGAGTAAGAGGAGTAATTTAAATCAATACTTTTTCTTTGCTTCAAAGAAACAGTACAAAAATAAAAGTGCAAGCTAATTCTTACTCAATTGCATTGCAAGCATAACCTTTAATGTAAACATACAGTTATGCAGAACAGAAAAGAGAATAAATGAAGAAATTAAAAGAAAACTCAATTTAATGAGTATGAAGTTTAACTGAATCGTTGATGACTGGTTTCTACATGTGTTCTACTAGTTTGCAAGTGCAGGGAAATCTAATTTCATGTATGCACGCATTTGTGTACACAGATATATACACACATTGTTTGCCTGTTCATCTAATTCAAATTACAGAGGAATAATATTTCCTAAGAATGCTCAAAGCAATTATTATTTCCCTAAAAATGTATATATATATATTTACCCTCACCTTCATGATATGACCCTGAATATCATGCAGTGTAACAGATACAGTAACTTCAAATGGCCGATAATCTCTAGGATCAAATTCTTTAGTTTCTACTTCCTGATCATGGCTGGAAGCTTGCTTTGATGCTGATTCTGGGGTAGGAGTTGTTGAAGTATCAAAATCACTGAATTTCTGATTTTCTCCAAAATAATTTTCCTGTAAAATAAAGTGACTTTAGAATATGTTTACAGCTTTCAGAAGGATGTAAACAACTTATATAATGCACCACAGTAAAGGTTTTAGAGTTCAAAGCCCAAAGCATCCTCAAGACTGGAAATTAATTGCTGACGTGATTTTCAAATTATACATAACACTACATTACACCACCAAAACCAGACCTGTCAACTTTCCACTTTGGCAAAGATTTCAAGTATTTATATGCTTTTAAATTTTTCTTACAGATTGTTGTGTTTGTGACATAACCAAAATCGGGAAGAAAAGAAAACTTCCTTATCTTTTTTTTGTACACTTTTCAAATACAATTGTGTTATGTTTTATTATCAACCTAAAAATATTACCATTCAAAAAGTACGAATTTGGCCTCAATATTAATCCAGCCAAGTCTGAGTGCAAGCTCTACTCACTGAAGAAAGAACCAACAACCATTTTGCCTCTGCACAGTAGAGCTGTGATCCCTGCTGTTCTTCATTGCTTAGATTTAGTTGTTTTTTGACACAGAACTGAGATTTAAGCACACCTTAAGTGGAGAGTGAAATAGCATCTAAATTACATCTAAGATCACAACAGAAAAATATTTTCTGTTGTGATCTTAGAATAATGATGAGAATAAAGAGCGATATGAAACCATGAACAGAGAGGCTAAGAGGATAGTTAACGAGGAGAGAAGACTGTGGTTGAAAGAATGGAGTGAAACTCTACAACAAAATATCGACAGTAATAAAAAGACACTGTATGGTATGGTGAAGAATAGAAGAAGTGATGGTGAACAGAGCAAATACTTGATGGATGAGAATGAGAACTTAATAACAACAGATGAAGAGATAAGAGAAACATGGAAGAAGTATTTTGAAAATATGTTGAATGTGCAAGACAGCCAGCAAAAGGGACAAAAGTAAGTTGATCATAGAAGAGAAGATATGGAGGGAGAGAGAGAGAGAGAGAGAGAGAGAGAGAGAGAGAGAGAGAGCAGACAGACCTGACGTGGAATAATGTAGTGCAAGCATGGAAATACATCAAAACAGGTAAGTATGCTGGTACGGATAAGATAAATGGAGAGATGCTGAAGGCTACAGGCAAGGCAGGAATAGCATGGACATACAGACTGTTCAGAAGATCTGGGATGAGAGACAGGTGCCAAAGGACTGAAAAGGTTTGATCACCCCGTTGTTCAAGAAGTGGAACAGAAAAAAGTGTTCCAATTATAGAGGCATCACATTGACATCACATGTGAGTAAGCTGTATGAGAGAATGTCAGAGTGGAAGGTAAGAGGAACGATTGAAAATAGGATGGCCAAGGAACAGTATGGCTTTAGGCCTGGCAGATCGATGGTGGATCTAATTTTCTGCATCAGACAACTGATGCAGAACGATAACAGATGATGATGATGATGAACACAGTAAAGAATTATGGATGGCATTTTTGGATATAAAGGAAGCGTTTGATGCTGTAAAGAGAGAGAGAGAGAGAGAGAGAGAAAGTGTGGGAGGATTTGGGAAACTTGAAGATAGAGGAACATCTTGTGGAGAGAAGTGAGAATGTGCACCAATACAGTGGGCAAAGTAAGAACAGTGATGGGGTTGACGGAGAGTTTTGAAATAACATCAGGCAAGGACGCATCCTGTCACCACTACTATTCATAGCTGTCATGAATGATGTGCAATGTGGAGTAGTGGAACAACTTGGACAGGACCAGATGAAAGTCATGTTCTTCGTAAATGACCTCTGCATATGGGGAGAGAGCAGGGAACAAGTGCAATGGCAAGTTGATATATGGGCTAGTATGACCAATGAATTTGGACTGGTTTTCAGTCAGGAGAAGAGTGAAGTAATGGTTCTAAAGAGGAGTGGCAAGCTTGACGGATACATTGCAATGGAAGGGAAAGAGCTAAAAGTGATTAACAACTTCAAGTATCTAGGAAGCGCCATTATAAAGACTAGGGTGATAGACGAAGAAACAAGTAGAAGGATACAAGTGGGCAGGAATTTCTAGAGACAAACAAGAGATCTGATCTGGAATAGGAACATACCACTGAAGTGTAAGAAGGCTATGTATCAGGCCTATTACGTACCAATTCTGAAGTATGCATCTGAAACTTGAACTATGAGGAAACACGATGAAAACAGAATTCAGGGGGCAGAAATGAGATTTGTGAAAAGCATACCCGGAAAGACAAGACGCAACAAAATCAGGAATGATATGATTAGGGAGAGAATTCAGGTTGAAAAACTCCAGAATAGGATTGAAAGCTCCCGTTTGAAATGGTTTGGACATGTCAAGAGGATGAACGAGAGGCGCTTGCCAAGAAGAACAATGTTTGATTTACAATTAAAGGACAAAAGACCAATGGGGAGACCAAGAATGAGATGACAAGACATGATAAAGACCAATGTCATTAAGAGAGGAGGAAACTGGAGTGAAACCAACAACAGAGAGAAGTACATGGACAGGGCATGGTGGCGAGGCTTCATACTTCGACCTGTGGAATAGCAGAACGATAACAGATGATGATGATGATGATGATGTGTGCTCCAAATGTTCAATGGAGCAAAGATCTGGGCATGCAGCACCTAAGACTATCAAACCTATTTTGGCAGTAGAGTACTCGCTCCTTGAATGGATAACCCACAAACACAGGATCCCCATTTCCACACCACTGCAATGGCCCTGTCCCCGAGAATCTCCAGGTCACCCCTTCTCACAGATGAAAGGCAACTTATAATCACAGCAAAGATATTGTTAAACTCATTATGTCTCCCTCATTCGTTGTTCTCTGTGGATGGAGGATTCGGCCTGTGCAACTTAGAGCAATCCCAACAATTTGCCCTCTTCATTCAAGCCTTCGCCTATCAAATCACTTTGTATGCTACCAATGCTGGAATTAGTCCAGAATATTGATGCTGACCTCATTAAATATGCTGAAAACCAACACTACATAAATTATAATCTCAGGCTCACATATCCCACGCCCCTCAATCATTCACTGTAGATGGCTATGCACCACCTCACCACGACCACCTGAACATAACCAAGAACCAGCGATGTCCTGAAAAGAAAAATGACATCACCATCACATGATGACAACCTACAAGCCACTCCAGTCATCTGCACAACCAATCTCTTCCCTTGTTTTCCACAGTCAGGCGAAGTCATTGATGGCCAAACCAGTACATACTGTGCAATGCCATTCTGTTCATCATAACAATCTGTATGGCCTTCGACTAACATTGAAACTGCCTTTTAAAGAGATGATCATAACAGACACTGATCAAATAACATAAAATGAGAAGGTACATACCATTATGTACAAATAATGGCATGTACATCTATATCATTTTATTTATTTATCCTCTCTCTCTCTCTCTCTCTCTCTCTCTCTCTCTCTCGTACCTGTAATTGTAATTTTTATTTACAATTAATAAATTCTCTCTGTAATTTTTATTATAATCTATGGACCTATTATTTTGTAAACCTCTGGCCTTGAAGGGCCTTTGCAACCCCAAGTACCAGTCAATATCTGGAAGGTTAAAATCCCCAATTATAACACATTCTAATTTATTGGCCCACTCTATTTGTCTGTAAAATTGTTCGTCATCGTTACCACAGTCATCTGGCCTAAAACACACTCCTACATTCTTTCCTCATTTTTGTTTTCCAGTTCCTATGTCACACTTAACTGACTTAATATGTTACTGGCTGCCTATGTCAACCGAAATCATTGCCTTAGATTTTATATTGTTGTGATGAAGTTTCAAGACACATAGGCTGCAAGGGCCATATTGTGTCTTTCAAATGGTTAGTATGAAATACTAACTTTATTGTAATAGGTGTTATATTTTATGACATATACCTATACAAGTTTAGGAAGGTAAATAGTTCTGTTTTATTAGGATCATTTCCGAGAATCTGCATTAATGATAATGATGACTGAATTAGCAAATGATTTAAAGGTGTTTAAATGGATATTTAAAAACTGGGGACAGTCTACTAATAAATGACACAGTCAGTTGTACATGACATGAGCATTGGGGAGTGCTGTCTTTCATTAATAGATACAAGTGAGTGAGGTGAGTATGCCCAATTATTAGTCTTCCCGCCTCCGTAGCCTGGTGGGCAGGAGCAGCAGTGCATAGCACACGCTTCTTGATTAGACTGGGGGTTTGAGCCTGTGACCACTAAATACGGAAAGGTCAGGGAATGACCACAGCATATCCCTGGAGCAATATGGCCTTAGTTGCTAATTCTCCTAAAAAAAAATAAATAAATAAATAAAATAAAATAACAAATATATTAGCCTTCCTAAAATTATTTCATCACGCCTGCTTTTTCGGAAACTGGAGAGCCACAGCTTTGGTTCTGGTTTTATATATTTTATGTGCTTCTCTTATAAGCATAGTTATGAAAATAACTCCTTCCCTCCCTCCTTCTCTCTCTCATGTCCTGTCTGTTCTTTTTATATGCATTGTACTCCCCATATTCAAATTTTACATCTCATAGTGTCTGAGTGAAACCCTCTGATATCCATATAATGACTACATTTCATAACTTAACCAGTACTTCAAATTCATCAAATTTATTCACTGTGCTGCTAGCATTAATGTACATGCAAGTACACATGCCTCTGTTTTGTTTTTAGAAACCATAACAAAACCCACAATTGGTTGTTTCATGATGACACCCCCCCCCCAGAAGGCCTTGTGACACCTTACTTTTCAGGTTGCTACCTATTTCAAAAGAAGATCAGCATAATATTTAAAATAAACAAGCAAATTGTTTTATTCAAGCCAGAGCAGAGGAAGATGAACAGACGATCTGCATGGTTGAGGATAATATGCCTAGAAGTTTGCGATTCAGAAGTTCTTTTTTTTGGGAGTTCCTTAACATCTTCTTTCAAAATATTCTCTGGATCCAACAATTGGATTTAGATATGAGTAAATGGCACTCACTAGTGATCACTTGCTGTACTTTTTCAATTTGGTAACTCAGAAAACTGCTCATGTAGCTTTTCTTACCACTTCCAACCTCTTCTTTAAATAAACTTATCAAAGGTTGGCACTGTTCTACCAGTCCAGTTACAAATTTAAACAAAGTCAGACAATTATACATAGTCTTCAAAATATTTTTCACTTCAGTTACATACATCAAATAAAATTATTTTAATCTACCTTTCCTTTTTAGTACATCTTTCTAGATAGCAATAAATGTCCACCAATATCCATCCACTTTTGCAGAAATGCATACAGTTCCATTTTAAGCACACAAATCAATAGGACAATATGGACAGCCTATTAATTCTCAATACTCCAGTGAACTGCTATACCCTTGCTACTTACTGGCGCCTCCATAGACAGGTGGGAAGGAGCAGCAGTGCGTAGCACACGTTTCTAAATTAGACTGGGCTTCGAGCCCGTTGCCGCCAAATACGGAGGATGCAGAAAGGTCAGGGAATAACCACAGCAATATGGCCTTAGTTGCTAATGCTCCTAAAAACCAAATAAACAAGCAAACAAACCTTGCTACTTAGTTTTTAGGCTTACCATAATAGGTACACTATCAAAACTGTGCCACACAGATTTTGAAGATATCTCACATGATTTCAAGTTTTTCAGAAGATGCCCAATGTTGTACCCTGAAGGGCAGGGGTGGGCAACAGTCAGCCCGCGGGCCGCATCCGGCCCGCGACAATGTTGAATCCGGCCCCCTCGGTAAATGCATAAATATAGAAAATCCATACCTGACTACACTCACCGTAAACGTTCGGCTTAATTTGGTTCAATCGGGAATCGCAGCTAGTACAACAGTAACCAAGTGATTCTACGCAGCGTCAAAGAGTTATTTCCTAATTATTATTGTAGCATCGATCGAACGAAGTTCCTTTGGGTTTGACTTCTTATTGAAAAAAATAATATTGGTGCGAGATATTTTATGTTTTATGCCTTTTCTAATTATTACAATTTTTAATTTAATATAATTTATAGCCCATAAAATGAGCCAATTAAAAAAAAAGAAAAATTGATGCCGAATGCCGCATTTTCAATGATAATTAGACATTCAGATATTTTTTTTTAAATACATTAATAATTTGGTAATTCAAGTAATATAACATTTTTTAGGTTCTGATTTTTTTTTATTAAATCGTTCAATCTATTCCGGCCCGCATCATTATGCGAAAATTTCATTCGGCCCGCTGACGAAAAAAGTTGCCCACCCCTGCTGTAGAGTCACCTTCTAAGCCTGGCACTGAGAGCAAAGTCAGTTTGACCTTTTTCAGTTTTATTATGAAAGGTCACCATAAGGGAATATACCTTGGAACCACTTTGATTACTGCCAATTGTAACTCTCGAAAATGGCACATTTTTCAGATGTCACTATCTCTTCTTTCCCTATCTGTGTAATTTCACCTTTAATGCCCGTTGTTTCTGTTCTTCCACAACGATGTTTTTTTTTTTTTTTTTGCTATTTCACTATCAGAAAATATATTTCTGTACAATCAGCATAACTGAGAAGAAAATTATGTGCTATGACAAAAGATGCAATGATGAAATATGACATCATCATAACTATGAACTGCAAACATCTACTTTTGAATTTCTTTCTATGTACTGCACACTGCTTTCTGTCTGATTTTTTTTTTTTTTTTTTTTTTTTTTTTATGTAAACCCCAAACACGAGAGGTATTAGAACCTATAGTACTTAGTACCGTGCTTGGGTTGGAGGTTGAGAAGACGAAAGAAGATATTTGTTGACATTGGACTTGAACTTCTGTAGACTGTAATTTTCTGGAAATACGTATGAAGGTTGGTTCTGTGAGTTTGAAGTTGGACAGTAAATGGATGTTGGCTGGTGGCGGCACGTGTTCGGACTGTTTTGAAAGAGACAGCGGGAATTATAGAAGCCAATTCAGAAGAACAGTGCCCATGGAAGTATCTGTAGAAGAGGCATGCAGCAGAAACAGTACGTCTATGAGACAGCGAGTGGATGTTGTTGTTGTTATTTGGTTTTTAGGAGCATTAGCAACTAAGGCCATATTGCTCCAGGGATATGCTGTGGTCATTCCCTGACCTTTCCGCATCCTCCGTATTTGGTGGCTCACGGGCTCGAACCCCGGTCTAATCAAGAAGCATGTGCTACGCACAGCTGCTCCTGCCCACCTGGCTACGGAGGCACCACAGCGAGTGGACAGACTCTGTTAGAGATGAATCATTAATTAACCTAACTGCCCTCTTCTGAATGGAATCAAGAAGCCTGAGAGAGGTTTTGGGGGCACCACCCCAGATGTGGGAACAATATTCCAAATCAGGGCGGATTTGTGATTTACACAGAGTGGGCAGCTGTTTGGAAGAAAAGAAACGCCGAGAGTGAAAGAGAAAACCAAGTTTTTTAGATGCAGAGGAAGTAATATTTGTAATGTACTTGTGCCAAGAGAGATTAGAAGTCAGAGTAATCCCCAAAAGAGATATATCATTTTGCCTAGAAACCACAAAAGATAAGCATAGGAGCAGAAGTATCCTTTTTGCAAGATATAAGACAAGGCTGAGTTTTAGAAGGGTTGAAATCAACTAAGTTGTCTTTGCCCTACTGGAGAATTACCTGAAGATTGGCATTTAAGGAAGTGGTAGCAGATTTTCGAGAAGTTGAAGCTGATTGAGCAGGACAAGGTTTCTCAAAATGGAAAGTGGAATGCAATGTGCTGTCATCGGCAAAACTATGGATAGAATTTCCAGTCAATGGAAGAAGGTCATTAATATACAAAAGGAAAAGAGTGGGGGAAATTACTGAACCTTGGGGGGACACCGGCATTAGTGGAGAAGTTAGAAGACAGAGAGCCATCTACCATCACCCTCAGTGAGCAATCAGAGAGAAAACTGGATGACCAATTACTAAAAACAGTTGATAAACCATAAGACGGAAGCTTGTTTAGAAGCCCTTTATGCCAAACACGATAGAAAGCCTTTGAGATGTCAAGAGCAACTACTTGTGTTTCACCGAACCCTTCCATTGAATTAATCCATAAATGGGTAACATAAGCCAGAATATCACCAGTGGATTGACACTGATGGAATCAATACTGGCGATCATTGATCACACGGAAGGTTTCTAGGTAGTTTAAGAGTTGGTGGTTAATTGATTTCTTTACTTTAGAAAGAGTAGAAGTAATTGCAATGGGACGATAATTGGATGGGAGGGATTTGTCACCCTTTTTAGGAACTGGCTGGATATGAGCAAATTTCCAAGCAGAATGAAAAACACCTTTGGAATAAGAAAGTGAAAAAAGGCGGCAAAGAATAGGAGTAAGTTCAGGAGCACAGGTTTTGAGAACAATTGGAGAAATACCATCAGGACCTGTAGCTTTCCTATCATCAAGATTCATCAAATTCCTTCTGACATCCTTTTGACGGAAGACCACAGGAGGCATTGAATGGAGCATGTTGGGAATGGTGGGAGGTGTTTTACTAAGATCATTAATCCGTGAGTTGGAAGAAAAATGGGATGCTAGCAGGTCAGCTTTATCCTTGGCCAAAGTGACAACAGAACCATCTGGTTTGGGCAGAGGTGGGAGCAGAGATGGGCAAAAGTTGCGGCCAATAGCTTTGGAAAGAGACCAAAATGCTCGGCTACCATTAGGGCAAGAAGCAAGTTTTCTACTCTTAGCCTGTTCAAACTCTAGTTTGGACTGATTAATAACTGCTTTACAATTGTTGCGAGCTTTGGTGTAGGCAGAAAATGAAACTGAAGAAAAATTAAGAAACAAGCCAATTACGGTATGCAACATTCTTCTCTTGAACAGCCTTAGCACATTTATTGCTTTATCTAAACCAAGGTTTAGATAAAGAATGAGATTTTAAAGTGAAGTGTGGGATAAAGGATTCCATTCCTGCAAGAATAATTTCACTGACGCAATCTGAGCAAACGCTGACTTCAGAAGTTTTGAAACAGTAATCCGACCAAGGAAAAGAAATCACACAGGTCATCCTATTTTGCATTCTTGTAATGCCAAACAATACAAGGTTGGGAATAACCATGAGATAAAGGCTCCGTTGGAGAGGAGACAATCACCAAGTTGCAATCTGAGGTGCCTAAAGGACCTCTCACTTCGACCGTGTATTTAGAAGGGTTGTTTGTGAGAAAAGATCAAGCATGTTGGCTGTATGGTTAGGATTGTCCGATATTCTTGTAGGTAAATGAACAATCTGTGCAAGGTTATTAGTAATTGCAAAAGTTTCGGCATCTCGACCAGCTGGGTCAATGTGACTAGAAAATGGAAGCCAGCTGGTGTTGTGAACATTAAAATCACAAAGGAAAATTACCTCACTGCTAGGAAAGTTGGACTGAAGAAAGTCAAGTCGCAAAGAGAGGACGTCAAAGAGCTCCAAGTGATTAGCGGAATTGGGAAAATGGTAGAGACAACAGATGAATCTGACACAGCGAGATAGAGATTTTAAGCCAGAGGAGATCGAAAAGAGGAGATTCCAAATTACCAAGTCTCTGACAGGAAACATCGGAACAGACATATGCACACATCTAAACATTTGAGGCAAAAGGAATCACAGAGCGAATAATTTGGCAACTGAGATGAGCAGTAGTTGAATCAACTGATAACTGATATTCTGTCAGAAAAAGTACATTGGATTTGGCAGACTGCAAGTTGAAATGGACATCGTTGAGATTAGAATTGAGACCACGTATATTTTTGAAATGAATTAGGAAGTGTTTGGGAGGTTTAGATCTTTTTGCAGATAAGCTTACTCTATTAGTTTGACAATTCATGATGTATTCAATGATAAGAAAATGTAGGTGGGAATGCTGTATGAAGTAATGAAATTTTTGGATATGGCATACCATGGTAAGAATATACCCATATCCTTGACATTATGTGGCCTCGAAAATGCCCCCCCCCCATATTTTTGAAATGAATTAGGAAGTGTTTGGGAGGTTTAGATCTTTTTGCAGATAAGCTTACTCTATTAGTTTGACAATTCATGATGTATTCAATGGTAAGAAAATGTAGGTGGGAATGCTGTATGAAGTAATGAAATTTTTGGATATGGCATACACATGGTAAGAATATACCCATATCCTTGACATTATGTGGCCTCGAAAATGCCCCATAGGTTGACAATTCATGATGTATTCAATGGTAAGAAAATGTAGGTGGGAATGCTGTATGAAGTAATGAAATTTTTGGATATGGCATACCATGGTAAGAATATACCCATATCCTTGACATTATGTGGCCTCGAAAATGCCCCCCCCCCATATTTTTGAAATGAATTAGGAAGTGTTTGGGAGGTTTAGATCTTTTTGCAGATAAGCTTACTCTATTAGTTTGACAATTCATGATGTATTCAATGGTAAGAAAATGTAGGTGGGAATGCTGTATGAAGTAATGAAATTTTTGGATATGGCATACACATGGTAAGAATATACCCATATCCTTGACATTATGTGGCCTCGAAAATGCCCTCGGATTTGGCAGACTGCAAGTTGAAATGGACATCGTTGAGATTAGAATTGAGACCACGTATATTTTTGAAATGAATTAGGAAGTGTTTGGGAGGTTTAGATCTTTTTGCAGATAAGCTTACTCTATTAGTTTGACAATTCATGATGTATTCAATGATAAGAAAATGTAGGTGGGAATGCTGTATGAAGTAATGAAATTTTTGGATATGGCATACCATGGTAAGAATATACCCATATCCTTGACATTATGTGGCCTCGAAAATGCCCCCCCCCCATATTTTTGAAATGAATTAGGAAGTGTTTGGGAGGTTTAGATCTTTTTGCAGATAAGCTTACTCTATTAGTTTGACAATTCATGATGTATTCAATGGTAAGAAAATGTAGGTGGGAATGCTGTATGAAGTAATGAAATTTTTGGATATGGCATACACATGGTAAGAATATACCCATATCCTTGACATTATGTGGCCTCGAAAATGCCCCATAGGTTGACAATTCATGATGTATTCAATGGTAAGAAAATGTAGGTGGGAATGCTGTATGAAGTAATGAAATTTTTGGATATGGCATACCATGGTAAGAATATACCCATATCCTTGACATTATGTGGCCTCGAAAATGCCCCCCCCCATATTTTTGAAATGAATTAGGAAGTGTTTGGGAGGTTTAGATCTTTTTGCAGATAAGCTTACTCTATTAGTTTGACAATTCATGATGTATTCAATGGTAAGAAAATGTAGGTGGGAATGCTGTATGAAGTAATGAAATTTTTGGATATGGCATACACATGGTAAGAATATACCCATATCCTTGACATTATGTGGCCTCGAAAATGCCCTCGGATTTGGCAGACTGCAAGTTGAAATGGACATCGTTGAGATTAGAATTGAGACCACGTATATTTTTGAAATGAATTAGGAAGTGTTTGGGAGGTTTAGATCTTTTTGCAGATAAGCTTACTCTATTAGTTTGACAATTCATGATGTATTCAATGGTAAGAAAATGTAGGTGGGAATGCTGTATGAAGTAATGAAATTTTTGGATATGGCATACACATGGTAAGAATATACCCATATCCTTGACATTATGTGGCCTCGAAAATGCCCCCCCCCCCGCATACACACTACTCAGACTCCCTCCAGTCACTATCTGGCAGAGTAGACGTAGCAAGATTATACACTAGCTGATCCGGAAGCCTCCTAGAGAGTTACCGATAGGTTCGGTCCAGTGTACTAACTAGCGGCTGGCCTGCGAACACCATTTTAGAGCTGTACCCTCGAAATGTAAGGAAGATTGGATCTCACCACGATGTTCATCATAACCAGAAAAGTAATCAATCATACTGCATGATGGAAGAGATGGGGAAGGGTTGACCAGAACTTAGCTCTGGAGACTAAACATGGGTTCCACCACTTCAAGCCTCCAATAAGCAAAGTGGTGGTATTGCACCGGTTGATGAGAGTCATTTACCACCTAGTACTGCCTGGTAACACAGAGGGGCGGTATTCCTCTATGTGGTGTGGGCAGCACACATCGACCCCTGCTTACATTGGTTCACACCTGGGTGGTCACCCACCATGTGTTTGTGTATGGAGGTTATACCCAGGATTACTAACAGTACCAACATCGTGAAGGTGCAAGCAGAGGATTTGGTTGCCACAGACCGTCCGGACTTCGCCGAAATTGGGTCCACTTGACTTGAGTGTCACCCGAATATCAGTTCCATCAGTGTTTAGGCTCCCAGGTAGCAAGTACAGCTTGTCTGGCATATCGAAGAGAATGTCTGTGACAACCTCAAAGACCAATGGGTCCTTAATTCCTCTGTGGCCCACCATTGCATATCTTCCATGTATAATTTACTAGTGATATTTGGCTTTTTTGATTACAGAGTGTCTTGTACCTTGCTATGATTTTCACAAGCTGCATTAAATATACTGCAGTATATTTAAACAGTTAGTCTCTTTACCTGGAAAGAAAATTGGCAATCAGTATGCTTCACATCAGTGGCAGTACTGTTGTTATGACTCTTCTGTTAGAGAAGTTATATGAAAATAAAAACTGCGTTACTTATCAGACATCTGATATATATATATATATATATATATACACACACACACACACACACACACACACACACACACACAAAGTCTAGCAAATACATCTGTAGACGAAATTTTTCACAGGAAAATTAATGCACTTGACTTTCAGCAAAATGAAACAAGAATTGATGATGCAAAGAACAGACATGTCCATACTTTTCACCTCAATTCACCATGTCAGAAGTGTAAGAGCAATATGCTGCCATTAAATTACGCTTTAAACAAAAATGTGCCACAAAAACCTATGATATGATCAAGAAATGGGAGGAAAAGCTTATGGGAGGGAAAACTATTAGTCATGTAATGGCATTCAAGTGATCAAACAACATGTGAAGATGAGATGTGTGCAAGCAAGGCTATGACTGCATGGTGTGATGTAAATTTGACTTGTGCATGCAAACTGATGTGACAAAGCAGGTGCATGACAATGATGACATTGCTAAAAATGTCTGAGAATCCCATGTAATGTCTCTTACCATAGTGAAGCAGGATTTGACCATACAAGGCATCTGTGCAAAGTTCATTCCATGGTTTAAAACTAAAGGGCATCAGCTGTAGAGCTGCATAGAATAACATCTCTGCTTTCAAAAACTTCCTTCAACATGTTGAACAGGACCCAGACTGTACGGATAACATTACAAATTAGTAAACGTGGGTCAATGGACAGTCATAACACTGGAGGGAACCCTAACTCTCCAAGGCCAAAGAAAGCTTATCAAGGGAAATCAAACACAAAGGTCATGTTGACTACCTACTCTGATAGAATTTGTTTCTGAGAGTTAGCTTGTCAGACAAGTATTCTATCTCACTGTTTTGATATCTATGAGAGGCTGTCCAGAAAAAATTCCCAGTAAAAGAAAAACTGTTTTTGCAACAAAATAATGCATCCTCTCTGGTTGTCTGTGGGGGGGAGGATTCCACAGGTAGACCCACTCAGCCTATTCACAGATCTGGCACTCTGATGACTTTTCCTGTTTCCAAAGATAGAAAATATCTCAAAAGAGACCAATTCCAGGATTTGGAGATTATGGTGAACAGCAATCAAGGTAATAAGCATAAGGCAGCACAAGTAGATCCCCAATTGCTTGGCACATAAGCATTTCTGCTTATTTACAAAAAAAATTCAATCCATGAATACAATGACTGGGTTAGTTTTTTTTTTTTTTTTTTTTATTGTAATCAAATAAAATTAAGTCATTAAATAAAACTAATATTATTTCTTACCTTAAGGTACATCAAATGGCATAAAAGGGAACCATATAAATGCAATACTGATGGTCCAACTTCTAGTTCAACTTGTATTAAATCAGGTGGCAATAAAGCTGGATCAAATTCTTCATTTAATGGAGGAAGCTTTTTGTGTACTTGCCGTGTTCCATTTGGCCGAATAGGTGACAAAAGAAGTTCTTCCTTCTCAGGAGTTGTAATATCTATATCTAAACCCTGAAAACCTACTGGTGGTGCAGGATGATACGTGTATGCAATACTCAAAGCAACGATGGGTACAGACCAACAGTCAACCCAACCACAACTAGAAAGAAAAAAAACAACATATACATTAACAAAAACTTCTTTACAGAAAAGATAATTCAAGTGTTTGTATTAATCAGCAGTTTTGGTAAATGTTCGATAATAAATATTCTGAATCTCATACTCATCAATATTATTAAATTGTGTAATTAACATATTTTTTTCCATTTTAATTATGTAATACAGTTGAACTTGTTTGTAATGAACCCAAGAGTTATAAGTTATATCCATAAATTCATTAAAAAAGCAACTTCAACAAAAGGATGAAACAGTATTGTGTAAATACAGAGCAATATGTTATCTGGACTACGAAAAGGTGGTTAATATGCGAAAAGAAGTTTTTGAGTAAACAGCAGTTAAAGTAAACAGGATTCCGTGCAAGGTAGATGTCTCTCGCAGGCCTCTCCTCATGGTGGGCAACAACTTACAGAAACCCCAGCGATATGTGCTTTATTTTATGACATCCACATCAGTCTCTTGTTCTTGAGCAAAGGGCAAGACATAGGAAAGGTCCAAATTGTGTGGTGAGTTTGCTGCAACACTATCTGGAAACGTCTCAAGAAGCTGAGACCCTTGTCCTATTTGCAGACAACTGTGTGGGACAAATTAAAAATAATACAATGCTTCAATATCTAATGTGGAGAGTGGCAAAGGGATGCAGCAGTGTATTCTCCTCAATTTTCTCCTAACTGGTCATACTAAGTTTAGTCCTGATCGGATGTTTGGAATCTTTAAAGCAAAGTATGCTGTCAGTAATATCGATACCTGCAATAACTTGATAAATTGTGTTATTACCTCCTCTCCTGGTGGTCATAATAAGTCTGTCTCTGCCAGACAAGTGACTTCGTATGAATGGGATGTATACTTGAAGCAATTTTTAACAGTCAGCTGGGATTACTAAAAAACATCACTTCATGATTTGCCCTAGTGGAGTAGTGAAGGCAAGGAAATTTGCTGATAGTTAAGGACATTGATGAGTTCACTCTTCTATTAAAACCATTGGATGGGAAGGTGCCAAAGGTAATCAAGCCAGGAGGACTGTCACTGGATCGCCAGTGGTACTTGTATAACAACATCAGAAGCCTAGTAACAGATTCTTCCAAAGCAGATGAAGTGGCCCCAGAACCAAATAAAGAATTGAAGAAGAAGACGAACACATTCATGTCCAGCGTGAATGTGTGCTATTTGTTCTTAAACTTGATAATTTTGTATGAGTATTACTGTATGTCTACCTTTTTACAGTAAAAATTACGTATGTTCAATTTTTTATTTCTTAAGTTTTTCAGTTTTTATTCCCCATCATTAGGTACAAATTGTGAAGCACCAAATTAAGCTAGAGACCTGGAATATGATTCATCGGAAAGAGCGTATTTTTTTCCTACAAAAATCACCTAAAACTTCAATCGATATCTTGACACATTAACCACCTTTTCGTAGTCCAGGTCACATATATAAAAAATACAGCCAACTGTAAACAAAAAGTTAAAATTAAGTAAACATGACTAACATGTTCAAAAACTTGCCAATTTTTTAATTAACCATTCATCAAAATAAGTGCAATTATGCTTACTTATGTAAACTCTAGAAGGAAGGGGATAAATCAGATTGGTCCACTTCATATCAATGGTTTGACTGGTGGTGATCCTGCTCACATAGCTGACAAACTGAATGAGTATTTTGCATCTACATTCACACATGAAGAATGCTGTAGGGAAGTGGAGGCCAGAAGTTTATCAAACTCTAACAGGGAGTTAAATGATTTTGTAATAACTGAGAGAAAAGTGGAGGAGAAATTGTTGAAGTTAAACATAAGAAAAGCACCTGGGTGGATGAGATCTATCCAGTTACATTAAATGAGGCAACAAAGGAAGCAAGCAGGCCCTTAGCCATAATTATGAGGGCATCCTTGGACTCAGAGGAAGTTCCCATGAACTGGAGATGTGCAAATGTATCCCCAATTCACAAAGGGGAAATCGAAAGGTGACACGAATAATTACAGATCTGTTAGTTTAATTTCTGTTCCAGCGAAAATAATCGAGTCACTAGTAAAGAAGCACTGCAGGGTCATCTAGACAATACTGCAGTTATAGTTCAGACACAGCATGGGTTTGTTAAGGGGAAGTCTTGTCTGACCAATTTGATTAGTTATTATGATGTTATCACAAAGGAACTGGATGCAAAAAATAATTTTGATATCATATACTTGGATCTCAGGAAAAAAGTTTTGATACTGTTGCACACAGAAGACCACTGTAGAAGTTGGAGCAGTATGGCATTAACGGCAAGTTGCTGTATGGATAAAGAGATGGTTGAGTGGGAGAAGACAGAGTGGTAATCAATGGACACTGCTCTTCATGGACTAATGTTATTAGTGGTGTTCCCCAGAGTTCAATGTTGGATCCATTGTTGTTTTCTGTATTTATCAATGATATTGATGAAGGTATATCAGGCTTAATGTCCAAGTTTGCAGACGATACAAAGGTTGGTAGGGTTCTTAATGACAATAAAGATGGTACACTACTGCAACAGGATCTGGAAAATTTGAGCAGATGGGCTGAGAGGTGGCAACTGAAGTTTAACATTGACAAATGCAAAATGCTGCATATGGGTAGCAGTAACCCCAGAGTAACATACTAAATGTGTGGACTACACTCAGGTAGTGGAGAATGAAAAAGACCTGGGGGTAATTGTGCAATCATATATGTTGTTTTCTGAGCAGTGCAAACAGGCTGTAAGGTCTTGTCAATGATATATAGGAATTTTTCTTGCAGGGATACAGAAGCTGTTGGAACAACAACAGAGAAGTGCAACGAGATCAGTGAGTGGAACAAAGGGTTGCTGTTACCAAGAAAGGTTTAAGCTCTGAAAACTGCAGCATCTGGAGAGTATGCATTTCCAAGGTGATCTGATTGAGGTGTATAAGGCTTTGAATGGTTTGAGAAAGCTCAAACCATTCTTGATCACTTTATCAGAAAGGATTCATCAGATATTAAGAATCTTCAAACAAAGGAAACTGGCAAATAGTGATCATATCATCACTGCTTGAAATGAAATATTCTTAATATCTGATGGATGCATTAATATAAAATCCATTTAACCATTTCAAGAGAACATTGACAGATCTATGTTTTTCATGCATGACGTCTGGGGGGTATATAAACAGATACAAGCTTTGAAACTTGCTTCAAACAATGTGTTAATGTACTAATTGCCTTGAAATTTTGAGATAATCTAGGAAGCTATTCTGGAGGCTATTAAACTTTTTATACTAATACCAGTTGAGTCAGTACAACTAGAACATTGAAACCAACTGGAGTTGTAGATATTAAAATCACTGAGGAAAATTATTTCACTGTAAGGAAAATCAGATTGCAGAAAGAATTACAAAAAAAAAAAGTCAAATGTGATTTATACCTGTTTGATTTATACCTGTTCAAGGTATAAATCAAAATGAAAATCAAAAGAAGTGATGACCACAGTGGCAGAGATGCATGTGATGATTATAAATTATTCAAGGTGACAAGCCAATGGTGATAATTTTCTTATATTATCACAGGTGCTATATTCTTATCCTGAACAGGTTCAGCCTATTTTTTGGAAATTTGTGACTTAGATAATGGATCAGAGTTAGAGCAGTATGAACTGTAAAGAATTTCATCCATACAGAATAATTTCAGTGATGATCTGAGCAAATATTATGACAGTAGTCCAACTAACTGTTATAGTAGTGTAACTGAGATCATCCAATTTTTCATTCTTGTAATGTGAAAAGATACAACAATGAGAAAAGCCACTGGAAAGAAGTTGTTCTGGGGAAAAGACAATCACTAAGATGTGATCTGAGATAACCACAGAAAAACGTATAAAGGTGAATGTGTGCTTTGAAGGGTTGTAAGGAAAAAAATCAAGACTGTCAAATGTGTAGTTAGGACTACTTGGTATTCTCAAAGGTAAGTAAACTATTTTTGTAGCCATTAGTAACAGCAACAGCTTCTGCATTTCCACCAGTTGAGTCAGTATAACTAGAACATTGAAGCCAACTGAAGTTGTAGGTATTAAAATCACTGACGAAAATTATTTCACTGTAAGGAAAATTAGATTGCAGAAAGAATTACAAAAAAAAAAAGTCAAATCGTTTTAAGTGATTTGTTGAATTGGGAGCACAACAGAGGGAACAGTGAATTTAACAAAATGGGGTAGATATTTTTAGCTTAAAATGATCAGAAGAGGACATTCAGATTAGGTAGGCTCTGACAAGAAATATCAAGTTGGGCATATGCATACACCACCTTTAAAGAGGAAGGAAGGAATGGCAAATAGAATAATCAGGACAAATGAGATAAGTTGCGGTTGAGGCAATGAATAACTGGAATTCTATCAGAAAAATTAAGCTGGAGCCAGCAGGTTATCAATAGAAATCATGAACATTAGAGCTGTGATCATGTGTATTTGCAATATGAATTAGTAAGTCTTAGTTTGACTATTCTTGATGTATTGATTTGGATGAGGTAAAAGGTTGGAGGGAGAGGAAACATTATATATATATATATAGTGCTTTTTTTGTAAAAAAATAGGTGCTGGTACTCATTCTTTGCTATCAGGAAAATTTGAAAATTGAAAGGATATGAAAAGTACTCAATTTTTTTTTTTTTTTTTTTCTCCTGATATCGTTACATTAGTAGTAATGTTTTTAGAATAAGAACAACAAATTAAGTATATTAACACAGTTTATTAAGCATAAATTTATTATTCAAGTATATAAAAAAATAACGAAAATGTGAGTAAAATAAGTAAAAAATAATAAAATAAGTAAAAATAATTAGTAAAAATAATTTCATAATAAAGTTTTGGTAGAATATTTTAAATTTTTATTAAGTTCTCATCCGACACCCTATGCCAGGGGCCAGCAACCTTTTTTGAGTGAAGAGCCATTTTTGATCTAATTAAAAAAAAAAAAAAAAAAAGAGAATCCGAAGAGCCACACCTAAGCTTAAGCTGGGGGGGGGGGGGGGAAGGTGAGAGTTTTTAAGAAATGGAATAGAGTGGGAAGGTGTTTATTAAAAAAAAAATATATATATATTTTTTTTTTTTTAAATATTATTTATTAATACCGAAAAAACGTAACAAACATCCAATTAGATACAAATTAATGTGACTTTTGCTGATGAACTTCTTGAGCGAGTCTCTCAACATCATGCAAGTATTATAGTTCATGTTCAAAAATATTTGCTCACAGAAATACGTCGAACCAAAAACTGAGAGAAATCCAAACGCAGATATTTTCAAATTTATATATGGGTCCAGTAAGCTACTCCATGCATCGAACACAATTTGGTCTGCATTTTAAACTCATCTATCGCTGTCCATTTTTGTAGAATTGCAAGGGCAGCCGTTTGCCTCTCCAAATTCTCAGTTTCACTTTTAAGGCATTTTAGTCTTGCACACCACATGTCCTTGATTTTTTAAGTCCACTTAACTCCATTTCAAATTGTGCTTCATGTGAGCTGTAAAGTTAAAGAACTGCAGTTACATGTTAAAGAGCTGCATGCCGCTCGCAAGCCGCAGGTTGCCGACTCCTGTCCTATGACGACTTCTTTTCTTCCTCTTTGTGTGTGTCGGTTGCTGAATGACGTTTCCAAAGCAGCCACGAATCAACATATTTTGCTGGATCGAAGCGGGTCAGCCGTGGGCCTACAATTTTAAGAAACAGTAGTGAATAAACTGTTTTTGTCATCAACGAAGTGCTGGTTGGGCTGGCGATCAGATTCATTTGTGAAAATCGTCGTTCACATTCACTCTATGTAATTGGTATCGTACTCAGAAAGTTCATCAAATGCTTCAATTCTTCTGAAACCTTCTTATGAATTAAGTATCCCCAAAATCCATGAATTGCATCTCTTTCATTTAACTGTAACCTAATTGACAATTTTCTAACTTCACTTTCACCAAATGCCAACAATTCATGTTTAGAAGAATTAATACCTTCATAGTCCTCATTTTCCTTCACTCGTCATCAGTATTGTCACTAGTTCTTAAATTTGAATTTTTTTTTCTTTTCTTTTTTTTGAAACTGTCCAAAATGTCTGTGTCATTCGGATATTCAGGTACTGTGATCACGTAAACAGAGATAAGGAAAATTTACGGAAAAATGTGGATAATGCACTTTCGCGAAACAACAGATGATTATTTATCGGGGTAAAAGAAAATCACTTTTCTAATTCTCGAATGGGGCACTTACAGTTGATTCACAAAAGGTGTCCAACCGAGGAAAGTGAACTAAAACAGCATTTTAAATTTTGTTAATTATCTAAAAAATTTGCAATAAATGTTTTGTTCAGTAAATGTAATTGTGTATTGTACTTAATAAAATTTTCGAATATTTTCAATTTTACTTTTACATGCAACAAGATATCGAAAATGTAACACACTAAAGAAATTAACTTTGAATTTTTTTGAATATGGTCCCTGTACGGGAAAAGGTTGGACACCACTGCAGTAGAAGGTGGGCAGAGCCCATTGGGAATACACCTTGATCTGCTCACTCTTGACTAGCGCAACTCCTCCGTATGTGGGACTGGTCGACAACTTGATAGGTTTTACCAGGTACCACTAAGTTGTAGAATGTTTTATTTTAGCTCTCTTAATTCGTGCAGCAACACTACTTGCCTGAAGGCCAGAAATGCAAACAGTTCGTACCAAGGTAATTCTCTCCTAATCCGTTCGCTATATGAAAAATTTTCTTCGCTCAACGAAAAGTATTTTAAATGTAACTTCCAAGGGGAACTCAAAACAATTCGCTATAAAAGCACTTCATTAAACAGAGGTCCGACTGAGTAATTTAGAATTATAAAAACGGTTATACAGTTTTATATAGAAAATATCTTAACAATAGACAGTAAAAAATGCAAATTTAGTTAAATAATTTTAAGCTTATTTGAATAGGGTAAATATGCGAAAAAATTTTACGGAATATTATTACAAATTTCGAAGTATATTGCATCCAAATGTCACACTTCACCGTTAATAAAGGTGCCGGTACGCTGTACCGTTGCATACTGTCCCAAAAAAAGCACTGTATATGTATATATATATTATTAATGGTCCAAACATGCACTCATAACCATAAGTGTATTGTGTGTGTGTGTGTGTGTGTGTGTGTGTGTGTGTGTGTGTGTGTGTGTGTGTGTGTGTGTGTGTGTGTGTGTGTGCGCGCGTGTGAACCAATTTGCAAGTTGCAGACTAAAAAATACAGAATAACTCACAGGGAAAAAATCTACACCCTTCACCTGAATTCATCTAACTACAGACTTGAATGAAGAGGACTTTAGAAATTCTTCTAGTCATCAACAAGAATCGAACACAGACTTCTTCAAACAAGTGGCAGCCAACAATGTATCGTGCTAACTAGGCTACAATGAAGACCTTTATATTATGAAATATTTAGATATGACTTATACATTGCAAAATATCCTAACATATTGTGCCTTCACCAATCTGATGTGTTCTCTGAGCTCACTCTGAACACACAGCTACACCCAATTCAAGTGATTTTCATCTTCCATTAATCGACTTTCTCACATCTTCAACACGTGTGACAGACATAAAGGGAAACCCATATTTGTCTTGGTCATCAATTTTAATACTAAAATAAGCATCATGCATTTTCAAGTAAAAGTTAGTGGTTTACTGTCTCTGATTCATAATTTAAAATTTATTTACATAAAGGAAAAATTATAGAAGGAATAAAGATCGTTGACACACTAATTTAACATCTGAAAAAATGTTGCATTAATAATAACACATTAATGATAAATTAACAATTAGAAAGCCTACAATTTTATCATTACTATAAAATACAATTCGATAATTGTAGATTACTTAGAAAATACAATTTATGATATATTCCATATGTCAATTAGGAGCACTACAGCAGATATTTTGATACCCATTTACCCAAAATTCTGATGTTTTGGGGGGGAAAATGACAATAGTTTTTGATAATCCCATCAGGTGGGAAATAAAATTGTGTTTAGCCATTAGATCTAAAAGTTAGCCACAATATTAAATTAAAATCAGCAACCTCAACAGAATTAGGTCAGAAAATATTATTTGAGTCTACAAATAACACTTAATATTACTAAAGCACTTTTGAGGTTTTAGAATTAGAATTTAGCATTAGGAGAGGCATTTGATGCAAGAAAGCAAGCTTATGCAGCATCAGCCAAAAAAAAAAAAAAAACCACTTCCACTTCACCCCTCTGTTCGTTCAAAATACCTGTCCAGCTGAGCCTTAAACTTATTTAGGCTATCAACCTCCACCACAAGGGATGGAAGTCTGTTCCACCAACCAACCACCCGCTGGCTAAAGGCAAATTTCCACACGTCTATCCTACACATCTGTCTTTCCTCAATTTGAATTTATGCCCTCTCAGGTGATTATTCTTAGCGAGAAGAAGAATCCCATCAGCATTGAGCATGCTCAAACCATTCAAGGCTTTATACACCTCTATCAGATCACCTCGCTGGTGCCTAGTCTCCAGACACTGTAATTTGCAAAACTAAAGCCTTTCTTCTTAAGAGCAACCCTTTGTTCCATTCACTAATCTTGTTGCCCTTCTCGTTCCAGCAGCTCTACATCCTTCTTGAATGAGGCCTCCAGACCTGTATACAGTACTCTAGGTGCAGCCTGACCATTGCCTTATACAAGGGAATAATCACCTCCTTATCCCTGCTAGAAAAATTCCTATATATCATTGACAATACACTATGAGCTACTCTTGCAGCCTGTCTGCACTGCTCAGAGAACTTCATATCTGCCTGCACAACCACCCGCCAGGTCCCTTTCATTCTCTACCACTGTCAGTGTAGTACCACAGAATTGATACGTTGCTCTGGGGTTGCTGTTTCCTATGTGTAGTACTTTACATTTGTCAATGTTAAACTTCATTTGCCACCTCTCAGCCCATCTGCTGAACCTTTCCAGATCCTGTTGCAGCAGCATAATGTCAGTAGTGTCCTTGACAACCCTGCCTACCTTTCTTTTGTCCGCAAACTTCGACATTAAGCTTGATATACCATCATCAATATCATTTATGAATACAGAAAACAATAATGGACCCAACACTGAGCCCTGAGGGACTCCACTAATAACATTAGTCCACGACAAGCAGTGTCCATTGATTACCACTCTCTGTCTGCTCCCCCTCAGCCACCTCTTTATCCACAGTAGCAATTTGCCTCCAATGTCACACTGCTCCAATTTGTGCAGCAGACTTCCATGTGCAACAGTATCAAAAGCCTTTCTAAGATCCAAGTATATAATATCAAAGTTATTCCCTGCATCCAGTTCCTTTGTGACTGCATCATAATATCCAATCAAATTGGTCAGGCAAGACTTCCCCTTAACAAAACCATGCTGTGTCCGAGCTATACTGAAGTCTTGTCTAAATGATCCTGCAGTGCTTCTTTAACTAGTGCCTCCATTAATTTTCCTGGAACAGAAGTTAAACTCACAGGTCTATAATTACTTGTGTCAGCCTTTGATCCTCCTTTGTGAATTGGGGTCACATTTGCACATCTCCAGTCTGTGGGTACCTCCCCTGAGTCCAAGGAAGCTCTCATAATTATGGCTAAGGGTTTGCTTACTTCCTCTGCTGCCTCCTTTAATATAACTGGATAGATCCCATCCACCCCGGGTGCCTTTCTTGTGTTTATCTTCAGCAATTTCTCCTCTTTCAGTTATTACAAGATTCTCTAGCTTACTGCTAGAGTTGAATACACCTCTGGCTTTTCCCTCGCTAAATAACTCCTCATGTCTGAATGTCGATGCAAAATATTCATTTAGTTTGTTAACTACCTGAGCAGGATCATCAACAGTTGACCCATCGATATTCAAGTGGACCAATCTGATTCATCCCCTTATTTCTAGAGTTTACACAAGTAAAGAACTCTTTGCTGTTTTTCTTTGCATCCCTTGCCAAAAATTTCTCGTAATCTGCCTTCGCCTGCCTAACCTCCTTTGTAACTTGACAATACACTATGAGATCAATTACAGATCAACTTGTATCTATCATAGGCTTCTGTGTCATGTGTTAATTTGTATGTATCCCATGCATGTTTCTTCTCTGCCATATGCCTCATCAGTTCATCTGACATCCATTTAGGCCTAAACCTTGAACAATATTTCTTAGTTGGTATGTAAAGCCTAGTAGCTTCCAAGATAAGTTCTTTGAATGCTTCCCATTTTGCATTTGCTGTTGGTAACATCATCAGTTGGTCCCACTGTATAGAATTTAAATACTGTCTCAGTCCATCGTAGTCGCCTTTACGAAAGCAATAACCCTTCCCTTTACCCCTAATGGTAGTTACCTCTTTGAGTAAATCCCACTTCAGCACACTGTGATCACTGCCACCTAGTGGTTCATTTATCTGCAGATTCTTAATGCATGAAGAATCACTGCTGATAATCAAATCAAGAGTATTACTCCTCTAGTTGCCTCCCGAACATGCTGATGTAGAAAACAATCATCCAATAAATCCACAAAAGTCTTGCTAGTGTGTGAGTGACCAGCCCCCAAATTCCAGTCAATATCTGGGAAATTAAAATCTCCCTTTATAAGACTCTCTGATTTACTGGCCCACTCTATTTCCCTGTACAGTTTCTTATTATACTCATCAGAGTCATTAGGCCTATAGCACACTCCTACTCTCAATTTTGATCTCCCAATGCTTATGTCACACCAAACTGACTCGACACTGCGCTGTCCAGCGATGTCCACTGGCTTCACTTCCTTGGATTTTATGTATTTCTTAACTAATAGCATAACCCCTCCTCCCTTCCTATCCAGTCTATCCTTTCTGTAGAAGTTGTACTCCCCAAATTCCAGTTCTGCATTCCTTATATCTGTGTGACACCACGTCTCTGATTTCCCAACAATATCTGCCTTTTATGTTTTGAGCAATACCTCAAATTCATCAAATTTATTTACTAAACTCCTAGCATTGGTGTACACGCAAGTATACATGCACCTATTTCTATTCTTAGCTACCCTAACACAACCCATGTGTTTACTTGTACCGCAATGACTCCCAGCAGTCTCTGAAATATCCTTCATCTTGTTTTTCAGGCTTCTGCTCATTCCAATAGAAGCAGTGCAAGAATCTCTTTCACCTCTGCCAATGGCTACTGTTAATCTATTCATCTTTGTCTCCCCCCAAGCTAGCAGTTTTCCGACCCACCTAACACTGCCTCGATAGCATCAGCAAATATTCTTGCACCCTTTCTATTTAAGTGTATCCCATCCCTGTAGAAGCAATCTCTCCTGTTAACAAGTACAGTCCAGGCTGAAAAAAATTCTACCCCTTGAGCCTTGCACAATCTTTCCAGGGCTGAGCTGATCGACAAGGCTCTCATCATATGCTCCCTCCTATCGTGTCTGGGCAGAATTGCAGACACTTTCAAATTCAACCCTATTTCATGGCTTTTTTTCAACAGTGACCTGTACTTGTTAAGCAATTCTGCCGGGCTCCTACTCTTGATATCATTAGTGCCAACGTGTACAACTATATCACCTTTTGTGCCCTTAAAAGATGATATCTGCTCTACAACGTCATCAACCTTTGCCCCTGGGACATACCCTGGTCCTGTTCCACCTATCCTTTTTGCAAAGCATGTTCCCCGTTTCCCTCACAATAGAGTCACCAACAACTACTAGTTCCTTTGGGACCAGCGCATTCTGCCTTGGGGGTTGCCGCTGTATTGCGCGATGACCAAGTGCAAGCTCTGGCGTTGATGTGGGCAGCTGAGAGCTTGATGGGCCCCTCAATTTAGTTCCTTCGAGGGCATCCACCCTGTCCTTCAAGCTCTCATATAGGCCCATAAGAACACTGAGTTGTTGCCTGATTTCGATACACTCCTTGCATCGCGCACACACAAAGACATCCCCCATGGCAATATCATGTCCCGTACCTGAATACTCCACAAACATCATGCAAGCTGTGCATTTTAGAAGGCTGTGATTCAGAAGGCAACTGCCCCCCTCAGTTCTCCTCTGAACCACAGCACTTCCATTAGCTTGAGCCTTTTGTTTTGCTGCTCTGGTCTGAGTCATGATTTCTTTTAATTTAAATAAAATTTCAATTTCAGTTTATAACCCTAACTTATCTCCCTAAATTATAACGGGATATATATTTTTTAGTGTCAAGTATTAATTATCTCCGAGTTCCCTTTATATAACATCCGTATCAGTTATGTATTAATTAATTATGTTACTTTTGTAATCTAAGTCGGTATATGTATTTAGTTAAAAGTACAATTTAAATACCAACGAAGTTCAACAAGTTAATAGATTTTACCGATCACTGAAAATATTATAACCTATACTATACTAATGCTATCTAGATTCGATATATAACGATCGTATGACAAAGACAAAGGCGGGAAGTTACGAACGGTAATCTATGGACACTTAAGTATTAATTAACTTTCAAATCTCACTGTCTCAATTCAGAATAAACTAACGATCCTTACTAGGTCTATAAGCTACTTGCAAAAAATAATTTGATCTAAAAAATATTCAATAAACGGCTAAATATGGCTAAAAAAACTTCTCGTTCAGCGGAGTTGCGACTTGTAACACGTGGATACCCTTACCGATACTTTTATGCATTGCAAGGTCGAGTAAAGAATAAATACTCCAAATTAATCAGAAAATCACAAAATAATGCTATACTACTAAATTTAAATCAAACGTTTTAGAAAAACAATAATTTCAAATCAATAACTAAGAAAAATCCACTTAGCGGCTTTGAACACGTCTGGCCCCTACTAGCCTCGTCAGCAGACATGTTTAAGCCTCAAGTTGCGAAAGAATTTGACAATGTTCAAGTTTGTGCAAAAGCAGTATATTAGTACGCAGCAAACTCTAAAAAATAGCTAAAAATGGCATCGTTTTAGTTATCAGTCTTCTCCGTTGGCAAAGCATTACTTATTTGAAATAGTGTAATATTATGGCAACTCACTGTGAAGGTATTCACAATATGAGATATAACTAAAACAATGCTTTTTAGATATTTTAGAGTTTGCTGCATACTAACATGCTGTTTTTGCACAAACTTGTACTTAATATTACTTGTTTCCATTTGTATATACGCTTATTTTTTTTTTTTTTTTTTTTTTTGATTTGGTAGTTGTTGGCGCATCGGCTTCTATGGCCATATTGCACCTCCCAAGGTTTTTGCAGTACTTTGATCCAAGCCCGAGGCGGGAATCGAACCCGCGACCTTGGGTTGCCGGGCAGGTACTTTACCCACTCGGCTAGCCCGGTCGGCTTATATACGCTTATAAAAAATATATATATATATATCTGAAAACATGATCATGTGAACAGTAGTCATTACTGAAAACTTGGTGCAAGTGGTAAATGAACATGGTGTTCAGCACAGAAGAGTGCATGTTCTGGGAAGAACTACTCATGATTTCCATAGGATATTTGCTGTCAATAAAGCACCATCAAAAACTACAGTATGGAAGCTTGGGAAAACTTGTGTTCAGGGAGATTGGGTATGTGAATGTTGGGAGCAATGTTTGCACACTGAATGTCATAGCTAAGAAGCATTTAAAACAGACTGGGGGGGGGGGGGAATTCTGGAAGCAAGTTCAATAATTTTAAATTTTTCTGTGACAAATTGAATAATGACAAATAAAAAAAAACTTGAAAATTTCACGTTATAGCAATCTATTACTCAAAGTTAGTTGCATTTTCATGGGCTTAACATTTAAAATTATTACCGTATGTATTGTCAGATTAAAGCAAATTTGTTATTAATAATGATGAAACAGTTTAAAGCTAAAAATATGTATGTCACCTGATTTTGCCAGAAAAATAAGCAGGTTTCTTACATTTTATGATTTCCTGAAGAGTCAAAGAAACTTAATACTTAAAAGAGGCATTAACATACCTAAAAGGTCTGATCAAAATGGTCAAAGTCTATTTTTATAAAAAAAAATTAGGGTACATACATTTTTTAAGTGACCCACCTTTCAAGTAGTTTCTCCTATTATGATATGCAAGTGTCCTGCATGTTCCTGCCACATCTGGAAGCTCATTGAAAGTCATAAACTATAGAGATGAATGAGTTCTGTTGTTGCACTCTATTAGAAGGTAGGAATGTCATCAAATCTTCATCCTTTCAGCTTCAATTTCTTGCACTGTCATGAACAATGGGCAATGGACCCAGTGTCCCTGATTTCAACACCATTTAGGTCATACTTTGTCAGAGTATGCTTGTTTTTGTTTTATATTTTATTTATTTTTTTGGAGGGAGACACGCTAGTGATACTCATGCTACAGTCTTGTGCACATTCAGGCTTCAATGCCAAGCCAACCACTATAAGACATGGGTCACACTGCTATGAATGTATTAAATGCTTTCACTCATTGAATAATAGTTCAGTATAAGAATGTTTTTTTTCTGCAGGCTTCACATAAACTAAAGGCACATTTGGTAGTGCCATGCCCATGTACGATATCAAACTTGATTTGTGAGTTTTAAATTTTCATGAATATGGTTTAGAGTGCTTATTAGTCAAAACATCTACAGTTCACCTATATACTACACTTCTAACAATAAGGAATTTTACTGCCTGATATGACTGTTGTAAACAATATCAAACCTATCCTCTAAACAACATAAGCACCATCTAAGGTCAATACCACAGATGATAAATGGACATATGGCCATTCTTTTCTCAATTCTCATATGTAAAGATATTACATCAGAAAATGAAAGAATAGCTTCAGATCAGAAAGCAAATTAACTCGTGCTACAATCATTGCAAATTTAAATGAAATGTTAAAACTTTGATCCAACTGTAATAAAATAAAAATATAACTAATAAAAGGATAATTACCTTCTTTTTGCCATGTTGCGCCATTTACGATCATTCTGGTTCATTTGAAATAAAGAACCATCTCTATTTGTAAGTCTGGCACATCTTTCTAGCATTAGAGTGATATCTCTGTTAGTGCTTGCCTCAGGAAGATATATTGACATATCTATACTCTCACCCTACAAAAATAAAGTATTGAGCAATTAAATGCAGAAATCAGATCTACAAATATTAGATAGGAATCATAATAAAGTACAACTACATAACAGCCATTAATAGTATTATACAGTGATAAAAAAAAAAAAACCACACAAAATACCTAATAAAACTAAGTTTCTAATTTCGGAGAGAATATGTTGGTTCCACTTATATGACTTAATAAACAGGCACTAAATAAATAAAAATTTCTTTCTTAAAATAGATATATATATATATATATATATATATATATATATATATATATATATATATATATATATATATATAAAAACCAATTCTGATACAAATACATTCCAGCTGGGAAGAAAGATTTCTCTTGGGCCCCCAGGAATACACCCACAGCAGCAATGATGTTACTGTTGGTGGGAAAATGAATGCCAACTATATATTTTTTTAAATTTTTTAAAATTAGAAGTCCAAATGGTGCTAGATCTGGTGAATACAGGGGATCTACAAGATTTCAAAGCTGCACTCATGCAGTGCAACCAGTTCAATGACAGACTTGAACAGGCACTTTGTCCTGGTGCAAAAAGACTCCTTTGCCGAGTTTTTCTCGGCATTTGCTTATGATATTTACATGCAAACGCCTCACAAGGTCTGCATAATATACCCCTGTGGCTATCTGGCCTTTCTGAAGGTAAACCACTAGCAACACTCAATCAGCATCCCAAAAAACTGATGCCATCACCTTGCCAGCAGAAGGAATAAAATTGACTGTCTTTAGAGGTAAGAAGAGCTGTGTGGACTGCTCCTTTGTCTCTGGTCGAAAGCAATAGACCCACATCTTATCCATGGTCAAAAATATTACAAGGAAATTTGCTGTATTTGCTTAAAAATGATGCAAATGTTCACTTGACTTGACAACTCTTGTCCATTTTTGATCTGCTGTCAACAACTTTGGTACCAATTGTTCTGACACCTTTTTCATGAAGAGAACCTCTGTTATTAAGTGATACACACATTCCAAGAGGCTGAAAATGTAATGAACTGTAACTCAAACATCACTCATCACCAGATCATGCAACTATCAACTTCTGGAGTGAGAGAAGTTACAGGTCTTAGCATTAGTAGAGGCATATGATGCAAGAAAGCAAGCTTATATAACATCAGCAAGAAAAAAATAAAATAAAAACACCTCCCATTTCATCCACCCATTCACTCTGAATGCTTGTCTAGTTCTGCCTTGAACTTATTTAAGTTGTTGACCTCCACTACAACAGAAGGAAGTTTGTTCCAACTATCAACCACCCGCAGGCTAAAGGTGAATTTCCGCACATCTATTCTACAGTTGTCTTTCCTCAATTTGAATTTATGTCCCTTCGGGTGAGTAATCTGAGCAAGAGGAAGAATCCCATTAGCATTGAGCTTGCTCAAACCATTCAAACCACTGAGGCATATAAGACACCTCAATTAGATCATCTCACATGTGCCTAGCCTCCAGAAGCTGCAATTTGCACAACTTAAGCCTTTCTTGGTAACATCAATCCTTTGTTCCACTTGCCAATCTCATTGCCCTTCTCTGTACTCATTCCAGCAGTTCTACATCTTTCCTAAAATGAGGCCTCAGACCAGTATGCAGTACTCAAGGTGTGGCCTGACCATCGCCTCATAAAATAAATAAAGTGCAGCCATTATCAACCCACTGCAGGATGGAAGCCTCCTCAACAATTCATGCTGAGGGAAATGGACCATAATCTGCCACGCTGGTCCAGTGCGGAATTGGCAGATCGACCATATTCAGCAGACAGGGGCTTGAACCCCAGTCTACTCAAAGAGCGTGTGCTACTGCACTCCCGCTCCTGACCACTCGGCTATGGAGACCACCATCGCCTCATACAAGGGGCCAATCACCCTCTTATCCCTGCAAGCAAAATTCCTGTAAACCGTTGACAAGACACCATGAGCTACTCTTGCAGCCTGTCTGCACTGCTCAGAAAACTTCATATCTGACTGCACAATTACCCCAGGTCCTTTTCATTCTCCACTACCCTGAGTGCAGTACCACACAGCTGATACATTATACCGGGGTTACTCCTACCCATAAACAGTACTTTACATTTGTTAATGGTAAACTTCAGTTGTCACCGCTCAGCCCATCTGTTCACCTTTTCCAGATCCTGTTACAGTAGCATACTATCATTAAAAACCCTGCCAACTTTTGTATTGTCAGTAAACTTAGACATTAACCCTTATATACCTTCATCGATATCACTGATAAATACCAAAAACAACAATGGGCCCAACACCGAACCCTGAGGGACTCCACTAATAACATTAGTGGAGTCCCTCAGGGTTCCAGGGTTCAGTGTACCACGAAGGGTTCGATGTACCACGAAGAGCAGTGTCCAGTGTAGCAACTTGTTCTTATAAATGATGATTAGGTGTTTAGTCAGTAAAATAATATCTTTAATATAAAATAGATACTGAATATCTTTTATTACAAATAGATACTGTACCTTTTGAGACAAATCGTGTCTCTTCTTCAACAGAAAATGGAAACTTTAGAGATAAAATTATTCTAACAGACACAGTTTTTCATGCAGTGAGGTGTGCGAGGGCACGAGGTAGGTCATTCAATCATTAAACTGGTGTTTATTGTTGCTGCATGGACGTGCATAGTTTCTCTCCAGTACTTGTCTAAACCTAAAACAGTTGTCTCTAAGATAGGGGTGTAGTCTCATGCCTTTGCAGCAGTTCATGGCTCTCGAATTACACAATATATTGAGTGACTAACTAGAGGCGGTGGCGAAATCCCAAGCGAGACTAGAAAATAATTGACCTATCCCGACACTTTCGTCACCGCCTCTGGTGACGAAACTAGAATTTACATTACATTACTAGAATTTACTTTACATTGGAAACTAGAGAACGTAAGAAACTTACGTTCTCTAGTTCCCAATGTAAAGACCCCGGTCACCCCTCTCTTACACAGCAGTGTAATAGACCGCATAGCCTGCAAAGACAGCTGCTACAGAGAAAAGACTTCAAGATGTCTTAGAGACCACCTTGCAGGACACGACAGAGCGATTCGCCTTGCTGAGACCAACCAGTCTGCAATCGCGGAACACTTCTGGTCCACCCACCACGACCTCAATCCCAAGCACAACTATGAAATAATTGACCACTCCCGACACTTTCGCCACTGCTTCTGGTTAGAGTCACTCAATATATTGTGTAATTCGATAGCCTTGAACCGCTGCAAAAGCATGAGACTACACACCATCTTAGAGACAACCGTTTTAGGTTTAGACAAGCGCTGGAGAAAAACTATGCACAATCCATGCAGCAACAATAAACACCAGTTTAATGATTGAATAACCTACCTCGTGCCCTCATACGCCTGACTGCACGCACAACTGTGTCTGTTAGAATAATTTTAATTCTAAAGTTTCCATTTTCTGTTGAAGAAAAGACACAATTTGTCTTGAAAGCTACAGTATCTATTTGTAATTATTTTTAATTACTATTTGTAATTAAAGATATTCAGTATCTATTTATATTAAAGATATTATTTTACTGGCTAAACACCTAATCATCATTTATATCCTATGGATTCCAGTACAACAGGCCCATTTATCCTCAACTTGTTCTTAATGCCATTCTGCTCCAATTTGTAAAACAGTCTTGCGTGTACCACAATATCAAAAACCAGTTTCCTAAAATCCAAGTATACGATATCAAAATTATTTTTTGTATCCAGTTCCTTTGTGACCACATAACTTAATAGTATCCAATCAAATTTGTCAGACAAGACTTCCCCTTAACAAACTCATGCTGTTTCTGAATTGTTACTTATTACTGCTGTCTTTGTCTAGATGATCCTGCAATGCTTCTTTAACCAGTGACTCCATTATTTTCCCTGGAACAGAAGTCAAACTAACAGGTCTGTAATTACTCGTGTCACCCTGTGATCCCCCCCCTTTGTGAATTGGAGATACATTTGCACATCTCCAGTCCATGGGGACTTCCCCTGACTCCAAGGATGCTCTCATAATTATGGCTAAGGGTTTGCTTATTTCCTTTGCCACCTCCCTTAATATAACTGGATAGATCCCATCCGCCCCAGGTACCTTTCTAATGTTTGCAGAACTTCAACAATTTCTCCTCCACTTTGCTCTCAGTTATCACAAAATCATTTAACTCCCTCTTAGAGTTTGATAAACATCTAGCCATCTCCTCCTTGAATAACTCATGTGTGAATGCAAAATACTCATTTAGTTTGGCAGCTATCTGAGAATGATCATCTATCATAAATCCATTGATATCAAGTGTACCAATCTAATTCATCCCCTTCCTTTTAGAGTTTATATAAAAAATTTCCAAAGATTTTTCATAATCTGCTTTTGCTTGCCTAATCTCCTTTGTGACTTGATTACAGACTAGCTTATATTTACATTAGGCTTCTGTGTCGCCTGATAATTTATATGCATACCATGCATTTTTCTTCTCTGCCACATGTCTCATTAGTTCATCTGACATCCATTTGGGCCTAAACCTTGAACAGTATTTCTTAACTGGTATGAAAAGCCTAGTAGCTTCCAAGATTACTTCATTGAATGCTTCTCATTTAGAATTTGCTCTTGGTAACATCATCAGTTGGTCCACTGTATAGAATTTAAAAAATCTCTGAGACCACTGTAGTCACTTTTACAAAAGCAAAAACCCTTCCCTTTACCCCTAATGGTAGTAACATCTTTAAGTAAATCCCACATCAGTACACTGCGATCACAGCCACCTGGCGGTTCCTTTATCTGCAGATTCTTAAGGCGTGAAGAATCACTGCTGATAATCAGATCAAGAGTATTTCTCCCTCTGGTTCCCTCTCAAACATGCTGCTATAGAAAACAATCATTCAATAAATCCACAAGTCTTGCTAGTGTGTGAGTGACCCACCCACAAGTTCCAGTCTATATCTGGGAAGTTAAAATCCCCCATTATAAGATAATCTAATTTAATGACCTGACCACTCTATTTCCCTGTACAGCTGTTCGTTGTCCTTATCAGGGTCATTAGGCCTATAACACACTCCTACTCTCAACTTGGTTTTCCCAGTGCTTAAGTCAGACCAAACTGATTCAACACTGAATTGTCACCCATGTTAACTGGATGCACTTCCTTAGATTTGATGTGTTTCTTAAATAACAGCAGCACTCTCCTCCTCTTCTATCCTGTCTATCCTTTCTGTACACAATGTTTTCCCTAAATTCCATATATCTGTGTGACACCATGTCTCTGATATCCCAACAACATCAGTCTTTGTTATCTTCACCAGCTCCTGAAATTCATCAAATTTATTTACTATACTCCTAGCATTGGTGTACATGCAAGTATACATGTACCTATTCCTACTCTTAGTTACACTAACACAACCCATGTATTTGCTTGTTCCATGATGACCTCCAGCAGCCCCTGAAATCCCCAGTACCTCGCTTTCCAGGCTGCTGCTCATTCCAATAGAAGCAGTGCAAGAATTACTTTCCCCTCTGCCTGTGGCTGCCGTTAAACTATTAGTCTGTGAAACCCCCCCCCCCTAAGCTAGAAGGTTTCCAACACACCTAAGACTGCCTCGACAGCATTAGCAAATATTCTTGCACCCCTTTCTATTTAAGTATATCCCATCCCTGTAGAAACAATCTCTCCTGTTAACAAGCACAAACCGTGCTGAGAAAAATTCTTCCCCATGAGCCTTGCACAATCTCTCAAACCTTGTCATTGATTGACAAGGTTCTCATCATATACTCCTTCCTATTGTGTCTGGGCAGAATTGCAAACACTTTCAAATTTAACCCTAACTCATGATTATTTTTCAACATTGCCATATATGTGTTAAGTAGGTCCGCAAATCTACTCTTAATGTCATTCGTGCCAACGTGTACAACAATATCACCCTTTGTGCCTTTAAAAGATGACATCTACTGAACAACATCATGGACTTTTGCCCCTGGCAGATATATCCTGGTCCTATTCCACCTATCCTTTTTGCACAATATATTTCCCGTCTCCCTGACAATAGAATCACCGACAATAACTAGTTCCTGTGGGACCAGTGCATTCTGCCCTGAAGATTGCCACTGTGTTGCCTGATGATCAAGTGCAAGCTCTGGCATTGATGTGTGCAGTTGAGAGCTTGATGGATCCCCAAATTTAAGTCCTTCGAGGTATCTATCTGAGTTGGCACCGAACTTCTTCACACTACTTACATCGAGCACACACAAAGACATCTCCCTTGGGAATATCATGCCCTGTTCCAGAAAGGCTGGCAAACATTTCACAAGTTGCACATTTTTTTAGGCTGTGATGCATTGGAGAATCACCCCCTTTGGCTCTCCCCCGAGCCACAGCACTCCCACTACTTTGTGCACATTGCTTTGCTGCTCTAGTCCGGGCATAATTTCCATTTAAATACAATTTAATTAATTAACAATGAAAATTAATAAGGTTAATAAATTTAATTGATTACCGTACTATACTTGACTATGCAATACTATACTAAGCTAATGCAGTAATACATATTCCATTTTATAGTTTTACATTATACCTTAGCTATCAAGTTCGAGATATACATTATCAAGTTATGCTAAACCGTAATGATAACAATGTTAAATTAGTTATATCCATAGCTAAATACAAAAGATATATGCCCAAAAAATGATTAAAATCTTCAAAATACTTAATTATTACAATTAAAACAGCAAGGTAATCTGATCAATGTGTATAAGGCCTTGAATGGTTTGAGCAGGCTCAATACTGACAGGATACTTCCACTTGCTCAGATTAAGAACCTGAGGGTCATAGATTCAAATTGAGGAAAGACAGTTGTAAAATAGATGTGCGGAAGTTTGCCTTTAGCCAGCAGGTAGCTGATTGCTGGAACAGACCTCCATCTGTTGTTGTGGAAGTTGAGAAATTGACAGCTTAAATAAATTTAAGGCTGAACTAAACATACATTTGGAGTGACCAGATGGGTGAAATGGGAAGGTGGTTTTTTTTTTTTTTTTGGGCTGATGATCACTCATCACCAGATCATGCACACTATATAAGCTTGCTTTCTTGCATCATATGCCTCAACTAATGCTAATGCTAAAACCCTACTATTATTCTGCGCTACTGGTTATGCTATGATATTCCAGCCAAAACACCACTACTAGAGCAGTATGAGTAATGAGCTGTAACTTACAAAGTCACTAGCTAAATTTAAAATATACGCTAACAAACACTACTAAGCCTGTTTAATCTATTTGTAAAACACAAATTAATATGCTAACTAATCAAAAATACAATAAAATACAAAAGATTTATGTCAAAAATGTGATTGAAACCTTCAAAATACTTATTTATTACAATTTAAACCCTACTATTTTTCTGAACAACTGGTCACACTACGATATTCCCACCAAAACACCAGCAGGATAGCGGTATGAATAGCAAGTTGTAATTTTAAAAAACACTAGCTAAATTTAAAAAATAAGCTAACAGCTACTAAGCCTATTTAATCTATTTGTAAAACACAAATTAATACATTAACTAATCAAAAATACGATAAAATTTCAAGGAAAACTTATCCATTTGCAGCAGCTACAGAAGTCTACATCTTGACCTAATTAGGCCACTTCTTTTAAAAGTCAAACTTTGGTACCCATTGTTCTGACACCTTTTTCATATCAAGAACCTTGTTATTAGGTGATACACACATTCAGATCAGATCCAAGAAGCTTGAAATGTACTGAACTGTAACTCAAAGATCACTCATCACCAGATCATGCACACTGTCAACTTCTGGAGTGATAGAAGTTGCAGGTCTTTTACAGCATGGGTCATCTTCCAGGCTCATGCACACTGTCAACCTCTAGAGTGATAGAAGTTAGCAACAGCTAATGCTAATGGTCCAAGCTGCAGGTCTTCTACCGTGTGGACCATCTTCCAGGCTCATGCACACTGTTAACAACTTCTGGAGTGATTGAAGTTGTAGGTCTTCAACAGCATGGCTCATCTTCCAGGCTCACCTGTCCTAAAATCCGTTTAAAATCTGCTGTCCACTTCTTAGTGAAACAGGAAGGGGCAGCCCCACAAAATGTTGTAACCATATCCTCATGAACTGCTTTGGCATTAGTCCTCTTTTTCTCAAATATTGAATGACTTGCATGATGAATGATTTTGTCCATCTTTCCTCATTCACACAACTTTGTTGACTTCAGGATCTGTAATTCAAAAGACCTTATTGAAACTGCATGGTTTTTTTTTTTTTTTTTTTTTGGTTTGGTAGTTGTTGGCGCATCGGCTTCTGTGGCCATATTGCACCTCCCAAGGTTTTTGCAGTACTCTGATACAAGCCCGAGGCGGGAATCGAACCCGCGACCTTTGGGTTGCCGGGCAGGTACTTTACCCACTCGGCTAGCCCGGTCGGCTTGAAACTGCATGAAACTTGGTGGGTTACTATTTGAAGTGTTATACGTTAAGTAGAGAAATTTTTAACACTGTACCACCACCCTTTTATACTCAGGTCACAAACTTTAACCCCCCCCTAGGTGATTAAGGACTCTCATCACATGGGGGGGGGGGGGTGTTTTAAATGTTTTCCTTACATTTCAAGGGCACAAATTTAAAACTGTTTGCAGGCTGACTGCTAAATGCCCCAGGAGCAAACCTATTCATAACTATCTGGGAGGCATCTGGATCAATTAGATAATGGTTTTGCCAATGATAGCACACTGAACTATAGCTTACAGTTTGAGAAGCTTTAATATGGCTCTGTACAAACAGCACCAACCTCTCAAATATCCAATGATGATACCTTAAATGCTGATTTTCAGGTAACTAAAATTCTAAAACTGAGCTGCTGTGTGCCATTTCTTGTATAAAAAAAAAGAATATCTCTCCAATGCTTATCTTTGATAACAACACCCTTATTTGCTGGCAGATCAAAAATTTCTTTATACGAGATCACACTGACTTCTAATCTCTCTCTCTCTCTCTCTCTCTCTCTCTCTCTCTCTCTCTCTCTCTCTCTCTCTCGGCATAAACATATTGCAAATACTGCTTCCTCTGCAACAAAAAAACTAGGTTCAACAAACTATGTTGTCTTAAGTATTTATTCTAGCTTGCCTTATGAAAGTTTCAGGTAATGTGATTATTATTATTATTATTAGCTATATGGTGCAAGGAAGCCTGAGGCTTATGCTGCACCAGCTAAAAGGCCTCTGATTGTGTCAAGCCATACTCACCAGATGTGAGTCCCTGGAGTTGCTGTGAAGGATGAGAAGTTAATGGTACTTGTATTTTACAAATGAGAGTAGAAACAATGTAATAACCTTTTACATCAGTTCTATCCAAAATTATCTTTCGAGGCATCGAACAACACAAGGCATCTGTGAGGGCAAAAAGGACAGGTGCATCTGAACTTTCCTTTCATGCCATTCAGGAGACCACGTTTTTCTGTTTAACGAAGCTAAAGTAATTAATTCACAGAAAGAATACATAAAACTGTTAATAGCTGAAACACTTGAAATGAAATTAAACTGTTATTCTATAAATGTGTACAGAGACCATATACTATTTCGGACTTGTGGAACTTCACGTGCATGTGTGAATAGCACGATTCACATTGGTTAACAGTAATAATGTTGTCATGATGCGCCTATTTTAAAATATAAGAGAGTGGATATTGTTCTAACTCGTTACTTCTTGAGAGCATGGTTTACAACCAAAATACCTGGTCATGTATTAAGAAGTTCAGCCTAAGAATATTTTAATATGGTTTTAATTTAACATAGTTTTAATACAGTTTGACAATTGTCTTCTCTTTCTGGTCTATAAATACTAATGGGTTTAGTTTGGGATAAGTTGATGTGCATCGGCTGCACTTGGCTCTTCCTTGATAGCAGTTAGCAGACTATGTGAATTGAAGAAAAGTTTAGTTTTTTTATATAATATCATATAATTCAACAATCCTTTAATAGGGATATGTTCACGGTTTTAAAGATTTTAATACTTAAAGATTTTATATTACATTAATCGGATTAGTTTGATGTGAGCATCAGGTCAAGATTTCCTACAATAAAGGTATAATACTGATCTTATATTTAAACAAGAGTACTTAAAGTAGGAAAAACTGAGCTTCATTGCTCTTACATTTTGAAATTTTACAAATAAGAATATAGAAGTGATAACTGTTAGATAGATAATTCAGCACTGACAATTCCTTCCTTCCTCTGAGAGGTTTAGAGAGAATACTGATATCATAGGGAGTGCCTATAGGAAATGGATACAGATTATGAGCTATGAGACCAGTGCTACCAACTTAAGGTGACAGTGATAAAGTAAATATTCTATTAACTGGCAAGTGCCATCTATGTAAGCGGAATCTCCATAATGGATGAATGCTGCCCATACACACACACATCTCATAAAAAACAAAGTGAAAGTGTGAATGAGTTGGTATATTAGTCAGGTCAATACACAGACATCAGAAATGCATTCCACTGTATATACATCCCAATGAATTTTTATATACATTGAGATATATACATTTTATATATACTGGGGTTTACAGGGTCCAGTCACATTATTATGACCGCCTACCTAGTATCCAGAATATGTGCCTTTTGCAGCATGCACCACAGCCAGCCACCGTGGGAGGAACTCAATAAGTCTGCAAAAGGTTGCTATGGGTGTCTGTGACAGTGCAGATTGCAGTGCACCCCGGAGTTCCTGTAGGTTCCTTGGTGGAGGATCCATCCATCTGATGTGTCGATCGAAGTGGTGCCATAGATTTTCAATTGGGTTAAGATCTGAGGAATTTGGTGGTCAAGGGAATAGCTTGAAGTCTTCATCGTGCTCCTCAAACCACTCGCAGACAATTCTGGCAACATGGCATGGCACATTGTCTTGCTGATAGATACCATCTCCCCCAGGGAACATGGTCAACATGTACGGGTGTGCCTGATTGGCGACGACCGATAGGTAACCATTTGCATTCAGGGTGCCCCCTCCAGAGGTATCAGTGGACCCAAGCCATGCCATGAAAACATTCCCCAGACCATAACACTGCCCCCACCAGCCTGCCTTCTGCCAACAATTGTGTCTGGGTGTCTGTTCTCAGAGGTTTCAAGCGTAATATGCCACCATCCATCCACTCGGTGGAGCAGAAACTGTGACTCATCGGAGAAGGCCATCTGTTGCCACTCGGCTGGGGTCCAGTGTCGGTACTGCTGTGCAAACTGGCGGCATTGTTTGCAATGAACGGCCATCAGCATGGGTGCTGTCACCAATCATCTGCTCTGGAGCCCAATGCGCAACAGGGTTTGCTGCACTATCGTGTTGGAGACCTTTCTGGTGGCCCCACGGTTCATTTGGACGGCCAGTTGAGCAACAGTAGCACGCCGATGATCAGTCCTGACCAACCGTTTCAGCCGATGTTCACTTCTGGGATCAATGGCTCATGGGGCTCCACAATTGGCAATTGGGTCGTCAAAACTGTCCCATTCGTCCAGTCTTGATACACTTTCGCCACTGCAGCATGTGAGCATTTCACACAGTCTGCTGTTTCAGAAATACTGGCACCCCGGCCCAACAGCTGATGATCATGCCTTTTTCCAGGTCTGATAGATCGCGTGTTTTGCCCATGACAGAGATTGTTACTGTGTTCACGGATGACGAACATCAAGCTTTATATGCTTGCAGTGTGTGAACTTGACATGAGCACTGTACGATTCACTAGGCATGTGTGATGTCTGCATTGGGGGTGGTCATAATATTGTAATTGGACTCTGTATATAAAAGCCAAATTTTAAAGTGGTTCTGCTAACAATGCATATTGCTACTACTTATAAGTTAATTTGAAGAGAATGTCTAGAGAAAGTAGAAAATCAAAATAGAATCACGACTCTGTTTCACAATAGCAAAATTCCATTTTTTTTTTTTTTTTTTTTTTTTTCCATTTTCTCCAAGCCTTAAATATTTCCTTGATTTTTTTCACACAATGATATAAACTAGTATCTATTTGGTTGTATGAAAAGTTTTAGTAACTCTTAAATTTAATTGAAAAAAAAAATCATTAAAAACTCAGAAAACATGAAAGTTATTTCCCCTAAGCTTTCATTGTTATTTGAGCCTGTCCATTAAATCCTCTCATGTAATTGTCACAATGGTAATGCAGCAGCATAATTTTATATGTAACTACATAAAAATAGTTTGCATAACAAGCATCATTATAACACATCATGTTGTGATCACAGTGTAATCAGTTATGATACCTTTATAATCATGATATTTTATCACAATTTAATAAGCACATTGAAAGAAATCCACTTTCAAATAGATATAAAATATCAATACATGCCTTTATATGAAACTACTGAAACAAGCTGTAATATATTTATTGCTTTAATTGCCAAACAATGGAGCTAGTAAATGTAGCTGATGTTCACATGTCCAATTGCAGCAGCGTGAAATAAACTCTGTAGGCAAGAACTAATTTAATTCTTCTTACTAACCACACAGCAAATTTTTACCAAGTTGCATATAGAAAGAAAAGTTAATCAATAAAAAAATTTAGAAAACTTAAAATTTTCATTCTTAAAAGCTGGGTATCCTCTTGAACCACTAGTAAAACTTCACGACCATGACGATTTTGTCATATCAGACACTGGCAAGGCTCTCAACTTCTGGATGAAGAACAATTCTAGCAAAAATTAGAAGCTTATGTACTACATGGAAATTTCTTAGCATCTCAAGAGAATATCCCCATACTCAAGAATGAAAGCTAGTCTTATGCAAAGTATCCCATTGCTAATGACTCTAGTGTGTGACTTGCAGAACACGTGCTAATATGAGTGTAGGTGATATCACTAAACTTCAATTTCCTGTTACAGAAACAAAAGCTCACAATCAAAACAGTAGAGAACAAAAGTCACTGATCAATGGCCCAAAAAGATAACTTTGCATTTCAGAATAAAAATGCAATTAAATTTCAATCTTATATGCAGGGTAACCCATTGTACCACTGGTCATAAGTTTCCATGCAGTACACTGCCAGATTTCACTGTGTAAAGCTGGCTGTAACCAGAAGACAAACAAGCTCTGACAGCAAATAAAATTCAGTCTCCTTCAGTAATTTGCACATTAACAGAACCTACTGAAGCTTGCAGAAAATAAAATGAAATGGTATTTGTGGAATAAACATATTACCAATAAAACTATAGAAACTATGATTTGTTAAAGAGGACATGGTGATGAAAACAACTCTTTCCATTAGCAAGTAGCAGTAAATAAAGTTGCCAAAGCAAGTTACAGTATCACATTTAATCACAAAATCCAGTCTTTTAAAAAAAAAAATTGTAACAAATATTACCTGGATCCAAAATTTCAGAGCCACAGTGGGTGGTAGAAAATCCACAAATGGCAATTCAAATGACATATCAAAGAGGTCTCCACAAACTGCAAGGTATGCTGGAAAAGAACAGAAAATTTTCTAAGCAGCAAAAAAAAAAAAAAAAAAAATTCTCAATTTCTGTAACAAACAGACACCATTTCATAAAAAACTCATGTCAAAAAAAAAAAAAAAAAAAAAAAATGGAAAAAAAAAATATATATACAGTATATATTAGCTATATTAATAAAAATATTTTAAAGTGAAGTCATTCTACTAAACTGTCAAGCAAAGAAGCACTACAGTTTTAAAGCACATAAAAATACATATAATCTTGTTTTTTTAAAAACTGCTAACTTCAAATTTATATCAATATCAAGAAAACAATACAGTGAGGAAAACAGATTAACATTAACATTATTATATTTAAATTCTTTCAGCCAATTGCTTTCAGACCAAAAGAAAATTTTCTTCTATCTAGTTTGCAATTACTCTACCTTAATTTAAATCTATGATACCCAGTTTGTCACTTGAGAAAGAGAAAATTTATCACTGTTATCACTAAATATTTAGTTTATTTAATTCTTTTAGACCTCTTAAAAATTGTTAGCAGATCCCATGAATATGACTGTTGTAAAGGCTGTGCAACATACTCAACAGGAGAGGGGGCCCTCCCCTTATAACAATAATTCCTTGTACATAACCCATTTCACTGGCCTTCTTTGTTGAACCCTTTCCAGCACAAATCCACAACCTTCTTGAAAAAGGGTTTTCAAAACCTTATACAGTATGCAAGGAGCAACTTCAAATTGACCATTACTTTATACAATTGAACAATTACATTTATGTCTCTACCAGCAGAGATTCATGAAGTGAAAGTGTTGTGTAAACATTACATCATATTCTAACATTACCTCTAATTTTTTTCATTTTCCAAATAACTTAATAACCAACTAATAATGAATTACTTTTATCAATTGTATGCATAAACTTTACACAGACAGAAATGTATTCCAACTGCTATTTTTCAAATCACCAGGTTTGTTGAAGTATATAATTTGATTATTACTGTATATCATACTTACAATTTTTATAATGGCTGAAAACTTTGATATCATATTTATAATTCCTTCATCATAATGGCTAATGAATGGTAAAAACAACTCGGTACTTGTAAGGCTCTTTTCATAATCCTGCATGAAACAATGTCTTTCTTCCACCATTTCATATCAATCTGGGGCTGGTCAAACAATTTGTTAAACACAACACTGGATCCTCAGGGTAATATCTTCAAGCACATACATCTGTATTTCCAAAACTGTCCGATGCAGAAGTGAAATGTAGCATATTTATTGGCCCACAAATCAAGCAGATATTGGCTTCACAAGAATTGAGAGACAAAAATGACTTCATGCCACTCATTTTACCTGTAGTGAATGGCTTTCTTGATAACAATAAGAATGAAAATTAGAAGGAACTAGTTGACAAGATGACTGAAAATTTGAAAAAAAATGGGATGTCATTCAGGCTGCATTACTTGCACTTTCACCTGGATTTCTTCAGACCAAATCTGTGTGATGTTTGTGAGGAGCACAAGGAGAGATTCCATCGAGATATAGAGTCAGTGAAGGAAGGAGTACCAAGAAAGGTGGAATAAAACTATGATAAGTGAATATATCTGATTTTTGGTTCAGGATGATCACATTGGACACAAAAGACAAAAACATTCAAATATACATTTTTAAGGAATTTTTTATTAACCTGAGGGGTAGTTTCTACATTTTCATTTATGGTTTTTTTTTTTTAGCTTGCAGTAAAGATTCAACTCTATTCAATACAGATGTCAAACAAAAATAAATACAGTTGTCTGTATGCTCTCATCATAGCTTTCAAATATAGTCAGTCATTAATAAATCAGATATAGTATTATTGTTTATTTACTTTTCTGGAGAAACCACTGATGCTAAAACTAAAGTCATATTCAAAATCAGCATACTCAAATTCATAAAGACACCAAGAAAGGCAGATAAACAAAACTTTTTTTGAAAAAATTTTGCATAGTGTTATTTTCTATGGAAAATTTATTTTAGATATATACATTTTTGCCTTAAACCTTTCCCTATATTGGGCATTTTTATTATTTTTGTTCCTGTATGTTCATCCATGTATTCTGTTTGGATTTTGATGAAAAACACAATAAAGATAATACCATAAAAATCAATAACACAACAATCAAATAATGCAAATTTACAGTTACAAAATAATAAGTCCCAAAATGATTCTTGCTAATAAATAAAGCAATTTGTGAAAAAGTAACTAATATTTTTATAACTTTTTTCTTGTTTCATATAATTTTAGTATTATTCAATTTCTTCTTACAAATATAAAATAATTAGTGAAAAATATCTAAGTTTTTTACTATGATAATTTATTTGTTGTATGCAAATTAAAATATGATTTTGTTGCAAAAAATATTGTATAATAAATGAAACAAATCAGTTACTGCTGTATTATCCATAAATAGCATTACTTGTTCATCTCTTCTTAGAAGGTAAAATTATCTTGCCCTTGTACCTTTTTCACAGATTGTGAGAGAAATATAAATCATTGATTATTCTGCAAAATACTCATAATAATCAATGATTTATATTCATTATTTTGGTCAAATAAAGAATATCTAACCCTATGCTCATGAAAGAGCATAGCATTAAAAAATGTAGTGTCTGAGTATCATGATATTCAACACAGGGAAAGAAATATATAATATAATCTCCAGGAGCACATTAACATGTAATGAGAATACCCGTACTTACCAATAAACAATTCAACACCACTGCTTTCATTCCTTACTTGGTATCTTTTACTAAATTCGAAATACACGAAGTTAGAGCTTTACAAATTGAGCTGAAGAGCAATAACATTCTTAAGCTAAGAAGATATTTATCACGGGGCAATTTTGATGTAATACATTAAATTTAAATTAAAACCAAACATTCTTGGCTATCTTTCTAGACCTTCCTCAGTGGCACTAATGAAACTAAACTGCGCTAAAAATACACTCCAAATGAGCTTATAAAGTACAGGTGCTAGCTTTAATTTTATGTTTGGATTCAAGTTTAATATACAGTGCATTAAATGTATTAAAATTTCCTGTGTTAGTGCTCACCCTTTAACAATCATATCACAGACAGTTTTAAAAAGCTATGAAGCTACTTCAATGTTACTCTATATGGAATTTTGATTCAATTAAAAAAAATGGCCTATTTATGCCTTGCAAATATTCTTTAATTTTCTTGTATATTATCTGTTTCAAAACCAACCTTCCAGTGGCAGAGAGTTCCAATCATAATGAATGTGGACAGTATATAATCTCTATAGCATTTTCTAGATACAACAATATATACCAGTTCATCCAGTGAAGAAATCTGGGGCACATTTTCTGGCTCCTGAAATTATTCCCATAAACAAAATAGCAAAATTTTAACTCCAGCTTGGATTTGGACTGCTTTTGCATTCTTTTTATTACCTGTCCTCCAATTCAGAAAATTATCTAAACAGTGTCATCTGATAATTTCAAAAATACTTCTGCTTTTATTCAACATCTCCATCAGTAATATAAAAACATTAAAAGATTCTATTTGTTAAAAGTATTCATTAGAACAAATTAAACTCTACACAAAACTTTGTAAAATATGATGGAAATACTGATCCACAGGAGTCTAATTTATAAGATTAACCATAACAAACTTTACCTAGGTGATATCCTAAATAGTTACTGTTGATAACTCAGATTCTCTTAAGTGGAACTGCATGTCACTAAAATATTAGATAGGTTATTTACAGAAGATAACAGTAATCTGGATTTAACAATTCATTCTGATTATTGAGAGAGCAAAATGAAAACTATTCTTCTTCTTCTGCCTCTACCTCATCTTTTATATTAGAATAGATAAAAACTGCTGTTGCCTCCATGCAGGACAAATGCCCTGATGTCAATCTCCTAGAATATGTATATATAAAACAGTTCCATTCAATCCATCCAAATCACTTACTAAAATTATATAATACCTATCTTGAGTCATCTACACATATCCAGGATTTCACTATGAAAGTTAAGAACTCTATGATCTTCAGGGTGTTCAGGCATGGCTGGGGATTAAAAAATAATACCTTATGCCATGGGTGTCCGTAGAGGGGGCAAATGGGGCACTTGCCCCTCCCTGGAATTGAGTAAAAAATTCCACAAATTATAATCGTAAAAGTGACTGAGGTATGTAATCTTACACCCTCGACCATGGGACGCTTTGTCTGCCTTAAAATTTTATTCCAGGTTGGCCAGTTTCGGCCCTCGGCGGGGTAACCATAGAACACATGTTTCATCTATTGCAGCAATAAAACAAGTGTTCCTGTTTTTGGTTCATCGACTGATATTCCCAAACTTTACCAGAAGTTTTGGAACATTGCGACTATTTCCCTTCTATTAATTTGACAATAACTATTGGTATGACATTACCTGTTACGACCTGTACCATTGAAAGAAGTTTCAGCCTTGAGCAGTGTTAAACATGGTTAAGGTGTCCACTGTCTCAGAAACTCGCTTATCAGGTTTATGTATGATTAGTGTGCATAGGAAGACACTGGAAGAGGAAGCAGTAAAAAAGAAATTTATTAAAAATATCATCAATAGGTTTGCAAGCGATAGACAGAGAATTCAATTCTTATACGATACATGATTATTGAAATTATTATCTATCTATCTCTATATATATATATAAATTCTTGTTTCCGTTACATTTTAAATTTATATACAGTATTGACATGCAATACTGTATTCTATAATCTATTTGTATAATTAAATAATTAAATAAAAATTTATTGATGTAATTATTTATCTCCAAACTTTGCACCCCCCCCTGGAAAATTTTCTGTGGACGTCCATGCCTTATGCCTATTTTATAATACTCTTTTCATACTTATAGTTTAGATGTACTGCTCTTCTCACCATCCAGTCACAACTGGGAATCACTCAGAAATCCTTTCTTCTGGCAATGTTAAGAATTTGCAGAATGGTATCTACTCCTGCATTACAAGTTTTAGCAGGAACTCTACCTCTTGATGATCACCTAATATTTGAAGGAATTAATTATCATTTCAGAAAAAATTATACCACTAAACTTTGCAGATATTTCTTTGGATATTATAGCTGATCCTAAAATGAAAAAATTAAATGCTGAAAAAAAAAATTAAATTAAATATAACATTTCATTTACTTTTGCCAAGAATATACAAAAGTGGATATGCCATGGACTTTACTTGTCTTACCTTTTGGCCATGGTTTACAAAATGCAATTTATACCAGGTTAATCTTTCACTTACTAATGCTTGTGTCTGTGGTTCCATGGAAGACTGACATGTTTTGTTTCACTGTACCTTCTCTACCAAATATTTATCATGAAATATCATCTTTAACACATGATTTCTCTCCTAGAAAAGAACAAGACTTTCTATCAAACAAACAATGTTTTAGTGCCTCCCAAAACACTGTCAAGAAATTATCTGACAGACTTTGCCATCTTCATCACTAGCCTAATCATCCTGGAACTGCAACTATTTAAATTATACCAATAATTCTATGCAACAGAGTCTACAGAACCTACTGAGTCTACATTCCTTCTATGTCTTGGAGCTACTTCAACCCCTTCTGATGAACTCAAGACTTGCCACTCTTCAAAAGTATTATTCAGTATCATATAGTCATGGTGTCATTGTCATATAGTCATTGATATGGTGGCCCATGCACCTGTGGCCACCATATCAATGTGGGATTGCTGGCACCAAATATCTGTTTGGTGCGGGATCCTTTTATGTTATACTGTCCTTCTTTAAAAAATTCTTCTATCCTTGTATGAATGCATAAGACTGTGTGTATGTTTTTGAGTGTGTATAGACATACTTTCAACCTCAGATGAGGTGAACTGCAGGCATCTCTGCATTGAGCCCTTCTTTACTCCTCCCACTGATACAAGACCAGCTGGTACCACTGGCTATGCCCAAGTGATGCGGGATTGCTGGTACCCACATGGCTTGAACAACTACCTGTGGGTGCAGGATTTGTTCCATTAAGGACAGTATGTGAACAGTTATAGATCACCTCCTCATAGTATAGATGGCTACCAGGAAGCAAACTTCGTGGTGATTGCTGCTCCCTGATAGCAAAGTGGCCAGAACAACAAAGTGGCCAGAAACTAAAACAACACACACACACACACTGCATAAACATAGTACTGTACTCATTTCTAGTCATTTTAAAGAGTTCTGTTTAATCAGTGTACCATGGCAAGGTGGAACTAGCATTCATTTACCCTACATAAGGTAAAACACATGTCTACACACAATACCAGTGTAACAAAATTGCCAACTTATACTTCAAAGGTAAAAAACTGAAAAAAAAATATTTCTCAATGTTTGGATGTTTGCATGTTCGGAAAAAACTTATGAAAATTGATGTGGTTTTTGAAAAAATTAAAAACAAGTGAGAATAAAGCCATATTAAAAGCAACAGAAAAGTGAGAATAAAGTGAAACTATAAAATTGTGTAGACTAATAAGAACATTCCCATCACTTTATTTTCAATCAAAACCTGAAAAACAAATATTTTTAATACAGCCTGAATTCTCTCACATGGAGCCATCTCTTCCAATTTACTGTTACCCTTTACAAATTAGCAGCACTCTCCAAGAATGGAGAATGCTGTTTATTTGTGAAGTATGTTGCTATTTATTTCAAAAGGTGTTAACTGCACTAACAACTGTTTCATTTTAGTAAAATTTAATTGCCCCAAAGTAGAAAAGATAAAACTAGAAAATTCTATAGGCTTTATTGAGAATTATGTGTATTCTTGAGTTTTAAATGATACAATTCTTAAAAGCATTTAACTATTTAAACAAAAAAAAAAGTTACCATTTTCCTGGTGCTGAGAAGAACAATCAATCCAGTTGTGCTCATTCGCTACTGTGATAAGCTCGAACTCCTTAAGTATTAGATTAAAATGCCAAGTATAAGGAATAAAATGCAAAAGATCAGGACGAGATTTGCTGGCCCAGTCTTCTATTAAAGCTGCAAGAGATTACAAATTAAAAATAAGGGAAGAGCTATTGTTACTCAACAAGACATTATATATGTGGCATACATTAATCTGGTCACTTGCTATACCATTATGTTTGAATTTCAAACAACCAAAAAAGTATGGTCAATCAGTGTTCAAAATTAGTAATCGTAATGTTTATAATATGAAGGAATTCAATTTATAGAAGGAGAATCTTTGGTTATAAAGCCAAACTCGAGAAAATTTTATTATTTGCAAAAAACTGTTGCAATGTCATAAAAGCAGCTAAATTATCAAAACCATTTAACTGCCCTCCTTTAGAAAAACAAATCTTTTTTATATATGTTCTCTAGATTCCAAAGTTTGTTTCACATATATCTCATATTTTTATAAAAATGTCTTATGTGAAATGGATAATATGCAAAGTTTAATGAACAGAATATTGAAGTTAACAGAGCAAAGAAAAGAAGAGAATGCTCCAAATTATTAACTTTCCTAGCACAGCTGAAAAGATAATTGATCTGATATTCAATTATATCAGATAACAAAAAAAAAAAAAAAAAAAAAAGTTTATTAGGTTTTTTCAAGATTAATATTTTGATAAAAATTATCTGAAAGCCAAAGTAGATGGCAATTATCTGTCGCACACTTCAAAAGTACAAGTGACACTGAGTTGGTTAATGCCTAGCAAACATGAAGTGCATTTCAGTTTAAACATTTAGGAGTACAAACTGGGCATAGCACTGCAAAAGCAGCATGTACAGTGATAAATGCCCTCAGTTCATCACTATTCATGACAATAAACTGAAGTTGGATTCAAGCCAAACATGCAGGTGCTTACAAAACAAGATTTGATGCAAGCAATGAAACTGTATTGATGTAAAATGTATTGACTGGGAAAAGCACACAATCTAAGCAAATTGGTTTCACATAAACTCACAGCCAACAATAAACTCCAGAGACTGACAATTTGCTTGTCACTTTGCCATTTTCGACAGTTGCCAACAAGCAATGAAAAATGGCTTATGTACAACAATACCAAATGATCAGATCAAAATCCTTGATTATCATCATGTGTACCTGTGATGTACACATCAGATCCCAAATCACCAACAGAAGATTCTGCCCCATTTCTGATAGAATAGAGCTGGTATTGTGTATTATGAGCTTCTACCTTCTGATGAATCAATTACAAGGGCCAATAAAGTGTTCTTGTTCATTTTTTACATGTGTTAATTTTATCTTAAAAACTCACACAAACTTTCCTGATCCCATCTCACCAGTGTCTGCAATTTTGAAAATCCAGAGATCCTTTCTACCTCAAGTGGATAACAATGCTGCTGCATAAGGAAAGAATCACTGATGATGTTTATGCTGCAGTTCTTGAAATTTTAAAAGGGTCATAAAGGAACAGAGAAGTAAGTAGGAAATTCACATGCAGTGTCTTGCTTCTTTGTGACAATGCTCTTGTAAACAAGTCCCACAGAGCAATGCTGCAGTGAGAGAATGCAGATTTCCAGGAGATTAAGCAACCTTGCCTACAGTCCAAGATGCCTCAATGTTTATTTCCTCTTCAGAAATTTGAAGAAACATCTGCACAGGCCCTGATTTGCAAATGATGAAAATCTGAAGAAGAATGTAAATGTTTTTTTCAGAGACAAGAACAAAGGCAATTTTTTTTTTTTTTTCAGGTATGTCTTCTTTATGCCCTCAAAATGGAAGATAAACATTGAACTCAAAGAATACGCATTGCAAAAAATTTTTAAATCTTAAAAATTTAAAAGTGTAACATGTTATTCATTTAAAATTTTAATTTTTAAATTAAAAATACACTGAATACATTTAAAATTGTAATTTAAAATTATACTGCATGCATTTAAAATTGTAATTTTAAATGTATGCAATGTGTTACACATCAGGCACATTATCAAATAGTAATAATTTATAGTTTATAAAAAACAAGCAAAAAGCAATGACTTTTATGTGCTGGTTTGCACATAAAGAGCATTTCATTTTTGTGCATATGCCATATTACCATTCATTCCTCCAATCAGCACAGGGCAATAAACATGATATCCAGTGCTTCAGCTACAACAGATGGCACCGGGATTAACTATGTAATATGTATGAAAAAAAAAAATACTTTTTGGATTTCAATTGGTCTGATTTTTATTCTAAAACCAAATATAAAATTCCATGAAAATCCATCCACTCAGAGTAGAGTTATAACAAGTGACAGATGGGCAAAAACAATAATTGCCAGATTTCTACCAGTCCGATTTTATGGAATATTAGGATGGCTCGGCAAATCTTTCTAAAAGATATAAATATAAAATTTAATGGAAAAAACAGTCCACTAGAAGTCGAGTTATTACACGCACACATAGATGGAAGGGGAAACAACAGTAGTTTTAAACATTTAAACAGTAGTTTAATACATGTAAAAAACATACTTGCTAATGCACCTAAAATTGGTATGAGGTTATCCTTATACCATTGGAGAGTTATATCACAATGTTATTCTATTACCTTGACTATTTGTCAAGACTAATTGTTAATAATAAAGCTGAAACAATATAATATGCTTAACCACACTGTTTCAGGTGCAATTCATTCAAAGAGATCTCTCTCTCTCTCTCTCTCTCTCTCTCTCTCTCTCTCTCTCTGCATTCAGACAAAAAATAAAAAAAATAGCTGGAGATGGTTTTTAGGAACTTTCATTGCATATTCAACTATTTTAATGTGTAACTATTAAAACCTGTTCCTCCACTCCCAATGCTTTATGGAAATGTACCTGTCTGCTACAACTCAGTCTAGAAACAAGATAGTATAAACATGTTATTTAGGAATCCCATGAGGTCGTCATTTTAAAAATTTAGATTGCCTGATATTATTCTTTCTATTATATGTAAGAATGTAATGGAAATGAGTAACTTACTTGAAAGATTTTTTTGTAATAAGCAACAAAAATGAAACATTAATGTAATACCACAAATATGAAACATTAAGGTAATACAACAAATATGAAAGATGAAACATATAACATGTAAGAATAATTACCCTGAAAGAAATTTTTGTGAGCATAAATAACATGAAGAGTAGCTTTGCAACCAGTTAAATTACAAGTCCAGTTTTGGTGATCATTCCAAATTCTTGGATACTTCACGCTAACATCAAACTGTCAAAAAAATAAAGGGAAAAAATACAATTTGGCATTATAAGAAGAAAATGAATATTTCAGAATTAAAAATAAATATTTAATAAATATATACTATTTATACTAATTAATAAATAAATATTTAATAAATATATAAATAAATATATAAAAAATAAATATTAGTAAATTAATAAGAGGAGTTTACCTCAATATAGTACGTGGAACACTTCCGTATGATACCCTCCAGAAATTAAAACGGAAAAAACGAAAAAATCGGCAACTTACCGGTCCATTAAAGTAAAATATAAATAAAGTAAAATATAAATAATTAAATAATCAATTTAACACAATTCAAAATCAATTCAAAACAATTAAAATTCAAATTAACGCAATTAAAAGAATAACGAAAATATTCAAAACGATCTTCCTTCCTGAAGCTGACAATGCTTCAGGAAGGAAGCATTGTCACAGGAATGTATTTTCATTCCTGTGATCACGACAGTCGGTCGAAAAGCATTGTCAGCTTCAGGAAGGAAGATCGTTTTGAATATTTTCGTTATTCTTTTAATTGCGTTAATTTGAATTTTAATTGTTTTGAATTGATTTTGAATTGTGTTAAATTGATTATTTAATTATTTATATTTTACTTTATTTATATTTTACTTTAATGGACCGGTAAGTTGCCGATTTTTTCGTTTTTTCCGTTTTAATTTCTGGAGGGTATCATACGGAAGTGTTCCACGTACTATATTGAGGTAAACTCCTCTTATTAATTTACTAATATTATTATCAACGTAGAACATATTGAGTATTACAGCTCTGATTCATACTATCTAAAAAATAAATATATACTGAAATGAGAGGTTTCCAAGCTTTTTTTTAAAATCTGAGTACTACTATCAAAAAATACAACTTTCTTGTCTCCCTCTAAAAAAAAAAAAGCTACCATTTTTTTTTTAGATAAGTTCATGGTGAACATTTTTATTTTTTCCAGCATATTGCTAAGTAACATAGTCAGTACTATCACACATACCATAGATTAGAACTCAACAATTTAAACTTACTTCCACTTAACAGAAGAAAATATTGCAAGTATTTTTTTAAAATTATTTCTTTCAAATGTGCAATCATATATATTTTAAAAAAGATTCCAAAATGCATATGCATGCCATGCACATTTCAAAAAAATGCTAATAACAAAAACAGTATAAGTGCAATAATATTGCATCAATGTGTATTAGGAGGTGCTGAATATAAAAGTTTTATTCTCATAGGTGTCTAACACATTGCCATAATGTAAAGTTAAAACTTCTTAATCACACCAATGAATATATTACTTTATTTCCATCGACTTAATTCTAAAATAACATTTCTTTCACACTTTTCATTTGTGCTTTTATAACTTAAACTGCTGAAGAGCCATTCTTCACAGTATCCTATGAAGGAATATGAACTTGAAAACGGTGAAAATAGTTTTTACCTTTCTCGCATCTTCTATAAATATACAGTTTGCGTTTAAAGATTAACACAAGCCATGTATGTCTTTCCTTAACTTTCTAATCTTTTCTGGATCCCATAATGGATAGATGGTCATGGTCACTTTTGATGTAATATATAATATAAACAGTAAATACAGTATTTTTCACATTAATATAAATTATATATTTTAAAATAAAAACTTTTGCTTTCTTAAATATTACGATTTATATTTAGTAACAGTATTCGCAATATAGTACAAGGAAGCCATAAGCTTTTGCTGCACGGGCAAAAAAAAAAAAAATAAAGAAAGAAAAAAAGCAAGTAGATAAAAAAAAATACAAATCATATACTTCCCTCCTCACAAGGTAACAATCCAGTTGATCTTTAAATTTATTTGGTCAGCCTCAACTACCTGTGAGGACAACTTGTTCCACCAATCAATGACTCACTAGCTAAAAGAAAACTTCCTACAATCTAATCTAAACCTCAACCCCCATAATCTGAATTTATGGCCCCTAGTTCTGAAATTCTTTATAAGAGTGAGAAATCCAGCTCATTTTACTAAACCCTCTCAGAGCCTTATGAACCTCAATCACGCCACCTCTGAGGTGCCTGGTTGCCAAGATCTGTAGCCCACATAATCAGAGCCTTTCCTCATACGGTCATCTTTCTGCTGATCTCGCCTGCCTGTTACCTGTCTTTGGACCCTTTCAAGAAGTTCAATTATTATTATTAGCCATACGGTGCAAGGAAGCCTGAGGCTTATGCTGCACCTGCCAAAAAAAATTTCTGAGTTACCCTGAAAGAGAGCAACAGTCAGAAGTAGAAGGGATTCACGACAAAAGAAAAGAATGATGATATCCAGCTCAGGATCTATCTCCTGTATGCACCAGATGTGAGCCCCTGCGGTTGGTTCTTTATTCAGATGAGGTCTCCATACTTGAACACAGTATTCCAAATGAAGTCTTATAATTGCTTTACACAGTGTGATTATGACCTCCCTATCTCTACAGGATAACATTCGATAAATCACTGATAGGACACATGGGCTTTCCTGGCTGCCTCTTTACATTGTTCAGAAAACTTCATATCTGCCCATATTGTAACTCTCAGATCCCTTTCCTCCTACACTGTTTTTAATTCAACTTCACCAAGTGTATAATTTATTTGGGGATTGCTAATCCCGAAGTGTTATTTACCTTGCATGTAGTAGCATTAAAATACAGGGTGTCTCAAAAATATTGGTACAAACGTTTAGGAGAGATAGGTAACAAGGAATGTGAATCGCATAGGAACCCATAACCGGAAACATCACCGTAAGTTGGTACACGGCGCTGTTCATCAGTTCGCGAGAGTGAAAATTTCTGGTTTACTCATTCGAGCAGTAGTCACCGCATGAAGAGCATGCATCGATATACGAACTGTGAGCTGGCAGACATGCACCTAGTGTATGGATTAGCAGAGGGCCCACACGGTGTGCACCCCCATGTGGGACAACAACATCGCTTCACAATAAATGTGTGGGCAGGTATAGTCGGTGACTGCTTAATCGGCCCATACCTGTTACCATCCTGCATGAACTCTGCTAAATATCGGATCTTTCTTGAACAAATTCTACCAGGGTTACTTGACGATGTTCCAGCAAATGTGAGATGCAACATTTGGTTTCAACATGACGGGGCACCTGCCCATTATGGAAAGTGTGTTCGTGACCATTTGAACAGGCGTTTTGGGCATCGATGGATTGGCCGTGGTGGACCCGTTGCCTGGCCCCCATGCTCACCTGATTTATCGAGCCTTGATTTCTTTCTGTGTGGGCCCTCAAATCTATCGTGTATGAATCGCCTGTGGAGATGGAAATGGATCTCCTGGCGAGACTCGTCTGCACTGCTGCTACTGTCAAAGAAACTCCAGGTGTGTTCGACAGTGTCCGCCAATCCATGCTGCGTCAGTGTCACACATGCATCACATCTCATGGTGGAAATTTGAGCATCTGTTGCAACATCATGAAATGCATCCATCTCGTACTCCATTGTTAATATTATGTCAAATAAATGTTTGCCACTAATTACTGTCTTGTGTCATTTCTCTTTCTTGTGCCTCTGCTACTATTTTCCCGTGATGTTTCCGGTTATGGGTTCCTATATGATTCACATTCCTTTAGCAGACCGGGCTAGGCGGGTGGGTAAAGTACCTGCCTGGCAACATGTGTGTGTGTGTGTGTGTGTGTGTGTGTGTGTGTGTGTGTGTGTGTGTGTGTGTGTGTGTGTGTGTGTGTGTGTGTGTGTGTGTGTGTGCTGTGTCAGGGTGGTTCCCAGGCAAAAGCCCATCTCCACCTAAATAGTTTTACAACAGAAATCTGTAAATTGGACCTAAAAAATAAAAAGATAGCTAAGAAATAAGAAGAGTAAAACCTAATTTTGAAAAGAAAAGGGAGGGAGAAAATTACATTAAGTTCATATACTAAATCTAGTGCATAATAAATAGATTTTCGTATAGGAAAGAATGAAAGTATATATACGAGAGATATGTTTGTAAGTGTAGTATGTTGTTTATGTCAGGTCACTTTGCCATCAGAAAGCAGCTGGACTTTTCAACTACAATCTGATGCCCGTCCCCGGCACGAGGAGCCGGACCTGCTACTATATTAAAAGCTGGAGCGCCAAAGCGCAATTCAACACTCAACAGAGAAAGTGCAATACTGTTGAGTGCCAGCTGTCCAGACTTGGGCCGCCCAAACCCAAGAACTGAACAAAAAAAAAAAAAAAAAAAAACAACCACTAGAGTGGTACATGCCGAGGAACCCCAGACCCGACCAAAGGCTTCCAGGTCTGAAGTTCCCAAGCCCAGATGCAATCATTGAAGATTCTGGTTGTATACGGCCAGTTCAATGTCTGAAAAGTTTCTTATTATACATCTTCTGGAAAACACAGTTTTTGCGAACACCTGTAAGGCCTGAAAGTTGTCAACTCCTTGCACCAATGTATGCACATTATCTTCATCAAAATTAGATATACAGGTCGCAGGTTCGAATCCTGACTCAGGCTTGGATTAAAGTACTGCAAAACCTTGGGAGGTGCATTATGGCCACAGAAGCCGATGCGCCAACAACTACCAAAAAAAAAAAAAAAAAAACCATTCCTTTAGATGTTACCTACCTCCTCTAAACGTTTGTACCAATATTTTTGAGACACCCTGTATAGCTGCCACTTCTCTGACCAACTTCGAAGTCTGTTCAAGTCATTCTGAAGGAGAGCTGCTTGGCACTGATCATTAACAACTCTGCCAATCTTTACATCATCTGCAAATTTTGATATCATGCCTCTATCCCAGTACTCCAAGAATCGATTGTTGAGGGATCCCACTCCTGATGTTACACCAATTTGAAGAATAACCATTAAACACAACCTTCTGTCTTCTGCCCTGCAGCCACTCAGCAATCAATCTTAGAATCTTACCAGTAAGCCCAACCTGTTCAGGCTTATACAATAAACTCTCACGAAGGATAGACACAATTGATTTGCTAAAATCAAAGTAAACTACATCAAAATTGTTCCCTAAATCCAGTTCATGAGCAACTGTGTCAAAATAGCCTACTAAGGCAGGCAAAGGCAGATTACGAGAAATCTTTGGCAAAGGATGCAAAGAAAAACAGCAAAGAGTTCTTTACTTATGTAAAGTCTAGAAGGAAAGAGATGAATCAGATTGGTCCACTTGATATCAACGGTTCAACCGCTGATGATCCTGCTCGAGTAGCCAGCAAACTGAATCAGAATTTTGCATCTACATTTACACATGAGGAGTTATTCAGAGAGGGGAATTCCAGAGGTTTATTAAACTCTGGCAGTGAGTTAAATAATTTTGTAATAACTGAGAGCAAAGTGTAGTAGAAACTGTTGAAGATAAACATAAGAAAGGCACCTGGGATGGTTGGGATCTATCCAGTTATATTAAAGGAGATAGCAAAGGAAGTAAGCAAACCATTAGCCATAATTATGAGAGCTTCCTTGGACTCAGGGTAGGTACCCATGGACTGGAGTATGCAAATATCCCCAATTCACAAAGAAGGATCAAAGGGTGACACAAGTAATTACAGTTCTGTTAGTTTAACTTCTGTTCTGGGGAAATTAATGGAGGCACTGATCAAAGAAGCACTGCAGGATCATCTAGACGATACTTCAGTTATAGTTCAAACACAGCATGGGTTTGTTAAGAGGAAGTCTTGTCTGACCAGTTTGACTGGATATTATGATGTGTTCACAAAGGAACTGGATGCAAAGAATAAATCTGATATCATATACTTGGATCTTAGGAAGACTTTTGATACTATTGCACATGGAAGACTGCTGTACAAATTGGTGCAGTGCAGCATTGGGTGCAAATTACTGCGATGGATAAAGGTATGGTTGAATGGGAGAAGACAGAGAGCAGTAATCAATGGACACCACTCTTTTGAACCCCCCAAGGGTTCAATGTTGGATCCATTGTTGTTTTCTGTATTTATTAATGATGTTGATGAAGGTATATCAGGCTTAATGTCTAAGTTTGCAGATGATACGAAGGTTGGCAGGGTTGTTAATGACACTAATGACAGTACAATACTGCAACAGGATCTAGAAAAGTTGAGCAGATGGGCTGAGAGGTGGCAACTGAAGTTTATCATTGACAAATATAAAGTACTGCATATGGTTAGCAGTAATCCCAGAGTAACGTATCAACTGTGTGGTACCTACTACACTGACAGTGGTAGAGAGGCAAAAAGGACCTGGGGGTAATTGTGCAGGCAGATATGAAGTTCTCTGAGCAGTGCAGATGGTCTGCAAGAGTAGCTCATGGTGTCTTGTCAATGACATACAGGAATTTTTCTATCAGGATCTAAGGAAGTGATTATCCCATTGTATAAGACAACGGTCAGGCCACACCTTGAGTACCGTATACAGGTCTGGAGGCTTCATTTTAGGATGGATATAGAGCTGCTGGAACGAGTACAGAGAAGGGCACAAGATTAGTGAATGGAACAAAGGGTTGCTCTTATGAAGAAAGGCTTAAGTTTTATAAATTACAGTGTCTGGAGACTAGGCATCTGCAAGGTGATCTGATTGAGGTGTATAAGGCCTTGAATGGTTTGATCAAGCTCAATGCTGATGGGATTCTTCCTCTTGCCCAGATTAATCTGCCTGAAGGGACATAAATTCAAGTTGAGGAAAGACAGTCATAGAATAGATGTGCGGAAATCTGCCTTTAGCCAGAGGGTGATTAATTTCTGGAAGAAACTTCCATCTTTCGTTGTAGAAGTGGAGAGCTTAAATAAATTCAAGGCATAACTAGACAAATATGGAGGGAATGGATGGCTGTTTTTTTTTTTTTTTTTTTTTTTTGGCTGATGCTGTATATGCCCTCTACTAATGCTAAGTTAGTTAATCAGAAAGATTTTCCCTTACCAAAGCCATGTTTCGTGTCTTTCAGAATGCCATATCTATCTAAATGTCTCGTCTCAGCATTTAGATAGATATGGCACTCTTAATCATCGCTCCTAAGATTTTTCCTACCGATAAAGTCAGACTAACCAGTCTGTAGTTATAAACTTTACTCTTAAGACTATACTAGACAAGTACTTAAAGCAAGGTGTTGGAAGCGCCTTCGAATGTCCGGTTTTACAAGAAGCAGAGGGGGGAAAAAAATGGAAACTAGATGGGCATTACAAACACTGCGTTGGATGACGTCACTCCTGCTGTTTGTTATTTTGGTTTTTAGGAGCATTGGCAATTAAGGCCAATTGCTGCGGGGATATGCGGTGGTCATTCCCTGACCTCTCCGCATCCTCTGTATTTTGTGGTCACGGGCTCGAACCCCGGTCTAATCAGTCACACCTGCTAATGCCATTGTAGGCATTGCAAACACCAGCAACTAGACGTTTATATTGCCTGCGGAGTAATTCTTCTCGTAAGCCTTCATTCGTTTGTGTGTAATTCTTTGGGGACAATGATGTTTGACACAGAGAAGTTTATTTGTGAGGTGGAAAGGAGGCCTTCCTTATACAACACGGCTTTAAAAGAGTACTCCAACAAAGTAATAAAGGCAAAGTGTTGGATAGAAATTGAAAAAGAAATGTTTCCGAACTGGGATGAACTATGTAATAATGAGAACAATCAGAAAGATAAATTCTGAACCTTATATTTATTGAAAATATTACTTCTATTTTAGTACTGTTTCATTAGTTAACGAAATACAAGTTTGTTCACTAGTATAAACAATTTATTGATAGATTCTTCTGGTTACCATGTGTGTGGAATCACGAATGTATATGACTTAAGTTAATTAATAGATAATTAGATAAGAAATTTCTTATCTAAATAATTTAAGTTAATAAAGAATCTTATTATTAAATAAGATCAAAACAGTAATAAAGAAAACTGCTTTAAGAATATCCAAATGCCAACATTAGTTCTACTGCAACAGTAGAACTAATGTTGGCATTAACAAAAAAGAATCATGCGCAGTCTCTTTCTTCTTCCAAAATGAATTTTGAACTTTTCATTTCAAACATAACTTTGGTGTCTTTCTGTATCTGAAATTAGCATTAGCATTAGCATTAGTAGAGGCATTTGATGCAAGAAAGCAAGCTTATGCAGCATCAGCCAAAAAAAAAAAAAAAAAAAAAAAACCACTTCCACTTCACCCCTCTGTTCGTTCAAAATACCTGTCCAGCTGAGCCTTAAACTTAGGCTATCAACCTCCACCACAAGGGATGGAAGTCTGTTCCACCAACCAACCACTCGCTGGCTAAAGGCAAATTTCCGCACGTCTATCCTACATCTGTCTTTCCTCAATTTGAATTTATGCCCTCTCAGGTGATTATTCTGAGCTAGAGGAAGAATCCCATCAGCATTGAGCATGCTTAAACCATTCAAGGCTTTATACACCTCTATCAGATCACCTCGCTGGTGCCTAGTCTCCAGACACTGTAATTTGCAAAACTTAAGCCTTTCTTCGTAAGAGCACCCCTTTGTTCCATTCACTAATCTTGCTGCCCTTCTCTGTACTCGTTCCAGCAGCTCTACATCCTTCTTGAAATGAGGCCTCCAGACCTGTATACAGTACTCTAGGTGTGGCCTGACCATCGCCTTATACAATGGAATAATCACCTCCTTATCCCTGCTGGAAAAATTCCTGTATATCATTGACAATACTCCATGAGCTACTCTTGCAGCCCGTCTGCACTGCTCAGGGAACTTCATATCTGCCTGCACAACCACCCCCAAGTCCCTTTCATTCTCTACCACTGTCAGTGTTGTACCATAGAGTTGATACGTTGCTCTGGGGTTGCTGTTTCCCATGTGTAGTACTTTACATTTGTCAATGTTAAACTTCATTTGCCACCTCTCAGCCCATCTGCTCAACCTTTCCAGATCCTGTTGCAGAAGCATAGTGTCAGTAGTGTCCTTGACAACCCTGCCAACCTTTGTATCGTCTGCAAACTTGGACATTAATCCCGATATACCATCATCAATATCATTTATAAATACAGAAAACAATAATGGACCCAACACTGAGCCCTGAGGGACTCCACTAATAACATCAGTCCACGATGAGCAGTGTCCATTGATTACCACTCTCTGTCTTCTCCCCCTCAACCCCCCTTTATCCATAGCAGCAATTTGCCTCCAATGTCACACTGCTCCAATTTGTGTAGCAGTCTTCCATGTGCAACAGTATCAAAAGCCTTTCTAAGATCCAAGTATATAATATCAAAGTTATTCCCTGCATCCAGTTCTTTTGTGACTGCATCATAGTATCCAATCAAGTTGGTCAGGCAAGACTTCCCCTTAACAAAACCATGCTGTGTCTGAGCTATAACTGAAGTCTTGTCTAAATGATCCTGCAGTGCATCTTTAACCAGTGCCTCCATTAATTTTCCTGGAACAGAAGTCAAGCTCACAGGTCTATAATTACTTGTGTCAGCCTTTGATCCTCCTTTGTGAATTGGGGTCACATTTGCACATTTCCAGTCTATGGGTACCTCCCCTGAGTCCAAGGAAGCTCTCATAATTATGGCTAAGGGTTTGCTTACTTCCTTTGCTGCCTCCTTTAATATAACTGGATAGATCCCATCCACCCCGGGTGCCTTTCTTGTGTTTATCTTCAACAGTTTCTCCTCCACTTTACTCCCAGTTATTTCAAGATTCTGTAACTTACTGCTAGAGTTGAATACACCTCTGGCATTCCCCTCGCTGAATAACTCCTCATGTGTGAATGTCGATGCAAAATATTCATTTAGTTTGTTAGCCACCTGAGCAGGATCATCAACACTTGACCCATCAATATCAAGTGGACCAATCTGATTCATCCCTTTCCTTCTAGAGTTTACATAAGTAAAGAACTCTTTGCTGTTTTTCTTTGCATCCCTTGCCAAGGATTTCTCGTAATCTGCCTTTGCCTGCCTAACCTCCTTTGTAACTTGGTTGCATATCAACTTGTATCTATCATAGGCTTCTGTGTCATGTGTTAATTTGTAAGTATCCCATGCATTTTTCTTCTCTGCCATATGCCTCATTAGTTCATCTGACATCCATTTTGGCCTAAACCTTTAACAATATTTCTTAGTTGGTATGTAAAGCCTAGTAGCTTCCAAGATAAGTTCTTTGAATGCTTCCCATTTTGAATTTGCTGTTGGTAACATCATCAGTTGGTCCCACTGTATAGAATTTAAATACTGTCTCAGTCCATCGTAGTCGCCTTTACGGAAGCAATAACCCTTCCCTTTACCCCTAATGGTAGTTACCTCTTTGAGTAAATCCCACTTCAGCACACTGTGATCACTGCCACCTAGTGGTTCGTTTATCTGCAGATTCTTAATGCATGAAGAATCACTGCTGATAATCAAATCAAGAGTATTACTCCCTCTAGTTGCCTCCCGAACATGCTGATGTAGAAAACAATCATCCAATAAATCCACAAAAGCCCTGCTAGTGTGCGAGTATCCAGCCCCCAAATTCCAGTCAATATCTGGGAAATTAAAATCTCCCATTATAAGACACTCTGATTTACTGGCCCACTCTATTTCCCTGTACAGTTCCTTATTATACTCATCAGAGTCATTAGGCCTATAGCACACTCCTACTCTCAATTTTGATCTCCCAATGCTTATGTCACACCAAACTGACTCCACACTGCACTGTCCAGCGATGTCGACTGGCTTCACTTCCTTGGTTTTTATGTGTTTCTTAACTAATAGCATAACACCTCCCCCCTTCCTATCCTGTCTATCCTTTCTGTAGACGTTGTACTCCCCAAATTGCAGTTCTGCATCCCTTATATCTGTGTGACACCACGTCTCTGATATCCCAACAATATCTGCCTTCGATGTTTTGAGCAATACCTCAAATTCATCAAATTTATTTACTAAACTCCTAGCATTGGTGTACATGCAAGTATACCTGCACCTGTTTCTATTCTTAGCTACCCTAACACAACCCATGTGTTTACTTGTACCACAATGGCTCCCAGCAGTCTCTGAAATACCATGCATCTTGTTTTTCAGGCTTCTGCTCATTCTAATAAAAGCAGTGCAAGAATCTCTTTCACCTCTGCCAGTGGCTACTGTCAATCTATTGGTCTTTGTCTCCCCCCAAGCTAGCAGTTTTCCGACCCACCTAACACTGCCTCGATAGCATCAGCAAATATTCTTGCACCCTTTCTATTTAAGTGTATCCCATCCCTGTAGAAGCAATCTCTCCTGTTAACAAGTACAGTCCAGGCTGAAAAAAATTCTACCCTTTGAGCCTTGCACAATCTTTCCAGGGCCGAATTGATCGACAAGGCTCTCATCATATACTCCCTCCTATCGTGTCTGGGCAGAATTGCAGACACTTTCAAATTCAACCCTAATTCTCGGCTTTTGTTCAACAGTGACCTGTACTTGTTAAGTAATTCTGCCGGTCTCCTACTCTTAATATTATTAGTGCCAACGTGTACAACTATTTTATAACATCTCTCTCTCTCTCTCTCTCTCTCTCTCTCTCTTTCTCTCATTTTTTTTTTTTTTTTGAAAAGTATAGTGAAAGCAATGAAAGGAAGCAGTAAGCTGAAATGTACAGTTTCGTTGCAAGCGTGATACAGGAGGGAAAAAAAAAAATTTCATACAACTGTTTCTTGGCATAAACATAAACCAAAAGAATTGCAACAAAAAGATCATAATTCCTTTCTTCAATGTGTATTGCATCTACTAACACAAAATCAAGGAAATTCATCTGTTAGAAGCCACAATGGAAACAGAAAAAACTACTGTAAAACTGATAACACTACAATGCACATTTAATAAAAGAAAAGTTTGCTTTATTGTAATTGTTTTTAGGGAACAATATCAGTACAGCACATTTTCTGAACATACACATATTTGTATACTTGATAATTTGTGTATATTTGATCTTGTAAAGAAATTTCAAGAAAATATTTCTATTAATAGCTGTGTTATAAACTTTGAAAATTGATGTCGAAGGAACTTTGCATGAACATTCATAAAATCAAACAGTAGTATTCCTTTATTGCATGAAAAGTAATTAATTACATTGTGGGTAGTGGAGAATTTCTGCTTCAAATGGATGGAAAATACTTGTCAGTATTCCAACTGGAAATAATGTTAAATAGTGTGAAGACAGTAAAAATAGCTGCTTTATTCTAATAGTCCCTTGCGGTAAAATCTAATAGGAAGTTACCCTTTATGTTGCTGAAAGTAATTTGTTACAGTGAGCAAATGTAAACTGATTTCATCTTCATTTTCTCTTTCTACTTGCAATCAACTGTATACATAAATGTACAATACATCCAACTTGAACAACATCCATCTTGAAACTGAGACTAGAAAAAGTGAGTCACTGGTGGTATCCAATGCAGTCAGAAACATTGTAATGATAATCAAATAACCATCTAGTTTGTTTAAATATTTGTCCCCATAGTGAGTTCCTCCTCCGTCCTTGCTTGTACTTATCATGATGAAACAAACTCACCCCCTATTTCCGAGCAACACGTTTCCATCATCCCTATTATATCAGCATTACTTGTTCAAACCAGGCTTTGAATTCACTCATTTTATTGATGACACTACTAACATTACTGTAGATACAGTTAAGACTACATGTTCTTGTTCTTTTTAGTTTACTACCTAATACACTCCTTGAAGTTATTTAAGCTCGTTTCCCTAACATTGGCTTCTCACTCATTTCAAACATCATTACTCTCCACACATTTTGCCAATAGCAGCTGCTGCCGCAACAAACAAGAACTTTTTAGATGTATACAAGTGTTACTTTGACCCACTTCATCACGTAAATGAGTACCTATATTATCCAAAATGGCCCCCTCAGTTTCCCTGAACCTTTAAGTATCCTCGGTGAAACACTAAAGAAATTATTATATTAATAGCTTCCACGTAGAACTTATTTCTGTATAAGTGTATCATGTCTGTAGAAGTATGTATTCATAGAATGATCTGCATTTGCACAAGATAAAAAACCCAGAATAAATTGCAGAAAAAAAGAACTGTACTCCGTTCACCTGAAATCAGCTAACCGGAGCTTCAGCTGAAGAGGAATTTTTAAATTCCTCCAGTCATCAACAAGAACTGAACCCAGACCTTTCCAAACGAGGAAATACTCTCACGGTGGGAAGTATTCTCAATGATAATAGCAAAAACCCTTGCACCTTTTGCTCAGATATATTCCATCTCTACAAAATAGAGTAAGTCTTGAATTAATCCACAAGGCTTTTGCATATAATCTCTCCCATTGTACTTGGGCATAATTGCATTTTGACCTCACAGAATTTTTTCAGCATGGTCCTATATTTATTCAACAAATCATCAGTTTGTGTGCACCTAATATCATTAGTACCCACAAAAACAATAAATCTCTCTTTAACCCCATAAATTCCAGCAATCTGTTATTAACAGCATCAACTGTTGTCCCCCCCTACCCAATAGACACACCTTGATTCTAGTTCTACCTATTCTTATTACAAAAAAAATGTTACTGATTTCTCTGAAAGTGAAATCATCTTAAACCAGAGCAGTATGCACTTGACTGTTCTGTTCTCGAGTCTGAATTGGAAATGCATCACCTGGTAGCTCACTCAATACTTGATTTGCTGATGAGTCGTTGTTGTTGTTAGTTATTTGGTTTTTAGGAGCATTAGCAACTAAGGCCATATTGCTCTGGGGATATGCGGTGGTCATTCTCTGACCTTTCCGCATCCTCCATATTTGGTGAGCACGGGCTCGAACCCCAGTCTAATCAAGAAGCGTGTGCTACGCACTGCTGCTCCTGCCCACCTGGCTACGGAGGCGCCATCTGCTGATGAGTCAGCAGTTTTATTTGTTACTAGGACATCTATCTGTTTCTCCAGTAACTTAAATTCATTTTGTAATGCATCAAGTTTTAATAGATCAGTACACACCTTACATCAAGAACAAATAAAAAGAATCAGTTAGGAATGGAATATCTACCAAATCAACCTAGAAATACATGCCAAAGGCTATACAAAGTGATGAACTCATGATTCATATTTGAATCATCTACAGTTATTTCTATCTTCTGAGTTGTGATATCCTCAGGCGAAATATTTGAAGCAGATCTTATAGTTACTGTTATTAAGGTGTGAACAAAAAAAGGTTAGTGCAACTACATCATGTTTTTTTGTAAGTGAATTACAAAATTGGTAAAATGGCATTGTTTTTATCATATCTTATATTGTGAATACATTCACAATGAGTTGCCTGATATTGCATTACCTCGAATAAGTAATGCTTCACCAATGGAGAAGACTATTGTTATTTATTCTCAGTGAATACCACCACCCAGACGGCCGTTTCAAGTTTGGCCTATCTTCAGTGGGTGGGTAAGTACCCTGGTGTTGTATTAGTGACAACCTAGCAATGAAGTATAACTCCACAATATGAGAGATACCAGATGGTGTATAACAGTTTAAAACTCTGAGCTTAAGGTGTGAATTAAACTGGAAAAAACTATAGAATTAACCTTACAAAAAGTTAGAGAATTTAAATTAAGAAAATGTTACAGTTATTAAGCAGTTACCAAAACTTTATCTATTAATGAACTTAAGAATTTAAGCTTACAAGATAGAGAAAAAAATTTGTATATATCTTGTAAAAAAAAAAAAAAAAAAAAAAAAAAAAAAAAAAAAAGTGTTACAAAAAAGTAAGAATTAAATTTATAAAATATTACAGAAAATAATTTCAAAAAATTATTGAAATTAAATTTATAAAAGGAAAGGCATTAAATTTGCAAAATATTTAAAGAAAAACAAAATCTGTCTACTAAACTCTTAACCCAAACCTCCTTTATTTTCACATATTGAAAAAACATGGCATAACTTGCAAACAGAAAACATGAGCTATGAACATGAAACATGAACATGAAAATATTAAGTGAGGCCTGCAGTATCCCACATCAAACTAATGAGTTTGACTCTATTTTTTTTTTGCCTGCATAAAATTTTCTTTTTGGTAGTTTCATTGTGTCAAAAACTTGCAATTTATTTGAAGAAAGTAAATTTAAAACAAAATGTTCTATGAAATGGGTGAAAATGTTACGATATGGGTGAAAACATTACCCTAAATTATAAATATAAATTACCTCTAAAGTCTCACTTTCAACAAATGCCCGATACTGAAGGCTGGTGGAAGCTTCTAAATGTAACAGCTGCCCATTAATATGAGTAGAATAGCCATGTTCTGTAATTATCCATGGAATAGTAACCTCCAGATATGACCCTGCTCCAACGCACATATGAATGGCATTCGTTTCCTAAAAAAATATGTATTCACTGTACATTCACAATCTGCAAAATATATTTTCTCTTTCAGATGAATTCTTGATTTTTATTAATTGATAAATCTGTTCGTACACAGAATATATGATAAATAACTCTCTGTTTTAAAATCAGTATAACTTCCTTATTTCTTAATCAATTTTAGTGAAACAAAAAGTGAATTATTTAGTATTAAATCAGTGAGAAAAAAAAGTAACATGCACTTCACCCTTCCATATATTCTCCATCATGAAATTTTAGTTTCCCCTCAGAGATGAATGAAAATCTAAAATACCATTCTTTTTCCTCAGATATTATAACATCTCTAACTTATGCATAAAGCAGTTATTGAACCAGTTTCATGAACAGTTTAGAAGTGATTCAAAAGAATAAAAATTGAAGCTAATTTACTACCTTTCAATTTAATGATTAAAGGAGCAATAAGCCAACATTGTTTTGACCATGAAGGCACTGAGACTTTTCTACAAATGAATATTATTTGAAGAAAGGAAATTTAAAACAAAATGTTTTAAAAAATGTTTTAGAGACAGGTACTTTTCCCATGTATACTGGAGCATTTGAATTAGTAGTGGACGGACAGTGCAATGTTGAGTCAGTTCAGTGTGACATAAGCACTGGGAAAGAAAAAAATGTGGGTAGGAGTTTGTTATAGGCCTAATGACTCTGATGAGTACAATGAACAATTATACAGAGAAATAGAGTGGGCCAGTAAATCAGAATGTCTAATAATGGGAAATTTTAACTTCCCAGATATTGACTGGAACTTTGGATTGGTCACTCACACACTAGCAAAGGTTTTGTGGATTTATTGGATGACTTTTCTACAGCAGCATGAGAGGCAACCAGAGGGAGTAACACTCTGGATCTGATTATCAGCAGTGATTATTCATGCATTAAGAATTTACAGATAAAGGAACCACCAGGTGGCAGTGATCACAGTGTACTGATGTGGGATTTACTTAAAGATGTAACTACCATCAGGAGTAAACGCAAGGGTTTTTGCTTTCGTATCAAGTTGTCTACAGTGGTCTCAGAGATTTTTGAAGTTCTATACACTGGGACCAACTGATGATGTTCCCAAAAGCAAATTCTAAATTGGAAGCATTCAAGGAAGTAATCTTGGAAGCTACTAGGATTTTTGTTCCAAGAAATACTGTTCTGTGTTTAGGCCCAAATGGATGTCAGATGAACTAATGAGACTCGTGGCAGAGAAGAAAAATGCACGGGATGCACAAATTGTCAGGTGACATAGAAGCCTATGGTATATATACACTGAGTGATCACTGAATTATGACCACCTATCTAATACTTCATAACCTAATACTTTGTAGATCCTCCTTTTGCCCTCAGTACAGCAGCTATCCAACGTGGCATTGATTCAACAAATTCGGAAGGTAGGGCTAACCAAGCTGTGTGTAATGCAGTCAGCAATGCAGGTATGGAGATGACTGGTGTATCCAGATGCTTGATATGCCTTTCCATAGTGTCTCACAAGTGCTCTATGGGACTGATGTTGGAGAAGCTCGGAGGCCAATCGATATGCTGGAAGTCAGAACTGTGTTCCTCAAACCATTCCTGCACAACAAGTGCCCGATGGCTTGGTGCATTGTCATCTTGAAAAACACCATCACCATTCGGAAAAAAGTGTAACATATCGGGGTATACGCAGTCAACAAGCGGTTGGCAATAGCAAACACCACTGATATGTTGTTCCCCATGCACCAGGGGTCCAAGTTCCTGCCAGTGAAACAAGCCCCACGCTAAACAACTGCCTACAACCGGCCTGCACTTTTGATACCATGGATCAAGAGCCTCATGTTGTTGACACCAAATCCGTACATGACCATCCACGGTGTGGAGTAAACAACATGACTCATCCAACCAGCACACCTTCCAGTCTTCTAACATCCAACTTGCATGCTCTTTACACTTTTTACCCAACACGCTCAGAATTTTACTACCAACTAAACCCGAACTGAACCCTGGTTAGGAGAGGATGGCATAGGGGTCGTCTACTGATTAGCCCATGCATGCGACACATGGTCATGCCAGATATTGTTCCGGGTTAGCCCATGTTGTATTGGGTAGTCAACTCTTCAACAGTGTTGCACCTGTTTGCCTGTACGAGTCGTCGGACCTGGCGCTCACCTCTAACATCAACCTTTCACTGACCTTTGCAGTTTTGCCATCGGATCGATGTTTGATCATTTTGACACCAGTCCTGGTACACTTTAACTATGGCAGCTCTTGAACACCCCACCAGTTCAGCCATTTGGGAAATTGAGGCACCAGCTCATCAAGCACCCACAATCTGTCATTTATCAAAGTCTAATAAATCCTTCCTTTTACCCATCACACTCAGAATTTTACTACCAACTGAACCACTGACACCTAATTTCAACTACATAGGTCGACTAACTCCACACTCTCATACCTCACGTGGTCAACGGGTCGCATTCAGTTTTCATAGGGGTGATCAGTAATCACTCAAAGTATAAGCTAGTCTGTAATCAAGTCACAAAAGAGATTAGGCAAGTGAAGGCAGATTATGAGAAATCTTTGTTAAAGGATGGAAAGAAAAACAGCAAAGACTTCTTTACTTATATAAACTCTAAAAGGAAGGGGATGAATCAAATAGGTCCAATTGATATAAATGGTTTGACTGTAGATGATCATTCTCAGATAACTGCCAAACTAAATGAGTATTTTGCATAACTCCTCATTCATACATGAGGAGTTATTCAAGGAGGAGAGGGCCAGATGTTTATCAAACTCTAAGAGGGAGTTAAATGATTTTGTAATAACTGAGAGCAAACTGGAGGAGAAATTGTTGAAGTTAAACATAAGAAAGGTACCTGGGGTGGAAGGGATCTATCCAGTTATATTAAAAGAGGAGGCAAAGGATGTTTGTTTGTTTGTTATTTGGTTTTTAGGAGCATTAGCAACTAAGGCCATATTGCTCCGGGGATATGCGGTGGTCATTCCCTGACCTTTCCGCATCCTCTGTATTTGGTGGTGACGGGCTTGAACCCCGGTCTAATCAAGAAGTGTGTGCTACGCACTGCTGCTCCTTCCCACCTGGCTACGGAGGCACCCAGGAGGCAAAGGAAGAAAGCAAACCCTTACCATAATTATGAGAGCATCCTTGAACTCAGGGGAAGTCACCATGGACTGGAGATGTGCAAATGTATCTCCAATTCAGAAAGGGGGATCAAAGGGTGACACAAGTAATTACAAACCTGTTAGTTTGACCTGTTCCAGGGAAAATAATGGAGTCACTGGTTAAAGAAGCAATGCAGGATCAACTAGACAAGATAGCAATAATAATTCAGACACAGCATAGGTTTGTGAAGGGGAAGTTTTGTCTGACCAATCTGATTGGATACTATGATGTGGTCACAAAGGAACTGGGAAAAAAAAATAATTTTGATATCATATACTTGGATTTCAGGAAAGCTTTTGATACTGTTGCACACGGAAGACTACTGTACAAATTGGAGCAGTATGGCATTAAGGGCAAGTGGCTACAATGGATTAAAGGATGGTTGAGAGGGAGAAGACAAAGATTGGTAATCAATGAATACTGCTCTTTGTTGACTAATGTTATTAGTGGTGTCCCCAAGGGTTCGGTGTTGGGCCCATTGTTGTTTTGTATATTTATTAATGATATTGATGAAGGTATATCAAGCTTAATATCAAAGTTTGCAGATGATACAAAGGTTTGGAGGGTTGTTAATAAGAGTAATGAGTGTATGCTGATCTGCAACAGGATCTAGAAAATTTGGGCAGATGGGCTGAGAAGTGGCAACTGAAGTTTAATATTGACAAATGAAAAGTACTGTATATGGGTAGCAGTCACCCTAGAGAAATGTACCAACTATGCGTGTTACACTCAGAGTAGTGAAGAATGAAAGAGATCTGGGGTTAATTGTGTAGTCACATATGAAGTTTTCTGAACAGTGCAGATAGGCTGCCAGAGTAGTTCACGGCGTCTTGTCAAAGATATACACAAATTTTGCAAGGAGGGATAAGGAGGTGATTGTCCCCTTGTATAAGGCAATGTCACACCTTAAGTACTGCATACAGGTCTGGAGGCCTCATTTTAGGAAGGATGTAGAGCTGCGGAAACGTATACTGAGAAGGGCAACAAGATTGGTGAGGGAGGAACAAAGGGGTGCTCTTACAAAGAAAGGCTTAAGTTCTGCAAATTGCAGCATCTGGAGTGATCTGATTGAGGTGTGTAAGCCTTGAATGGTTTGAGCAGGCTCAATGCTAATGGGATCCTTCCTCTTGCTCAGATTACAAACCTGAGTGGGCATAAACTGAAATTGAGGAAAGACAGTTGTAGAATAGATGTTTGGAAATTTGCCTTTGGCCAGCGGATGGTTGATTGCAGGAACAAACTTCTATCTGTCATTGTGGAAGTTGATAGCTTATATAAATTCAAGGTAGAACTAGACAAACATTTGGAATGAACGAATGGGTGAAATGGGAAGGGTTTTTTTTTTTTTTTTTTTTGGCTGATACTGTGTAAGCTTGCTTTCTTGCATCATATGCCTCTACTAATGTTAATGCTAAACACATTTGGACTCTGTCCATTTGAGAAATACCTCAGTGAAGCCTATCACAGTGTTCATAGGAGACTGCTCCCAAGGTTTCAGGAAAAATGTCTAAACGGGAATGAAGGAAATGAAGGTTTAATGACATGCTGCATATCAACTCTCTGTACACTAAAATTAATTCATCTGCAATTTCACTGTCATTTTGTGATTTATCATTGCCTAAAAGTTCCAGCAAATGTTTTTGAATGCCTTCTAAGCTCTTATTTCTGTAGCATTTAATTTTTTAGTGAATTCCTCATCTTCAAATAGCAGTTTGATTTGATGCACAAAAATTCTGTTTTATCTTAACCTCATTGATTCGAGAAAACTTTAGCCTCAAACAGGAAAATCCTTCTCCTTTTTTATCCATCACTTTCACAAATATTTTTTTTATCAAACCTAGCTTGATTTGTGCAGAGGTAAATAGATTTTTGACTTATGCACCAAAGGAGGATATACCATATTTTTCTGGTCTGGTGTAGTTTCTGAACGGTCTGATCATTTTTTTTTATCCTGTAGTGGCAATTCTTTGCTCGGCTGTCCATTTGCATGAAAAGCAGCAGTATTTAGTGTATCCACCTTGAAATCCAGTCAGCAAACCTACCACTTTTAGGTGGGCACAGATATTCCATTTGTATTCTTGATAGCATATTTTTTCCAAAAGAACCTGTAGGTTCCCATACTTTTCCTTCATGTGAACTGAATGGGCCAGTGGTATAGATGGATACTTATTCCCATTATGGAGTAAAACTGCTTTTAAACTGACCTCGGATGAATAAATGAAAAGCCTCCACTACTTGGGGATGTGCTCCAGATGTAACTCTTTCATTAATTCCTGGGCATTGTTACAATAAATCAAAGCACCCTCCATGGAGTAATAGGTCGTTATGTTAGATTGCCTCTTCCTATAAAAAGACACCTTGACACCCTTTTCAAGAAGATTCCACTGCTGAAGCCATGATCCTAGTAATTGAGCCTTGGTTTTGGAGAGGTCCAAATCTCTAACCAAATCATTCAATTCTGCCAGAGTGATTAGATGTGGCTTTGCAGTATCAAGAGCTGAAAAGTCTGGATCTGTACTCATTCTGGGTTCTGCATCTTCTGGAGACTCCTTTCTGATCCTGAGTCAAGTCCATAAGTTTCTGGTGGCTTTGCACTGGCATTGTATCATCGTGAGGAACCAGCCTTAGAGCAGAAGGTATTTTGCAGTACTCTACTTTATGCTTGGATTTCCCAGAAAAACAAGAAATATTGGTCATGTAAAAGTAACAATCATTTATGTGGTCTTGAGATTCCTTCCATATCAACAGAACAGCAAAAGACATTGATTTATCACTACCTCTAAGCCAGCCAGTTAATATCCTTGAACATGAGCTACAGGAAATCTTTAGCGCCCATACCTTTATCTTGATCTCTCACTTACATCCAAAATAGAATTCATAGGCTTTTCTCACAGTTGTGACAGTGGCTTCTGCTGTAATTTTAATATCACTTCTCTGCAACTGCTATCACGCTTATTTCAGCAAGAACGCAACATAGTTCATGTATGCGCACATAACAACACAATTAAGAAATTGTAGATTTTTATATCTAATTTAAACACAGTTCACAATTTACACTTGTTTACAAACACTTCTCACCACTCACTCTCTGAAACACATACTTTTTTGAAATATGAAAATGCTTGCTTGGTGCAGAACCCTGAATCAGAGTCAAGTCCATAAGTTTCTGGTGGCTTTGCACTGGCATTGTATCATAGTGAGGAACCAGCGATAGAGAAGGTAGAGAAATTTCTAGAAGGCTCAATGTTTCTAGAGAGCTGTCGAAAGTTCTAGAACCTTCCAGAAACATCACAACCTTTCTTCTGCACATAACATATTCTCAAACATTGTAGAAAGCTCTCCCAAATGTTCTTGAAAAAAAATTTTAACAATAAATAGATAAAATATGGGAAAAGATGATTAAACTAATTACAGGTCTTGGTTTTTGATCATTAACCTACAATATTTTTAAGCACATATCAGAGTTTTTGAACATATTTCTTACAAGAAGCTGTCGAAATTATTTCACAGGGAGGAAACTGATGCCGACCAGTGATATTTGCAAATATCCTGACAAGGGAAAACTCGCTTTCCTCTACATCACCAATGAGAATGTGAGGCACAAACTTAGCTGAAAAACATATCATATTCCCAAATCTTGATTGACATGTCCCATAAGAAATACCAATTTCACCACAAACTTTGTGGACAATTAAATGTCAATCACTCCTAATCAGATCACAAACACGAGTAATTGAATCATTGGTTTTTTGAAGTTGAAGGTAAGTTGCAGATAAATGAGTGATGATTATTCATGCATTCTATGTCTAGATGAGATACTGAAGACGTGACAAATTGCAACTCACTATGATGCTAAAATTTCAAAATACAATGTGCCTAGCCCTTCTGATCACATCTCATACATCTGCTGTCAAACATACTTGTGTAGAAAAGGAGATTATTCAAAATATTTTCATATATTTTAAATATAAGAAATTTGATATTCAAAGTACTGCAATATAATATCAATTCTTATTCAATAGCAAAGTATTTCAATATAATATCAATTCTTATTCAATAGCATTTTAGAAAGAGCTACATCTTATTCAGATGTAGATCTTTCTAAAATGCTAAAAAAAATTCTCTGCTTTAAATTTTGGTTTATGCACATTCAATTCAATTTGGTTCATTGATGCAAAGGGATCAGAAAACAACCCTATTGCTTTTTAGTGCTGTGAAATCCAAGAATTTCAATGCAAATAGCTCTACAAGTCTACTATTAATCTGCTGTACTTGAATAAATTCACTTATGTTTTGTTTTTCAAACATCTTTGTACGGTTTTGGAAATGAAAATTTGGTTGTATTTGACATTTAAAAAGTTTGGTTTTGAAGTAAATGCATTCAGACAAAATTATAATGATACATTCTCTGACATATTAATTAGGCATTTCCTTGTTCTTAGCCATTTCCTTGTAATTTTGCCTTAAATCATTAAATTAATTAGTAACATCAACTAAAAAAACTAAAATCACATTGCCAATTGGGCAGCTCAATATTGGTAGCAATCTGTTCTTTTACATGGACATATTACAATTTCATTATATAAATTCAGGAATCTTGCCAAATATTTTTCTCTACTCAAGAGCAAAATATCAGAGAATGGATCGTAGCACATAGGTCCACCTTTAGCAACAAAGGTAATGGCAATCTTGCATGGCCTATTTTGCAGTGATATACAAGCCTTTGTATTCTGCTTTGATTTCTCCAAGGAAATATGTAAACAGGTGATGATTAAAGCAGCACATGTTGAAAGTAGTAACAGAAAGAATGAATTTTATTAAATTTACCATTGCTGTTACTGCTTTCATCATAAGGTCATCACGAAGATTTCTTCCAAATAAATTCTGTTGATTTATAATAAAATGCACCTTTATCAATAGCTAATAATAAAATTAATAATAATGATAAACAAAAAATTCAAACCAGTTGCATTAACTATAAATTTTCTTTTAAAAATAAATTTATTATTTCTTGAATTACTCTGTGGACCTGATAAACTTGTTTAAAGGGCCAAATTTACCAGCAGGCTACGATACTTGTGCACCCTTGTTATATAGGCTGCATCATCCTGTATGTACATGTATATACTATATATGTTGTTGGTCTCCATGCCAGTAGTGGGCTTGTCTCCTGTCATTTTTTCTAAAAATGACATGAGCAAACGTTTATTTTCTTAGTCTTTACAAGCAAAACTGAGTCACCTGGTCTCAAACAGAAGAGTGTGGGTTTTTTATTCTCTCAGTAGCTCAAATTTTTCAAAAAAAAAAAGTTTCACTTTAATTTATAAATGAATTTGTGCATTAAAAATATTTATCTACAGCATGCATAAAATAGGCACTATATGATATTGGCTCTATGGATGAAAAGTCAAATAGTTTCAGAAAAGCAGGTGGTCAAGCTACACTACATAAACAAAAAAAATGCTGTCCATTCTAACACAATAAATAAAAATTTTAAGAAATTTAATTCCAAGAAAAGTGCTTACTTTTTCTTTTGAAAACAGAATATCAACTGTTGCTTCAGCTAGTGTACTAAGCCTTATATCAAATGATTCACACTGGCGTTTTTCACCAACCTCAAATGGTTTGACAATATTCAATGGCTGGTAATCCTATAATGAAAAATTTCATAATTTAAATTCAGGAAAAGAGAAAAATAAATAAATAATTGAGAGGAAAGTTTTATTTTCTGTATTAAGAAAAATATATGCTACTCTACCAAAATAACAGAAAATGCATCACTGCATGCAGGCCCATCTTTAGTAATAATGACTGTGGCAAACCTGCATGGCATATATTCAACTAGATGTGCACAAGTGTTGCTGGTTTTTTTTTTGTTTTTTTCCGGTAGTTGTTGGTGCATTGGCTTCTGTGACCATAATGCACCTCCCAAGGTTTTTGCAGTACTTTGATACAAGCCCGAGGCGGGATTCGAACCCCCGACCTTTGGGTTGCCAGGCAGGCACTTTACCCACCGGGCTAGCCCGGTTGGCTTGCTATATTGCTGGTGATGTTATTCTATTTCTATTTGAGAATGACCTTTAAATCTCTTTGATTCCTTGGTTATTGATGTCAACATCAGACCTCATTAAAGACAATCCCAGACTTTCAATAGGATTATCTGAAACTATGCAAGAATGGCAGATGCTCCATATTTCAGGAGTGTTCTACATTCCTGCATTCCATTCTGCTTAATCCTGAATTCCTAGGGCATTATCGCCTTGAAATAATCCAATCCCATCTGGGATTGGATCAATATTAACATTATGTGATGAACCTCATCTGTAAGAATGTTGAGATACATCCTACAGATAACAAGACCTTTTGAAATAGCAAGGTGAATGCCATATCATAAAAAGTCTCCACAGGAGACCACCATCAAAAGCATGCACAGAGGGCAGGATGCAACTGAGATACACTACTTCATGTAACTTTCACCAGACCCTCGTGCATCCATCAATGCTAAATAATGGGAACGGTAATTCATCTGATCATACATATGTTTCCAGTGGTCATGTGACCACTGACTTTAGGCCCAACATCACAGCAAATGGATTAATCTGTTCCACTCATAAATCACAAGGCTGGAGATTGCTGTATACTCACATAGACACATGTGGCTGTACAGCAATTTCCTAAGCTGCCTGCATGTTTTGCTGATAGAAATGGATTCCTGGTATCCAGTGTTGAAAGTTTTGGTGATTGTCTAAAATGTGTACGCTGTAGGCCAAACATCTGTGTTCTGGCCGGCCATGAATATATCAATCTTCTTCAGGCTGGATTTATTCTTCTCACTGCTCATTTTGTCATACAGTAGCCACTGAATAAATAGCCTAGACACTGTCTACTTTCATAGATGAATGAACTCTGCCAATGCACAAGTACTTAAGATCATGCATCCCATGTGATCACTGACATTGCCTTCCTTTCTCATGACTCCACAAAGGCACTACAGTTGTCTGTATAGATCCATTGCACCATGTAACCCAGCACATAACAAGTCACTTACTTTTACTATGACAGGAAGTGTGTAGATATTAGAATGCTCAATTTTCTAATAAATGGTATGGCAGCACAATTTTTCACATAAAAGAAAATAACTAGACAAATTAATAAAATGTTGTTCATATATTTTCTTTAGATACTGAAATGTTTTTCATAACCCAGAGGGAATTCCATTTTTAATTTATCTCAATGATGTTTTTAAATTAAAACATAAATAAAATTAAATAAAAGACGCTTTGTATACATGTTATTATCCAAGTTGGTTAAAAAATTAATTTTCCCTGGTTAATTAACAAAATGAAGAATACTTATTCACAAACACACAATTTATTCAACACTATTTGTACTCCCACATTAAAGTTGAAATTTTAGGACCTTTATCATGTTTATTATGAACTGAAATTTTTGTTCAATAGAAAGAACAACCCTTTTCAATTTTATGATGATGCATGCACATCAATACAAATTAAAAAACATCAAAATATGAAAATTACCCAAAAAGAAGTAAATCAAAAAGGTAAACAAACAACACCTGTAAGAGATTCCCCATGTTTTTAATGTCACTGGGCTTAGATTTCCACAGACCACAGAGGGTGCCAAATAAACAGGAGTCAACTGACCATAACATATTTAGCATTCAAAAGTGATTTATTAAGCCTGTAAAAAAATCTAAATTTTATAAAGTTGTGAACATCAAACAGCAGATTAAAAATCAAGATGAAATATATATAACTACTAAAATATGCACAGGCACCTTCAAACAGTGGAAACTCTCTTTATCAATTGTCTAAAATATATGGTAGCTACCTCTTATAAATGTAGATAAAATTTCAATGCTGATAAGACAAAGGCCCTGACAATAGATGGGTCGCAAGCCACCATCTATCTCGAAGGCGTCCAGATCGAGCAAGTGCAGGACTTTAAATACCTTGGGTCGCTGGTCCAGGAGAAGAAAGTTGCATCCACCATGGAAATCCACAGCAGAATTGGACAGGCGGCCACTGCGTTCGCCTCACTCAAATGGTGTCTGTGGAAGAGGACCAACATTTCCTCAAAGACTAAAATCCGACTCTTCTGGACTTTGATCCTGCCCATTCTCCTTTACGGATCAGAAACATGGATTTGTCTCAAGCTAGATTTAAACAAACCTGAGGTATTCCAAATGCGATGCCTGCGGCAGATTTTGGGCATCTCACTTCGTGACCGCATCACTAATGATACCATCCGCACCAGATGCCAACACCAACCAACCATTGCCGACCAAATCCAGAAGCGAAGGCTTAGATGGTTTGGCCATGTATGTAGAATGGGCACGAACAGAATACCATCCACACTCCTTTGGAGACAACGACCCACCCAATGGAGCATCCAACGGACCGTGCCTAGGAAAACGTGGGCCAAGCAAGTGGAAAATTACTTGAAGAGCAGACGTCTCGACCTTAACCAGGCCAGGACTGACACCATGGATCGTAAAGTATGGAAGAACATCACAGAGCAAGTCCGAAACCCTGCGGTACCTACAGCAGCATACTGGTTGCGTGGCCAACCGCCTCCCCCAGCTGCCAGTTAAGGACCAAGAAGAAGAAGAAGAAGAAGAAGATAAAATTGAAAAGAAAGATAATTCCTTGGTTAGGTTACATTGATTATTCCTTAGTTAATTGGTTACAATAACTGACCTGAAGGTATATCAGGCTGAATGTCAAACTTTGCAGATGATACAAAGTTGGCAGGGTGGTTAACAACAGTAATCAGGGTGAGCTACTGCAACAAGATCTAGGAAAATTGGTTTGATGGGCTGAGAAATGGCAGATGAAGTTTACCACTGACAAATGCAAAGTACTGTATATGAGTAACAGTAATCCCAAAGTAACTTATCAACTGTGCAGTGGAAAATAAAAAAGACCCGGTGGTAATTGCTCAGTCAGATATGAAATTCTCCAAGCAGTGCAGACATGCTTCCATGACAGCTCATTGTGTTTTGTCAATGTTACACAGAAACTATCAGCAGGGATAAGGAGGTGATTATCCCTTTGTATAAGGCCATGTTAGGCCACATCTTGAGTACAGTATACAAGTCCGGAGGCCTCATTTTAGAAAGGATCACGTCTGGTGGAATGGGTGCAGAGAAGAGCAACCAGATTGGTGAAAGGAACAAACGAGTGCTCTTACCTAGAAAGGCTTCAGTTCTGCAAATTGCAGCATCTCGAGACCAGGCACCTGCAGGGAGATCTGATTGAGGTGTTTAAAGCTTTAAATAGATTGAGTAAGCTGAATATGAATGGCATTTTTCCTCTTGTTGAGACTAAACATGAGAAGGCATAAATTTAAGTTGAGGAAGGATGGTTGCAGGATAGATGTGCAGAAGTTTTCCTTCGACCAGGTGGTTAATTGTAGGAACAGGCTTCCATCTGTTGTTATTGTGGAAATGGATGGTTTGAATAAATTCAAGGAAGAACCATACAAATTCTTGGATGGCATGAATGGATAAAGTGTCAAAAATAAGAAAAATACAAACATCCTCACTTCTGTTATTAATGCATCTGGTATTGCAAGTCTGAGTGACAGTTAATAATGCATCAATTGATCCTCTCTGAATCAGCAATTTGGGTGTTAAAAACTTATGCACATAAAAACAGCAGATCAAATATAAAATGAAAATAGATCTTCTACAGCATGAAACTGTCCTTATCAGTCTAAAATATATATGGTGGCTGACTCTTATAAATAAATACTGAACCCCTAAATATGAAAGGTAATGTGGTCATCTGTAAGTGAAATCAAATGGGTTAATGATACTTCATAATGAGAGCAATATATCAACAGCTAAATCACTCTGTATTCATAATACCAGCTCCATCTAACATCAAGAGAAATCTGAAAAAAATGTGGTTGACACACAATACTGGATATTCCATCCAGCAAGTTCATGCTCCCACTTACATGGCAAAACCACTTGGCAATGGTTTACAAACGGCACTATTCAAGGGCTCCGACCGATTGGTACTTTGAAATAAATCTAGATTTAAACCTAAAAATTACAAACAAACAAAGGTAAGAATTCTTGACCTTCAACAAACAACAATTCAATATTAAGAGTCTCTCTCTCTCTCTCTCTCTCTCGACTAACTAGCATATTAAATTCTCTGTCACACCTAACATGTAATTGAAAACAACATGTGAGTTACAAAAACTTAGCATGTGTGTTTTTATATATAATGGCCTCTATAGCCAAGTGGTCAGGAGGGGGAGTGCATTAGCACACAGTCTTTCAGACCAGGGTTTTTCAAGCACCTGACTGCTAAATATGGTCAATCTGCCAACCTACACTGGACCAGAGTGGCAGATTATGGCCAATTCCCTTAACTTGACTTGTTGAGGAGGCCTCCATCCTGCAGTGGATTGACAATGGCTGTAGATTTATTTTCATTTTATAAATATATACCTACCTGAGGAAAGAAAAATTTATATAAATGTTCTCGCTGCCGATCAGCCCATGGTCCATAACTGAAATCTGTTCCTTTACCACATTTAATTTCAATTCCCCAGAGTGGAGATGTGCACCTTTGAACAATATCCCCATTTGCCAATTCTATCATTTCTGGTTCTGCTGATACAAACCCTATAAATACAAAAATTCTGTTATCAATTAACAGAAAGCAATAGCAGATAATTTCTAGTTATGCCAGAGATCAAAACTCTTCAGAATAAATTATAAGTACTTATCACAAATGAGAATAAGATCAATACATATTATTATTACATCTGAAATCATTATTATTGCATTTGAAAAAGTACATGAATTTCTACATTCAACACATGGCCTCAGATGATTTCTACTGAATAGAGAAACCATCTGAGAAGACACAAGCCTGGAAACAGACATCACAATGGTGCCCTAAATTCTAGACAACTGCTGAATTCATCTTTTTTTGTGATGCCATTTGCATAAAATGATAGTAGCAACTCTTGTGAATTATCTCTAATATCTTTCACACTCAGGTAATGCACTACTGGAGCTTCCATATCCACTTCAATCTAAACAGCCAAGTCATTTGCTCCAAAACTGCCACCAATTCAAGGTTATTGTTTGTGAATCTCGTCTTTACCACTACATTTTTCAACAACAGTTTTCAATTGCTGTTGAGCTTACTTTCTCCCACACTAATCAATATTGTATGCAACGTCTTTCAGTTGCATACAATATTAACGTTTAAAGAAATTTATTGGTTAACGTTTAAAGAAATTCTAAAACTTGAATTTCTGAAATCACAACACCAGCAAGTAACTTGCTCACCACAATGGTAGGCTTTGACGGCCTGATTCATGGGCTGAATTAGTGCCATTGCATTCCTTGGTAAAAATGAGATTCTGATCTTGCCATCATTCAGTTTCAGGACATCAGCCAAAGGATGAGCTGGGCAGTGATTCAACAGTAACAGAGCCTTCTCTTGAAGTTCACCAATGGAAGTGGTACAAACTCACTTTCAAACCATAAAGAAAAAATATCACTTATCATCTAAACACTGGAACTATTTTTATATATCACAGGTAGAAAAAAGAAGCCTTCAGATAGATAGAAGAAAGTTGAACAATGAGGAGGTAGCACAGACATTTACAGTCGTAGAAACACAGGTAGAAGTTTGCAATCAGAACAGAACGAGAGAAGAAATGATGAGGGATAACATGAAGACTGCCCTTAAGATAGCAGAGAAAAACCTTTTGAAAAAGGGGAGACAGAAAAGGAAACATGCCTGGATGACAGCAGAGATATTAGAACTGAATGAAAAGAGAAATTGTTACAAAAACAGCCATGAACAAAAATATAAGGAGATACATTGTAAAATTGAACAGAAAATTAAGGAAGCCTGTGGCTGGAAGAAAGATGCCAAGAAATTGAGGAACTGCAGAAGCGCCATGATTATTCTATTCTGCATAGAAGTGTAAAGGAGATGGCCGGATTGTACAAGAAAAAGACCCAGATGCACATAGTTGATAAAACAGAGAAAGCAGGTGATGGATTTGAAAGACAAAAAGCAGATCTGGGAAAAGTATATATCACAGTTGTTCAAAGAGGGTGAAGAGATAAAAGGAAGTGTGAAAGAAATAGATCTTGAGGGCCAAAAGATACTTCAAAGTGAAATGACGAAGGCTTTGAAAATGGCAAAGAGTGATAAGGCTGCTGGAGAGGATGGAATAGTGACAGAATATCTAAAATTGCTGGGTGAAATGGTATCAAGGCTCTGACATCAGCTCAACAAAGTTTATGACTCAGGAAAGATTCCTCAGGATTGGTTAAAATAAACCTTGATACCATTACCAAAAAAGGCAAATGAAAAGAATTGTGCAGAATATCAAACAATCAACCTCATAAGTCATACATTAAAGATATTTTTAAGAATAATTTTTCTTCACATCCAGGGTACATGTGAAAAGGAAACAGGGAAAACTCAGTTTGGATTTAGGAAGGGTGTAGGTACCAGAGAAGCTATGTTCAGTCTTTCGGTATTAATAGAAAGATGTCTGGAAATGCAACAAGATGTCTTTGCTTGTTTAATAGACTATGAAAAAGCATTTGACAAAGTTCAGCATAGAAAACTGTTTGCTCTCCTGCACCAGCAAAGCCATCCAAATAATCGAGAATCTGTACTATAATCAGAGTGCTATGGTGAGAGTGGAAGATGAGCTGACAGAAGAAATTATGAGAGGTGTTCGACGGGGGTGCATTCTATCTCCATTACTGTTCAATCGCTATTCTGAAAATATTATAAAGGAGACATTGGAAGATAGAGCAGAAGAAATTGCTTTAAATGGAAAATAGTCATCAATAATATATGCTATGCCATACAATCATCATTGCAGGAAGTGATTCTGATCTTCAAACACTCATAGAAATAGTTAATGCAGAAAGTAATAAGATGGGTCTTTGAGATATCCCAGTAAAACTAAATGGATCATAGTTGGCCCCAAGAATTATACAAATCTCACACTTATGGTCAATAGGAGGCTGATTGAAAAAGTCAACAGTTATGTCTATTTAGGAAGAGAAATTAATAACAAAGGGGATGATTCAACTGAAATAAAAAGAAAGGTTGAAATTGCAAGATCAGCCTTTTGCAAAATGAAAGGCATTTTATGTAATCTGCAATTGGATCTAAATCTTCGACTAAGAGTAATGGAGTGCTACATCTGGTCCACACTATTCTATGGCTGCGAGACTTAATGTCAGTATAAAGTCACATACCGACATTAAACAAAGCAACGATTAAGAAATTGGAGGCATTCAGGATGTACATGTGCAGAAGAATATTACACATTCCATGGACAGCTAAAGTAACAAATGTGGAAGTGTTAAGATCAGTAAGCAGAGAAAGGAAATTGCTGTCTCTAATCAAGAAACAAAAAACTTCTTTTTTTTTGCTCACATTATGAGACATCATGAAGAATATGCAGTGTCACAAATCATTCTGACTGGAAGAATTAATGGTAAGAGGAAGAAGAATATCATGGCTGGAAAAAATTGAAGGAATGGGCAGGCAAAAATGGTGAATAATTATTCATGATGTTTATGACAGATGCTAATCGCCAACACAAGATGGGATGGCAACCTATGATGATGATTACTGGATCTGAAACTGAGTGTTCACTTCATTAGCATATCCCTTAGGAGCTGGAGTATAGAGCCAGAGAAACAAAAGTATTTTTTAGGTAATTAAATCAGTAGCTCAGTAGTATAGTGCCTAATCTGCATCCAGGCATGGACTATCATCTATGATAAAGCTGTAAGAAAGGTGAGCACTAATCTGTTAGACATTACACAGTGATTGTGGGTAGGCCTGTGAGCAATGATTGCAGATCAAGTTCATGATGACCCATTTCTCTAGAAATTTTGGAGTAGGGAGAGGTAAATGATATTGTCCTGAAATCAGCAACTACTGTCGTGTTTCTTTTCTTTCTTTTTTTTCAAAACTGACATAACAGGTGAGCCTATGATGCCACAGGGTCTTATTGAAATTGATTACAGACTAAGGGATAACGTTAAGTCTAAACATTAACTCACTTTCTGATACATCCACCCAAAAGCCAAAAGAATGGCTTGGACTCTTTGATGGGTATATATACCAGGAAACAAGTTAATGATTCTGGATACTTCATCTTAGAAAATTTCTAGCTTTTCAGATTGGTGAAATATCATAAAGTGTCATCCTAGGAGGAAGGTGGAACAGGTCACCTTTCTTGAGCTTCAACTCATTCTCTATGCCTTTGGGCCAAATTCCTAGGATACACCAGAGTAGCTGGTACACTACTTTCTGGTTCACTCTTTCATGAAAGAAACAATAGAAGAATTATGTTTTGCTTGGATGAAATTAGCATAATACTTGTTTCACTTTTCAGAAGGAAATTTTATGTAAACAGCATGCTGACTGCTTGAAACCTGGGGAGGGAGGGAATCATTCCACCACCATGGTTTTGGGTACTGAGTGATGAAAACACCAATTTTTTTTTGTATGTAGAGGAATTACATAAATAAGAAAGTCCTTATATGTATCCATTCTGCTAGCTGGAAATTTTTAAGTAAAAAGTAGTCAACAATGATAACTCTTTTTACCCATTACTGATAACATGCACATCTACAACTACATTAAGGAGAAGCTGTTAAGAGTTGTGAATGACTTTTAGCTGGCCTCACAAGGCCAAATGCATGCAGGTCTTGCTGCATCTGAATGCTATTTTCGAAATCAACAAATTATGATCAAATGATTATTCTGCCTTAACCATGATAGCTGATGTTGACCTAACTTTACAAAAACATTAATTTCTACTTAATAAGTGATTAAGTAGAAATTAATGTTTATAATGTGCTTTAAGGAACCATGACTGAGCTCAGATATGGTTAGAGATTGATGATATGAAAATTTGTGGGTGGAATTGAAATTTAATTTGTATTTGCACTGGTTATGCTTTTGGAAAGCAGGCTCATGAGTAGCCAAGGAAAAAATTCTTAAAAAGAATTCCAAAGTATTGGCAATGTCATGAGGTTCAAAAATTTCCTTTCCAGAATATACTAAAGTTGTGATGGAGCGTCTGACATTACAATTCTCCTCAACTTTTTCTCAATACTGCCAAAGGTGCAATTGTCATTTCCTGCCCTGCCATTCAAAACTCCAACTAATACTATTCTTTCTTTGTAACTGGTTTCTATTGTCCTACCCTTTCTTCCAAAATAGTTCCAAAATTTATTGTTATACCTTCCACATTGTATCCTACTCTACAGCTAATTAAATTACTACTCATAGTAAATGACTTTATAATTATTGTTAAGACACGGTTATCCTGTATTCATCCACTGATAGCCAAGCAGACTTGTCCAAAACACATATAGGAAGATGGCTTGAAAAGGAATACCTCTTACCAGTGGTGAGCTATAGTGGGCTCGTGAGAGCCCATTGTTATTTTTTTTTGAAAATTTGCGAGCCCATTGTTGAGATGATCATTTATTTTACAAATGAAATCCTGAATGCAATTATTGAGTATCCAGGGCCGAAACTATGGTGGGGCAAGCGGGGCCCCCATTCCCAGCATTTTAATGACGCAATTGATCGGTTATATATTTTAAAATTGCTTCATTTTTGATTTAATTACAGTCGCGATTTTTTTTTATTCCCCTTGGTAATTAAATTTAAATAGTTTCCGCTGAACGAAGAAAATTTCCACGTAACGAATGGTTTAGGAGAGACAACTGTGTGCATTGTTCTCACCTCTGGGCTTGAGGCAATTTAGGTAATTAGAAAGTGCGAATTAAGGGTGAAAGGGATTACCGTTTCACAATGTTAGTGGTCAGTAAAACTATGCAGTCATATACCGAGAAGTCGCGCAAGTCAATATGCTTTCCATAGCTAGCCAGTCAGAGGATTAAGAAGATTCTTGACACAGATTATAGCCTCTGGTCAACCTGTGTTGTGGTTCCCCTTTACTCCAACAAATGGGCATATGTTTTTCGGAGAAGTGAGTGATCCTTGCCTTCCAGTAAATTTCTTCTGTCTATGTTTACATGGTCACAGTAGCTGAATATCCATGTGATTCTGATATTTTGCACAATATTCAAAGAACTAGTGAGAGTTGCAATGTGGGAGGGGGGGGATTTAGGCAACTAAGATATTATATAAACTTTACGAAGATGAAATGTTGGCAGATTTTGAAACTTTGTCGAGCCTTTCACCGTGCAGAAAATGTTCTAAAATATAATGGCATACACGCAATAATTAAAAAAAAAAAAAAAAAACTATCACCAATCTCCAAAAAACTAGCGCGAATTAAGGATGATTTCTAAAGAACTTGACGTAGAAACTATAAAGATCGGTCGTGTGTTCAGGCCACAATGAGCAGCTTGTAGCTTGCAGGCGGCAACTGTGGGTTGGAGGAATTAACCCGCTTTGTGCAAACATTTTGAATCAGAAGTTAAATATTCCAGATTATTAAATCAACTTTTAAATTTGGAATTTCTTAATTTATCAATGCTTTCTTTCTATCAATGCTATTGCTAATTTAAAAAATTCTGAAGGAAATTATGAAGCTAAAATTGAGAGCATGTTGAAGTTGAAAGAATTTGAAGGAATCAAAATCAAAAGTAAAAAAATTACCTCATGACAAGTTATTAAATAATGCATTGTTTTATCCTTAAAATTATTATTTATTTTTTTTTTTTGTTAGTTGTTGACGCATTGGCTTCTGTGGCCATAATGCACCTCTCAAAGTTTTTGCATTTTACTCTGATCCAAGCCCGAGGCGGGATTCGAACCTGCGCCCTTTGGGTTGCCAGGCAGGCACTTTACCCACTTGGCTAGCCAGAGTTGTTGTTTTGGTTTTCAGGAGCATTAGCAACTAAGGCCATATTGCTCCGGGAATATGTGGTGGTCATTCCCTGACCTTTCCGCATCCTCCGTATTTGGTGGTCACGGGCTCAAACCCCTGTCTAATCAAGAAGCGTGTGCTATGCACTGCTGCTCCTGCCCACCTGGCTACGGAGGCGCTGGCTAGCCAGGGTTTTATCCTTAAAAGATAAGTTATTAATGCAACAGGGTGATTTTAAATTAAATAAAGAAAATAACGATACCATTGAAAGAAATTTTAAACATATGCTACCCGAAATCATGGAATGTAAAAGAACTTTCGTCTCGGTTAGAAGATGGTGAAAACTGAATAGGAAATTTAAGTTTTCTGTTTTCAGTAATGGGCTGGAAAATTGAAAGACTATAGGTATAACTCTCCTCTGACTAGAGGAGAGTTATATCTACAGCCTAAAACTATGAATTAACCCACATCAATTTTAACACTACAATCAACCACAATTAATTATAAAGTCTTCAATCAATAAAAACCTTATCATTATTATATAATTTTTGTTGTATTTAACAAGTATTTTAGTTATGAACCTCATCTAGTTTTGCAATATTACTGTACAGTATTCCTTTGAAAGGAGAGATGCTGCATTTCTTATGGTAATTTAAAAGTGTAATGTATAATGCATAAAAGTTACAGTACAAGGCAAAATGCAACAAAGTCAAATACAATTATATAGAATACAGAATTATTACACAGTGCAATACAGTCTTTTATTCTTTTAACAGTACTGTAGTATAGGCAAAGTGTGGCAAAAAAAAAAAAAAATTATAACACTAAATTAATGCAGAATTATTTTTACAGCATTATTACTAAAATTAACACAATTTTTTAAATATAGGTAGTGCATATCATATGCCTCCAAAAAAATTAACACTCTTTAACTTCAATTCAGAAATATCAATATCAATAGTTTCAACTTCCCTTAAAGATGAAGCTCCAGAAATAAGTGGACCTTGCATAAAGAATTTTCTGAAATTATTTTGTGCATATTTCTTTCCTTTTGTTGCTCAAATTGGTTACCAATATATTACATTGTATAACTTAATGTTGCATAAATTAAGATTACTTCATTGATAAATTTAAAAATGTCCCCCAAGCTTTAACATCCTTAGTTAGCCCACTGCCTTAGTTTGAAAAAAAAAAAAAAAAAAAAAATTCAGTATCTGAATTATTTCAGAATTACTTCAGGATTCAAAACAGAATTTATGGTATCAGAATCACAGTTGGTAAAATTACCAAACGCCAAAGGAGGGGAGGAGGGGAACAAAAAGTCTCAAACATATGATAAACCCTTTATCTAACATACATTGGATACCTAGGGAATTAGGCTAATGTAGAACAGAAGTAGTATGTAGTAAACTTGGAAAAGAACTGCCTCAGAATGCTTATCAGCTTATATGCCCTTGAAAACAAAAACAATGTATACTCATCTACACCATTAAAACTTGAGGAAGACAACACTGCCACAAATCTATATAATGAACACACTACACTTACATGGCACAATCAGTAGAAACCATAGAAAACAACTGTGGATAAAAAAAAAAGTTAAATATATACAGTTCTGCTTTTTTCCCTTTACTTTTCCACACCTCACTACACTTTTAACGATGCACCTACTATTCTGATATCAAACCTGTTCTTCCATTAATTGTGTTTACATGAAATTTAAGCACCTAATATTGGCGGTGGTATCTATTCTGATGGATGGTACTATTCACTGTGTGTCCTGGTTCCTTGAACTACAGCAGGGTTCCTGCTGGTCTGGGTGACATCCCAGACACTGTATTTATTGCTTTATCCTACCACAATGAATGTATCAGTCTAGAGTTTATCTAATTTGGTCTTTTAGTCCCACACTGGCAGCCCATCCTTATTTGTTCAGCAGCCATGTTGCTAGCTACCTACTAACATGATACACATCAGGTTAAGACCTCCAGTCAATCCCCCATAAGCCTAGAAAGTACAGAGATCTCCTCCTGTTACACAGCATCTGACCTTCCATAAATAATTACTTCACAGAGAAATAATTTTACAGCATTTTGTTTACAAAGCATCACACAAGCTAACTGTACAACTACTATATTACAGAAGGTAGCTTTGTGTGGTGCTTTGTAAACAAAATGCTGTTCACTTATGCTCCAGTTCCCTCCGCCAAGAAGAAAACAGGAGCATATCTAAAAAAAAAAAAAAAAAACTGGAATAATATACACAACTAGATTCCTAAGTGCTATTTTCAAGAAATAACTTAACAGCTGCACTATTTTGTTGTTTACACTGAAATCATCCTGGAAGCTGTTCATTCTGTAATTGCAACATATCAGATCTTACAAAAAGTTTAATCATGTTTTTTATTTTATAATCTGCTTTACTTATTTTACTTATTGTGTGACACACAGGTCTTAGCAATGCTTGCAGCAGTAAATAAAAGGAAGTAGGTTGATTTTTTGAATTTTTTTAAAGCTGGCAAAGGTGTCAAGGATGGTTTGTTAATTTACTGAATAAGTGATAGGACAATTTCAGGTGCATGAAAAACTAGCAGATCAGCTTTCAGACCTCCTGAATAGAAGCAAGGTGTCATGATCCATTTCAAGAACTATGTCTAGATGTAAAATTTTACAGGTATGATGGAAATGAACACAGGTCTTACAATAGGTTTCAATTTAACCAAATTACATATTTTAAACATTGCTAAGTCCTTTTGAAGTAAACACAGGATATCTCTTGAACCAAACTTCCAAATTTAACATTATGTAACAAGTCCCCCACATGCAGAACCCATATTCACAATCTTACCAAATAAAGTATGTATATAGGAAAATCGACATATGCAAATCAATATCAATAATTTTGAAGGATAACCACATTAATAATATCAATATTGTAATTAAGCAAAGAAAATTATAAATACAAAATTAGATAATATACATATATTAAAAAACCCACATTACACAAGTTTTCCACAAAGCTGCATTTCAAAATTTGTAATAATCCTGATATCAGTTTTGACATTTAGGACGCTATCTCATTTATTCCATATATTATGCATTTCAAAAGAAATAACCAACATGAATTATCTGACTTTACTGATTAATACACAGTATGAATTGCTTTATCAACTATAATAAGAAAATGTAGAAAATATTCAAGGCAGCTATGACTAACCTGGTTCATCTTGATAGTAATATAAGTCTACAAGGTTTGACTGAAGAACAACAAATCCTTCCCCCATAAAACGGGGTGGTTCATCTGATAAACCGGCATATTTGGGACTAGGAGCTAAAATCACTTTAAAATTTTCGGCTTTACACTTGGCAATGTGTGTAAATTGATCTAGACGAGAACATGCTGGTTTAGTTGTATATACAATATGTGCTTCTTCAAAATTAATTGTCAGAGTTGTTGGCAGCAGACGGTTACCAAAAGCCAAATGTCCCTTCAAAAGAAAGGGAAAAATTAAAAACTATAGAACTGATTAAAACTCCAACACAAATATAAAATAATATAAATTAATTGTTTTATATTACATTAAATTAACAGAGAATGGTTAAGTTCATTTATAACAGTATTATTAATTACTTTTCAAGAAATGATTACCAATGTTATCCTTTGGTACTTCAAATTTGGGAATCACCAATTACCTTCACTTTACTAAGGGAAAGTTTTTAGTTAAAAATTGTGCTTTAATATAATTGAGGTCTGCCATTGTGAGTTCAATTTATTTTTTTCATTAATACTAGGGCATATTTCTCAAGAAGTTGTGCTTTTTATAAAATTGGTAACTTGACAATAGCTGTTCATTTCTGTGGCTGTTAGGATGCCACTTGGCATATTTCCAGTGACAGAGAGTGGGGTCATTTTAATAAACTGAAAGGCAAATAGTTATTCCTGAGTTTGAAGATATACCACACAATAAATCATGAGTAATCCTTTCTTGCAAAATATTACTATTAAAAACAACTTTAGATAAAACTAGATCTATCGTGATAAGCACAGGCCACAAGAGAATAATCTTTTCCCCTCCTTAATCACTGATCATGTACAGATGGACAGTGTAACAAGATTCAAGAAAGTAAGTCTGTCAATTTTATAGAGAGAAAGGAAAGAAGTATTGTCTTTACAGTTAAAAAGAATCATGAAGCCAGTAAGGCAACCCATGTTAAAACTACAACAAAAGCTTTGTTATCCAGCACACATTATCTAAATTTTCCAGTTAAATGAATGTCCCATCAACCTAGGGGGGAAAAAACGAATAATGATAGTAAATCTAAAATTTTGGATATGTATCAATGTAAACCTTATTATAGCCAATAAAAAGTACAATACAGCAATCAACACAAATAAAATTTAATCTTATTTTATTTTTAAAAATTATACTTATTATTACAGCATTGTAACATCAGTTAAAAATAAATATTGACTCCTTCTCTTCATCAATATCACTGGTACATGTAGCCACAGAAATGCAAATAACTACAGTATTCAATTCTTCAAGCCAACTGAAATGACCAAATCATAATGTCAAACTTTTTTTTTTTTTATACAGCAGACACAACAAGCAGTAAATAAGTATTTTTTTGCATTTTGTAAGTTCTTTAATATGATATGTGGTATCTAAAATATCATACATTACATGGAATGCACCTTTCTTTGCATTCTGTAATATGTACTAAGTGTTCTATAATAAAAGAAAAAAATGTTAAAATATCTACTTGAAGTTTCATCAGTTTTATGCCAAAAAAAGAAACCAATAAGTTACATTTTTTTTCAATATGGCCCATGAAGAAAATGAATGGAATTGATTAAACTACTGCTCTTCTTCTAGAATATAAATATTGTAGTTACTAGAGCTTTCTAGTTGTCCAAATGCCGAGTAATAATGCTTCTACTGTACTAAGGTGGCTGCAATTAGTTCTTTAAAATGAGGAGATAAAATATAGTTCTTCAATATGAGACTAAAATATGGTCTTTTAATATGAGGGACTAAATTCCACCATACATTTCTGGGTAGTTGGTTGGTGGAACCAACCAACTACCCAGAAATGTTAGTTGGTGGAACCCACCTTAGTTGGTGGAACCAACCAACTACCCGGAAATTTGCCTTTAGCCATCGGGTAGTTGGTTGGTGGAACAGACTTCCATCTCTTGTTGTGGAAGTTGATAGCCTAAATAAATTTAAGGCTCAGCTGGACAGGTATTTCGAACGAACGGAGGGGTGAAATGGTAGTGTTTTTTTTTTATATTGGCTGATGCTGCATAAGCTTGCTTTCTTGCATCATATGCCTATGTTAATGCTAATAAAAATATAATAAAAATAAAATGTAGAGATCTCAGTCCCTGACATGCCACCTTTATCTGGTTTACCTGATTTTCTTTCTGCATTTGCTGTATCATCTGCCTGTAAAAATAAAAGTTGTATGTTTGTACTTACCTGATAATAAAAATAATGGAAATTATTAGTATCACTTTTAATTTACATTAACATTCTCTCTACATATGGTTTCTAGTTTTGCTGATCAGCTTCACTGAGAAATTATTACCTCCTCTCCTATTCATATGAAATATTTACAGACTGCTGAAGATGACTGCCTTTTCAAACATATCTTTCAACGTATTAAAAAAATGAGGTACTTATATTACTACCATTTGTGTTATAGAGCTTGGGTTTTAGTCCTAAGGAATTGATAATACTTTTAAAAAATATAATAACATACTTCAATAACAACATCTGAGATGAAGCAACCAGTAAAACAGATCATCTCTACCCACTGTATATCTTAATCCAAAAATCACGTGGTATAACAGTGTTTTATTTCTTTAATTATTTGTTAATAATGACACCTCAGGTATCATCCTCTTGCAACTTGTTAACTACTGATATCCTTGAATTTGTATAAAAAAACATTATCTGAATCCTATTGTCTCAAAATTTTATACTACAACATGTTGGACAGACAACTTGTGTAATTGAGACAAACTAATATTTAATTTGTAGGTTTGTGATATATTTTAGTGTTGATTTTGGTAGCATTTCTCATTAATGTTAGATTTAAGAAGTTTATGCTGTTGTTTTCTTCATTTTCTATTGTGAATTACTGCCTTTCATCTACATTATTTAACTCATGAAAGATTGTATTTATGGTATCTGGTTTGCCTATAAGCAGACAATCATCTACATACCTTCCATAAAATTTAAGGGATGGGGAAGAGTACTTGGAAATGATGTGATTCTCTATTTCCAGAAGGTGAAATTCAGAGAGATGTCCATTTATGGAACTGCCCATTGGTACCTCCAAATACTTGTTGGTAAAAAACTCCTTCATGGGTGAAATAATTGGCAGATAACAGTATGTTTAGTAAGTTTCATTTAAAGAAAACTATGTGCATTTTTTTGTTAGAAATATTTTATTAGGATTACTTCATATAGGCTGAAATGTTCACATAATGGGGGTTGTATGCTTTTGAAACAGAACAATGGATTATTCACTAACACATTTGTCTGATACATTTTAGAGGATAAGAAACATTTAATTTGTAGGTTTGTGATATATTTTAGTGTTGATTGTATTATCAGGTCTCGATTACACAAGATGTCTGTCCAACATGTCAATATCCTTGAATTTGAAAAGGAATGAGACGGACATTGGTGTTACCCAACTGTCCTACAAATCAACTCTTTTGTCAATCAAATGTCACAGATCTCACATACATCTGCACAGCATTCAAGGATCTAGAGATAATGGTTCAAGGCAAGCTATATTAATTCCAAAAGCATTTAATGTGATCAGATGAATTATATTCATACTGTTTGGTAATGACAAATTTTTGATGGTGTCAACCACCTGTCAAAGATTCCATATTCACAGCACAGCAAACAATGAGTTCAAACAATGGTTCCAGGCAAACATATATCATTCCACAAGAATTTCATATGATCAAATAATCATATTCACAATATCCAGTACTGACAAACACATGATGGTTGCAAATAAACCTCATGAAGCAATAAATTCTGAATGATGCCTTCCTTCTGTGAAAGCAGGCTCATAGTGGTGGTGATAGTAATAATGTTCTCGCATGGGGGAAAGTTTTGCAATACAGTACAGGTCCTTAATAGTCTGGAGGGCCCTATAACCTGAAGGGTGTATCTAAACATGCTTGTACCTGGGTGGTGCCTGCCTGTTGATACCACAGAGCATAAATTATGCAGGAATGATATGCAGCATGTGCTATGGCCAGATTCACCAGACACAAATAGCAGTGAGAATCAGTGGGATCTTAAAGACATTTGAGAGCATATTTGGGTTCATTCGGGTACTTAAAGTTTTATCTGCTAAAAACACATTAATTTCTGCAAACACCAGATGTGATATTAAAAAATTTGCAAAAGTTACTAGATGTCACTGTTTAAATCAAAATAACATACTTCAGAAAGATACCTCAATAAAACAGGAATCTTCACTTTTAAAATAAATGACAAATGTTTGTCTGGTATAGTTATTACAAACTTCTATTAACAAACTTTTGGCTGGCTAAAAGAAAGTTTACTTAAATCCAGTATGACTACCCTTCCTTAATTTAAGTACACGTCCTCTAGTTTGTGCCACCTGTGAAAGGAGAAAGGTATCTCCCATTATTTAGATTACTCTAACTTTTCAAAGACTTAAATGGATCCCACAATCATCTGGTTGTCAGGTATGCAAATAAACCACAAAACTGAAGTCTCTCTCTCTCTCTCTCTCTCTCTCTCTCTCTCAAAATACTTCTTTATACCAATAATAACTTTTTCTGTCTATTTACTCCATCTTTTCCAGTAGTTGCAAATGCTTCCTGATATTACATCTCCAAACCTGTATATAATACTCAAGGTGTGGCCTAACCACTCTCTATCTCCTATCATTTAACCACCACCAACCACCACAGTACCTTTCCACCAATGGCACATTCTTCCAATATATACAAAAGGTGTTTGGGTAGGAATGTCAAAAACCTTACTAAAGTCTAAATATACCACATCAAAATTATTCTTTGCATTCAGTTTCTTTGTGACAATCTCTTAATAGCAATTTAAGAATAAAATGTTGAAATCTTGTAACAGCATTTCGAGAATAAAATTTTTATAACCTGATAACAGCATTTCGAGAATAAAATTTTTATAACCTGATAATAGCATTTCAAATAAATTTATATCAGAAATACTTTGTTTCTGATATAATTTAATTCAAAAGAACTTAATAATGCACAAGTACATTAAATAAGCAGCTGGTCCAATCTCCAAGTACAAAAATAGATTGTACTGAGTGAGATTAAAATCAGTTTTGTAGCAGATTGTAACACATTTAACCAGCACCACAGTACCTTTCCACCAATAAAAAAAAGTTAGGTAAATATAAATCAGCAGTTTATATATAGCTTAATTTAATTTATATTTCATATAAATCAACTTAGTAACACTGAAAGCAAAGATTACATTAATTAACCATTAACCTTCAGACAAAATTAAATATGTATACTTACAGTTGAAATGTCAACTTTAATTACAGGAATTAAATCTCTCCATTGATAGGAATTTTGATTATTGGTCTGGTCATGATCCCCATCTGAAGGAGATGGCATATCACCTTCTGCTGCTCCAGAATCCTGCCAATATGGTTCAGTTCCCGGTGGAATGATGTTTGGTTCCAAGCCAAAAAGCTGTTCGAGACGTGCATATAACTGAGACCGGTTATATGCATGAAGCTCAAACCCATTGAGGAGAAGAGATAAACGAGTATCAGAATGGGAAAGGTCTGTTTAAATAAAAACATAATCATGTTATGCACATGTTTCTGTACCTTTAAACAATTTATGAAGAATACCACAAAATTTTTGTGGATTTAAAAAAAAACAAAAAAGTCAATTATAAACTGCATTATGCCTTTAAGATATGAACTTTACCACAATGACATGCTCCCAGAAAAAGAATTCAGCATCACTGCACTGGCATGTGAGTGTGAAAACCCACAGAATCAAATGAAATAAAATGACACAAATTCAGGTTAAATGGGGGGGTAATTATACATAAATATTTTTACAGCATAATTCACTAAAAAAATTATTCAAAATCCTGCAACACATCACCAAGAAAAGAAACAGCAATAATATGATCATTATAATGGGGTGCTCTCCAATCCAACAAGTCATTCAACAAAATAATTTAAGAATCACCTAGGACAAAACTTGACATTCACACTCTTAAACCATTTTAAAGCCACATGAACAAAAACACAAATGCGGTCAAACAAGAAATTTCCAACATATGTTCTGTCACATCATACCGATCTCCATATGTCTGTCATGCATACTGGCTGTAGTTGACCACAGTAGCTCCCGTTATTTTCAGCAGTAACATGCTACAAACACTATTAGCCCTGGAAGCAATCACCAAATTTCCCAATTTTTTTTTTGGAAGCAAAAATGGCTTAAAATGGCTGACCATGCTGGATGGTCTCCCAAATGCCATCTGATAAGCCATCCTTCTTGCTAATTTAAATATACCACCATCGTATCATCTAAAAAAATCTTGTCATCGTAGCAAAGCTATATCTAGCAGCAGTGAATCACCAGATATCTGAAAAATCCTCTCCACACCTCCATATAAAAGTCATGCAAACTTGATACCCAACAGAATCAAACTGCTAAGCATGATCACAAATGTCCATTTAACTTCATAGAGGTATTTAACCCCAACACTGCCCTGAGGGGCAATGATAAAGCATGGAGAGCTGCCACTCTTTCAGATATTTACTTCCTCATAAAGATCTAACAAAAAAAATTACTTTAAAAAATATCTCAACAGGAGAAGCTGAGCAATAATGCCATCTAAACAAGAAACTTATGTTTTAGAATGAAATCTACATGAGGTGAAGCATCTTGAGCACAGGCATTTCCTATCTAACAGTGAACTTGAACTATAGTACATTCATGCAGTAGGTAGTTATACATATAACTACTTACTGCATGAATGTTCACAGCAAGTGAACAAGATGTTAAAGAATTAGAAAATTGTGCTCTACCTTGTTTAGATATTGATTTCCTTTAAAAAATAGTAATGAACAAAACAGGTGATCAAATTTAACATAAACCTGTGGAATGTATTTAGAAATCTTGACTGTTAGCATTAGTTAGAATATATAGTGTTAAAAACTTAAATCTTTAAATTATGCATAAATTGTAAAAAGTAAGAAAAAAAATTTTATTTCAAAGTGTATCCATCCTCCCCACCCAAGCTAGATAGCTATAAAGGAATATTTCTTTGGAAATAAAAAGCTGATATTAATAATAATAAGAAATATAAGAATAATATAAAGAATAAGAAGCAGAGCACTATTCCAATGCAGGTATTAAAGTGCTACTCTGCATTATGTTTTTCTGTTTTTCACCACTGGGGATGCTACTGACCCTCCAATAACATAATAGAGTTTACTCTTTAGAAATTACTATGTTTATCCATGAACTGACTAAAATAATTAATACTGTTTTTAATCAAATAACATTAGTAAAAAAAAGTGAATCTGTCATTCATTAAAAACTTAAATGCATTATGGCTTATATGCTTAAAAGTATTAAGCTCCAAATTAGAAAGATTTATCTAATATGAGCACCGTAAGCATCCAAGACCTGATCTGCAACCACATAAAGGACAATTTCAGAGAAGTAGTAGCATATGTATACATCAATCTACTGTCCGAGTTCAAATGCTGAAAATTTTGCAGTGTACACTTCCATTATTCGTCATACTACCAGATATAAAAAAAATTCAAAAGCATTAGGTCGTCACAAAATCTGTTAGAAATTCTGTTGGTCTAATAATTAGGAAAGTGCTGATACAAAAATGCAACATAATCAAATTGAAAAAGTACCACTTGACCCTCCTGCTATACATTTTCTCAATGACTACACGAACAGCAATAGCTGAAAGTTGAAGAAGTGGTGTTCAACCTTTTCCTGTAATATGCCATATATTACTTTTGAAATATGTCACATTACTACCTAAGGAGCAGCCTGATAAGCTGTCAAACACAAACTGTACTTGAAAAAGAAAGAAAAGCAAAAAAAAATAAATAAATAATAATATCACCTCTATAAATATTTAAGAATTCAGTTTACCCCTTGTCTATAAAAAAATATTAAAAAAATTCCATACAAAAGCTTTGAGTTCATGATCTTAAGGGAAATCCACAGTTCTCTCTGCCCTACTTGATTTGACCCTAGCACCACCTAATATTTTTTCTAACTGTGTAAAGGAATTTTATGCTAAACACTTAAAATAATTTTAAAAAATGAAAAAAATTTTTATGTTGATAAAATAACTTTAATATAACTTAACAATCAAATGTTTGTTCTTACAGAATTCATGTCATAAGAAATTCACCAGCACTCCTACCTACCTGCATTGAACTAACACTATTATGTTCCCATCGTGAAGCCTGGATTGTCATTTCTGACAACATAAGGAAATTTGAGCTGTACATGTTTACTTCATTTCTGATTTTTCAATGTATAATTTTTCACATTACTTTCTCTACATTGGGAGGATGCCACTGATAAGAGCCATACTTGCCATAAGTGTAATATGTGCTGTAAGTTTGCCACCTTTGGTTTTCTTTTTTCTTTTTGTTAATGGCAATTCGACACATGAGAGAATATTCAAACATATAGCTCTAGTACTATGATGAATGAAGTCAGGTTTGATAAAATTGGCTTTATAAAGTTCTATAGTTCTTTCATGCCAGGCCCCTTGCAACTCAATCTAAATTAAACCCCATTCAATACAATATCCTTTTAGTTCTCTTGAGGGTACATCAAACTGTCTCAACCCCTGCCCTCCAGGTATTATCTAGCTTTTTACGCTTAGATCTACAACTCGGCTACTCTGGTTTGTCTTATTATATCAGAAAGGGTCTAACAATCAATTTTCATGGAACAAATATTAATGCCTCTCCTAAAAATGGAAAACTAAGATGACTTGGTCCTGAAAGCTAGATAGCAGAAAATGTGCCATGCATCTGTTAGGTGCAGTTACCAAGGAAGTTGTATCTTCAACATTTGTAAATAAGACTTCAGTTTTGCAAATTGCAGTCTGGAGACTAAACACCTGAAAGGTGATCTGAGTGAGGTGTTTACGGCTTTGAATGGTTTGAACAAGGTCAATGCTGATGGGATTCTTCCTCTTGCTCAGACTACACACAAGGGGGCATTCATTCAAATTAAGGAAGGATAGTTGCAGAACAGATGTGCAAAGGTTTGCCTTTAGCTAGCAAATTGTTGGAATAAACTTCCATCTATTGTGAAAGTTGATAGCTTAAATAAATTCAAGGAAGAACTAGACAAACTATTGCAGGAAATGGACAGGTGAAATGGAAGTGGTTTTTTTTTTTTTTTTTTTGGCTGATGCTGTATAAGCTTGCTTTCTTGCATCGTATCCACTACTTTTGCTAATGACAAATGGTTCGTGTCCAAAACATGAATTATATTTTAACAGGACATGTGTCCTTCAAGTTAGCGTATTTTAATTTGTCACCCTCTGATTTGTGTCTGTGGTCAATTAGAAGATCGGCAACATGTATTATATTCTTGTAAATTTTATGATAATTTTAGAATCCAACTTTTCCAAATAAAAGGATCAATCCACTCAAATTGGTCAGAAAATCAATTTTTTTAGTAAATGCCATCAACTTTCAGGTACTTCAAAATTATGTGAAAGCAGTGTTTGAACATAGGAAAGATTACATGCTGATCACAATTCAACTAGCACACATGATAATTAAACTTTTGACTACTCTTTTTAATTTCTTTTAATTTCTTCTTATTTCTTTTCTTCTCTTTTAATAGTTCTTTCAACAGTTTTTAATTCTTTTCTTTTAATAACTTCTTTTAATTTTAAACAGCTATTGTTACATCAACAATTATTAGTGCCTCCTTGAGATATATGTTTATGGTTATTTATGTACTTTCGCTTGAAGCCTAAAACTCATTTTCTAATTAAGATTTACTTATGTTTCATGCTTATTGTAATACAAAGGTTATGTATATCTCTTATTTCTTGACTAATACTATACTGAACTTGTATAAATTGCTTAAGTCAACAACTCCTGTAGGTTTTAGAATTCTGATTTTTTGAACTACAATAGACTCTCAATTTTCCGGGATAGATGGTAAAAAAATATTCCCGGATAATCCATTTCCTGGTTAATTCAAAAATACAGTAAGTCCCCAACATGCGAAAGAGATATGTTCCAGGACTTCTTATGTAAGTCGAGTTTTACGTAACTCATGAATGATTAATAAAATATTGCTACTATATCCTGATATGCGAAAATTATAAAACATGCATAATATACTCAGAAGAATGAAGAAAAATAGTTATATATTTTTAATTAGTTCAATTAAAAACTTTATTCGGGGACAGCAGTGAAGTACCGGAGTGACACATAAGAAAAGAAAACATAAAAGGAAGAAAAAACGCATGTTACTGTACTATAAAAACTAATATGTATTTCGTAGCCTTGGTTATTATAGTTGACCTTCATTGCATTCTGTCTTACTCCTTTATTCTGTATTTTGTCTTTCTCCTTTCTCCACCATTTTCATACATCCTTATTATTTTAATTTTCTGATCCAACTCGATCGCTTTCCTTTTCTTTTTACTAGTACCGTTGCCACTAGTAAATGTACCTGTTGGACAGACAACTCGAGCAGTCGAGACCCCCTAATTTTCGTAAAATTGGCCAAATGCTAATAATAATAAAAGACAGCCTCGACGTGTTTTCGCCCTCCTTTGAAGATGGTATTAATGAAAAGCCCCATCAGGCTTCAGGACATCATCTCCCTTTATGCCTACAATTACTCCCTATGCAAAGATTTAGGACAAAAGAGTGCTTTTTCCTTCGTCCTCATTCCATATAATTGCAATTTCAACACCGTCTGAATTACACCCCACCTGGATGCAGCCATTCCTAAAGAAAACTCCAGGTAACAGTATTCTTCTGCCTTAAAATAAAATATATAATATTCCTAAAATTTAATATTCCTTTAAAATTTCCAAAAATAGCCTATACTACCCTTAAAAAAAAAAATCCACAAAGTTTATTTTAAATCCATAATGATATCGCAGATCCTCTACAAGGAAAAATTACAATAAATTATTAGCATTTATCCGATCTTACGAAAATTAGCGGGTCTTGACTACTCCAGTCTCTTGTCTGTCCAACTATCTAATAAAGTTTCGAGACTTTAGGACCTCCACATATTCTTTTACTATTAAATGTACCATGATAACGGTCGAAATGAAAATTTCTGTAAAAAACTTCAGAGTTAAGGCGAAAACTATTATCACCCCATACGAGCTCACATTTTACTAAAGACATTTCTGCAGGTCACTGCCATAAAACAATAAAAACAATTTTCACTTTCCAGGTTATTGGGCTTTTCTGTTAGTGCATCAAATTATAAATGGGTAGTAAACTTGATCTTATTGCATTTGCGTTAACTGATAACGGGAATTGTGTGGATTTTTACAATATTATAGTGAAACGTGTGTCCCCTTCACTGAAATCTTCAGTCATATAAAAAAAATATAAATAACGTAACATAAGTCCAAAGCTACATAAATCGGGGACTTACTGTATCAAAAAATGTTCAGCAACCTACGTAAAAAATATGGCGATAGATAAAAAACGAAAAAAACTTGTCCCGCACTACTCCCGTGTGTAATACAATGATTCCCTTTATTTTTTACAATGTTGATTTTAAATCTAATAGCTTCCCTTTATTTTTTTCAATTTTGCATATGGTTTGGTCACCAACATTATTATTATTATTAGCCATAGGGTGCAAGAAAGCCTGAGGCTTATGCTGCACCAGCCAAAAAAAAAAAAAATTCCCGAGTTATGCTGACAGAGAGAGAGAGAGAGAGAAGTAGAAAGGAATCACCAAGAAAGAGAAGAATGATGATATCCAGCTCAGGACCCTGGGTTTGCCAAGCCCATACTCACCAGATTAACAGATACACGGTTTTCAAACTTTTGAATAATTTCAAGTTTTTGTTTAATTGAAAGCACAAATCTTGCATTTCCCCATCATTTTTGCGATTTCTAAACAAAAAAAAAAATGGTTTCTATAAAAAAAAAATTCCAACATCCCTGCCATAAATAATGAAACAAAATTTGTCCTTTTTTTTTTTGCTGTGCGACGGAACACAACAATCGACGTAACGCACTAAAGCAAACTAAACATTTGGGGTCTCTTTTTTTTTTTTTTTTTTTTTTTTTGACCAGTGGGTGCGAAGACAGCGGTAGTTGCAAGATAATAGGTACACTAGTCTCCCAATGACTACGTATAATGCCGCTTCTTGTCGCTTATTTATGACTTGCAAAACATCTGTTTATCATTTCTGGTTGATTTTTTTTTTTTTTTTTTTTTTTTTGAAATCTTGAAGTGTCCCGGTTAATATGATCCCTGTAAATCGAGAGTCTGCTGTATTTTTCAAACAAAACTTATGAACTTATGAACTTTCTTTGCTACGATTCTGAGCAAGTCATATCAGTCTAATATAGCATTTATCAACTGGGTGTTTCACGAGTACTCATCACTTCGGATTCCATACTGAGGAATAAATTTTTACATGATTTAATTACTAGTACTGTCTGTGTAAATATGAGGTTTTTTTTTTTTTTTTTTTATTTGGTAGTTGTTGGCGTATCGGCTTCTGTGGCCATATTGCACCTCCCAAGGTTTTTGCAGTACTTTGATCCAAGCCCGAGGCAGGAATCGAACCCGCGACCTTTGGGTTGCCGGGCAGGTACTTTACCCACTCGGCTAGCCCGGTCGGCTGTGTAAATATGAGTGAGATATTATTTAGTTCATTTTCTGAATTCTTTTTTTTACACTAATGTAATATATATA